>NC_069082.1:14369721-14977019 GCF_025698485.1 Gossypium arboreum | reverse complement strand
CTATAGGTGTGTAATGTGTTATGGGTATGGATGCAAATGATTCTATGACATAACTATATATGTATGCATGATTGTATTTATGTATGGATGATATGTAAAGAAATACGATTTAATTAAGAAAATAAATATAGCCACCTAAATGTGTACTTATGTTAGATATTTGATGCGTAATTGAAAATGTTGGAGAAATAGGGGTAACAGAGTATTGAGGGATTATGTGAAGTGATTCTTGAAATCACGATGGTATTTTGTAACACCCCAATCCCGTATCCGTCACTAGATTAGGGTTACAGAGCATTATCGTACAATCACAAACATTTACTCAATATTTCATTCACCAACATAAACATAACATACATCAATCATACATTCACATTCCATCTTAAATCGAGCCCTTGAGGTCCTAGAAATACCGTAGAAACGATTGGGGACTAAATTGAAAATATTTTGAAAGTCTAAGAAAAAGTTACAAAAATTTGGATGCAGGGGTCACACAGCCGAGTATATGTACCGAGGAATTTAGAGCTAGTACAAAAGATTTTATACGAATCTCATAATGGTACTATGTTTGTTCATGTAACACCCTTACCCGTACCCGAGACCGGGACAAAGTACGAGGCGTTACAAGACATATACTCGAACACTTTCAGAAAATACAGGTTATAAAATTTAATTCTAATTTAAAACTAATCAAACCACATCATAGTGTCCCGATTATGGACCTACAAGTTCCAAAACATACATTAAAAGCGATCTGAGACTAAATCGAGAACTATAGAAAATTTTAGTAAAATTCCTAGGGTTATGCCTCACACGCCCATGTGGAGGAAAAACACACGCCCGTGTGCTTGGGGACACACTCGTGTCCCTCACCGTGTTGAATTATCTAGATTTATTTTTCATTTTGAACCTATAGGAGTTTTCACACGGCCAAGCACACACCTGTGTCCTTGGCCCGCGTCCCTCACACAGCCTAGACACGCCCGTGTCGTTGCTCGTGTCTAAAAACCTAGACATTCTATTTATGACATCATCATTCATTTTGAGGCACACGGCCAAGGCACATGCCCGTGTTCTAGGCCGTGTCCTCCACACGGTTGAGACACACGGCTATGTCTCTGCCCGTGTGTTTACTACTATGCAAACTGACCTAAAATTTTAGATGCAGGGGACACACGGCCAGGCAACACGCCCATGGGGCTGACTGTGTGTCTCACACGGCCTGGACACATGCCCGTGTGTCTACCCATGTGGACCTTTTTAGGGCTATTTTCCAAGCCTTTAGTCACCCTCTATCATCTATACACACTTAAAGACTTCAATGGTATTTAACATAGCCTAATTATACTCTTAAACAACCTTGGCATAACTCATTGCATGTTAACCTCATCTCATCGGTTTAGTACATGCTAAATTATTCTTTTCATATTAGGGATTAACACAGCACATTTTACATTTTATACTTAGGCCATATTATAACCATATACCATTATATGCTATGTCCACTCTCAAATTATTGGGTCCCATTTCAATCATCCATCCATGATAAACCTCATCGTCATATCTTATGAAACATTTAAACATAAACATGCATCATTAGTAGGTTTACAACCTACATCAATATGAGCCATATCTCATGGCCATATACAAAAGAATAAGTATACCATTTAAACCCTTACGTTGGCTAGCCAAATAACACATATAACAAAATAACCAAAAGCCCTATCCATGCCATTAAACAGAATAAAAGTATCTATATACCAAAGCGGCACAAGTCGATAGTGTGTTGATTCTCCAACCATCTTCCAACCTTTACGAGTCCACAAGCTCTGTAAAACAGGGAAAAGAGAAAGGGGTAAGCATTTATATGCTTAGTAAGTCGGGATAACTGGAAAGTAGACTTACCGGTTAATAAGCATACAACCATATTTAGGCAATAATTCCAACAAGCATGAAATAGTTTCCCTATCACATGCACTCAATCATCAAGTTAGTTTCATAACAATACATCATGTCATTAGTCTTAAATGAGCTCAACAATTCAATATTTCCATTCTTTATTCCTCATGTTAATCCTGTTAAATTTCACGAAAATCTCGATGGATAGTCCAATTACAGTCAAGTTATACAAGTGATCATCTCAAGTACGCACTCTCACGAACCTTACATCTTACAGCGGGATTACCAGTCCAGGCTAAATCCCTTTTTACGAAAGTTGCTCTCATAAGCTCGGATTTGAATTGCCAGTCCAGGCTAAATTCAGTCCTCAATCGGATTACCTGTCCGAGCTAAATTCTTAATGCACCCATATTCTTCGGGAGGCTCGATCACTCAAGGAACACCCATCCGGGCTAGATCCTTTCTATTTTGAGATCATCGGATTACCCATCGGGGCTAAATCCTTTTCTACAACACATGTAGGATCTCATGTCATGTAAGCCATAATTTATCCATCAGATTTCCCTTTCTATTTCAACCGGGACATTTATCAACTTTCATTTACAGTAGTACATTTCATGGGTTATCATGCAATGAATATTTAAATTTTCATACATTCAAGGGCATGCATATTGAAGTAAATTAAAAGTTTACTTCGGGTTATACGAACTTACTTGTAGTCATTTCGAATTCGTGTCTCGGTTATTCTGAAACCTTTCGTTTTCCACGTTCGACCTTTGGAATTGGTTCCTCGGGGTCTAAATCAGTAAAAATAAATTATTAATACCTCACATTGTTCATTTTCAGCTTAAGACTCACCCCCTGAGTAAAAAGACCAATTTGCCCCTAACCTTTCACACTTTTACAATTTAGTCCTAAGGCTCGTATAATGAAATTCATGAAATTTCTAAGTTACTCAAGCCTATCCAAATATTTTTCTTGCCTATAGCAGCCCACATTTTCTTTCATTTCACATTTTTCTACTCATTTTCACAACTTTTACAAAATGGTCCCTTAAGCCATTTCCATGAAAAACTACTTAGTAAAAGTTGTTTACTATCCTTTAAACTCTCATATTCCTCCATAAATCATCAAAACACAAACATCTCATGCATGGCTAAATTTTTTAACATGAACCCTAGCTTGAAATATGGGTAGAAATAGAGAGAGCATGTTACGAGGATCTCAAAAATACGAAGAACGTTAAAAACGAGGCTAGGGAGCACTTACTATTGAACTTGAAAATGTTGAAAAACCCTAACTATGGAGACCCTTTAAAATTCGACAGCCATGGAGAAGAAATGGCTGAATTTTGCTTCCTTTTTCCCTTTTTATTAATTTTATTACCAAATGACCAAAATGTCCTTCCTTACTAAACTTTCAAATTTTTCCATGCATGCCCATTTTTGTCCAAAAACTTAGAAATTTGGAAAATTACTCTTTATGAACCTCTAATTAACATTCCAAAGCAATTTTATACAAATTGCTTCTAGAACCCAAGTTTTGCAATTTATTCAATTTGGTCCTTAATTTCCAATTGGACACCTTACACCAAGAATTTCTTCATAAAATTTTAACACATGCTTATTTTCATACCCTAAACCTCATAATGATCATGAAATAATTATTTTAATGTCATATTTGTGGTCCCGAAACCACTATTCTGACTAGGCCCTATTTCGAGATGTTATAGTTTATCCGGGGAGAAACAAAATGTATAATTATTTGAAAAGGATGTACTGGTGGTCGGGAATGAAACGGGATATTTTTGAATTTGTATCTAAATATTTGATATGTTAGCAAGTTAAAGCTGAACATTAGGTGCCTTCGGGATTATTACAGCCAGTTACGATATTTGAATGGAAATGGGAAGGAATTACCATGGACCTTGTGTCAGGATTACGCTTATCTCTGAAAAAGAAAGATACAATTTGGGTAATCGTTGATCATTTGACAAAGTCCGCACACTTTATTTCAATACGTATGGATTTCTCCCTGGACGGATCAGCAAATTTATATGTTTCTAAGATTGTCAGATTGCATGGAGTGCCAATCTCCATTATTTCAGACAGAGATCCACAGTTTACATCTTGATTCTGGAATATGTTACAAGAAGCTTTAGGTACACAGTTTCATTTTAGTACTGCATTTCATACTCAGGCTGATGGCCAATATGAAGGTGTAATACAGATTTTAGAGGATATGCTCTGATGTTGTGTTTTGGAATTCGAAGGTAATTGGGAAAAGTATTTGCCTGTAGTTAAATTTGCATACAATAATAGTTATTAGTCTAGCATTAAAATGGCTCCATATGAGGCTTTGTATGGTTGCAAATGTAGAACTCCGTTGTATTGGACTGAGCTTAGTGAAAAAAAGATACACAGAGTTGATTTAATCCGAGAAACTGAAGAAAAGGTAAAGGTAATTAGGGATAATTTGAAAGCAGCCTTTGACCGTCAAAAGTCTTATGTTGATCTCAAATGAAAAGAGATAAAATTTCAAGTTGGTGAAAAGTATTTTTGAAAGTATCACCTTAGAAGAAAGTTCTTCGATTTGGCCATAAAGGAAAACTGAGCCCACGGTTCATTGGACCATATGAGGTCATTGAAAGAATTAGACCTGTTGCGTATCGATTAGCATTACCACCAGAGCTTGATAAAATCCATAATGTTTTCCACGTGTCTATGTTGCAACAGTATCGGTCAGATCCTTCACATGTTATGTCCCTGACAGAAATTGAGATTCAGCCTGACATGACTTACAGTGAGGAACCGATCAAAATTCTGGCATAGGAGACTAAAGAACTAAGAAATAAAAAGGTAGCTTTAGTAAAAATTCTTTAGCAACGACACGGATTACAAGAAGCTACCTGAGAACCAGAGGAAATAATAAGAGAGAAATAGCCAAATCTCTTTACTGGTAAGATTTTCGAGGACGAAAACTCTTTAAGGGGGGAGAGGTGTAACAGCCCGTTTTCTGGGTAACCGAAACAGTGGTTTCGGGACCACAAATCTGAGTCAGAAAGAAAAATTATTTTAATATTATTGCATGGTCTGCATTATGATAGGAATAATTTATGAAAAATTCGTTAAGAAAATTTTACCGATTTCATGTTTAATTAGGAGGAAAGGACCAAATTGCATAAAGTGAAAAAGTTGAATTCTAGTAGCTAGAAGGATCAAATAGTTATGGAATTCAAAATTTGAGGTCCTTATAAGGAAAATAGACCATTAAGAGAAGTTATTAGATATTTATGATTATTCATCCATGGGAAATTAGAAAAGGAAAAGGACTAAATTGGAAAGTTGAAAAATTAATAGATGATAAGTTAATTAAATGAATAAAATAATTTCATATCATCATCTTCCCCAAAATTTACCATGGAAACCCTAGCTAAGAGATAGAATTTCAAGCAAGCTTAATTAGGTAAGTACTCATGTCCCATTTTAATAATTTTTACATTTCCGAGATCGTAATAACCTAAAATATCTATTTTGGGGATCAATTTGCAAAGTTATCAAAGTATTAAAATTTTTCCATGGATGAGTATGTTGAAATTTTGAAATTTATGGTAGAAATTGAAAAGTTGTTGATAGATAAACAACTTTTGTAAAGGAAATTACCATGAAATTATGATTTAGGGACTAAATTGTAAAGGTGCAAAATTCATGGAAATTTTCCAAATTATATGAATTACATGGGTTGTAAATGTTATTTGAAAATTTTAGCTAGGCTTGAAATAAGGATTAAATTGCATGAATTTCATTTTCCGATAGAATAAATCAAAAGTATAGGGGCAAAATGGTACTTTTGCTTAAGATGTCAATTGGATTGAATTGGATATGAAATGTGTTAAATTGATGTTAAATTCATTTATATAGATCTAGAAAGATCAAATAAAGAGTTAGAAAGAGGAAAAAAATAAGTATCAGATTAGTAGATCTCTGTATACGAGCTAGGGGTAAGCAAAATTCGATTCGTTTCGAAAAAATCGAAAAAAGATTCAAATTTCGAGTTAAATTAATCGAATTATTCGAGTTAATCGAGTTATTCGAGTCAACTCGAATTTTTTTTCAAATTTCAAGTTCGAATCGAGTTGAGTTTTCGAATTTGAATAATTCGAATATCAAACTATAATATTTTACATTTTTACCCCAAACTCCCAACCTTTTTATTTTTCCCTCAAAACTTTTACTCCTCACTTTTCCCCCAAAACTTTTACTCCCCTCCTATCTCAACCCCCCATCAACCAAAAAATTTATTTCCCACCAAAATTTTACTCTCATTTACTTTTCCTCAAAATTTTACTCCCCAAAACCCTTAAAACTTTTTATTTACCCCCTAAATTTTTACTCCCTCCCACTTTCCCCCCAAAACTTTTACTTCCTTCCCATCCCAACCTCCATCTACCCCAAACCCACCCCCTATTTTTTTTTAATATTTTTCCTCCAAAATTTTACTCTCCCTATTTACTTTCCCTCAAACTTTTACTCTCTAAAACTTTTTATTTTTCCCCTAAACTTTTACTTCTCACTCTTTACTCCCAAATAAAAAATCAAAATTATCCAAAAAAATCCCTAAACATAAATAGTAATAATTTTATTTATATCTACTATTTATATTATTAAATTAAATTTCACATTTTATATTATTTATATTATTAAATTGTTTAGTCATATTGAATATTTATATTAAAATTGAATTATTAATAATGCTATAAAATATTAGTGTTAAAATTTTATATTGGTATCAATTTCACATTTTATCTTTAAAATAACTTTTATTAAAAATCACATTTTACATTTAATATATTTTTAATTCCAAAATATATAGTGACAAGAATATGAAGATAATTGAAACAACTAAGCAAGCAAAGAAGCTAACCCGTATATAAAAGATTAATAAATAAATTATGAGGTGATGAAAGGTAAAAAAAAAGTTGTAACAAGGACCCAAAATTATTTTTTAAAATTTAACTCGAACAAATATATTCTATTCGAATTCCATCTCACTCTACTCGATTCAAGAAAATTTCAAAACAAATTAGGATGATAAAATATGATTCGTCAACTCGATTAACTCAAAAAATTTTCATTCGATTCGATCGAATGCTCTCCCCTAATACGAGCAAGTGATGAGGTAAATTCATATAACTAAATTATGAATTTATATGTGTTAATTTGAATTGTATGTATATGATTGTATTATTGTGATGTATATGAAAGTATTCACATATCCAATAATACCCGATAAACGTTAAGTCCCGTTTGAATAAATGAAGTTTGATGGATACAAGATTTCAAAACTGATTGTAGTCCTTCATGTGTTGTGGACACACCACAGCTCCTACGAGCATCTCGTTATATGCCCTCTCAAGTTTCCCATTGTATGGTTCCTGTGAGCATCATGATCGATAAAGACCTTGCATGTGTTGCGGACTACCGTAGCTCTTTGTGAGTGTCCTATTATATTATCGATTTTGATCTTGCATATATTGCAGACACAAACGCAGCTCTTTGTGAGCGTCCTAATATGGCTCCCTTGAACTTCCCGATATAAGGCTATCTGGAGCTCCTAATTAAAGGCTCTTCGTGAGCTTCCTAATTGAAACTTCTTTGTGAACCTCTTAATTATGGCTCTTATGAGCTTCCTGTTATATAGCCTGAATAAGCTTCCTGATAGGCACTTTGTGAGCTTTCCGACTAACGCCTCTTTGTGAGCTTTCTGTTATATGGCTTGAGAGAGTGCTTCCTAATTATGTGCTCTAGTGAGTACGCCTGAATATGAATTGACGGATTACAGTTTTGTACACTTTAAGCGTACTACATATGTATCCATCGATATTTCAAATAAATTCAACGGGCAAATTTCTAACATAGCTAAACTGAACTTGATATGATTTACCATAGAAATGTATATTTTATATGGAAATATGATAAGAAAAGTATATGTGTATGGAAGTTATTACATGATGAGCTCATTCATGTTTCTTAGCAATTGTGTGAATTATAATGACTAACATGTTTTGATGAAGTTGGGTGTTTAGGCTATTAGCCAAACTTATTTGATGCATTTTGCATGTTTATTTTAATGGAAATGAATGGTAAGTTAAATTTCCAGTTATACTAACTTACTAAGAATTATATGCTTACTCTGTTTATTTTCCTCTATTTATAGTGCTCGAAAGCTCTTAAAGGTTGGAAGTCAATCGGAGCATCATCACACTATCCTTCAGCTCGTTTTGGTATAAATAGCAAACTTATTTTAGTATAATGGCATGTATAGGTTAAATTTCCCAATGATGGCATGTATATGGTTGGTTGTAACTAGCCATTGGAATGGCTAGTGATGGTATATTTGATGTTTGTGTAGGAGGTTATATCATGTTTAATATATATGTGCTTGGTATAATAGATTGAATTTTGATAAGATCGGTTTTGGCTTAGTTTTAATGTCTTGAATTGGTTGGTGAATGTATTTAAATGTTGTTGTTGGTTGAAAGCAAATTTGGGTGAGAAAAGTGGCCTTGAAAATGGCCTATTTTTATCCACACGGGTAGACGCATAGGCATGTGTCTCAACCGCATGTGAAACACGGCTATGTACACGTGCGTGTGGTTAGGTCATGTGTCCCCTACATCCTTAAAATTGAGAAACAAAATGCCCAGGTATTTTCACACAGGCAAAGACACGGCCGTGTGTGACACACGGCCTATCACACGGGCATGTGGCTTGGCCGTGTGAACCCTGTACCTAATTAATGTAAGTCAGTATGCTCACATAGCCTAACACACGGGTGTGTAGCTTGGCCATGTAACCCATGTTAGTAGCTATACTAATTTTGAGCACAGGCTGGGACACGGCCGTGTGCCCTACATTGAATGCCCATATAGCCTAAGACACGGACATGTCATTTGGTCGTGTGAGGCACGCGGCCTACCCACAAGGGCATGTGTCCCCTGCATCTAAGAAAAAATTTAAAATTTCGTGAAAAATTCTCTGAGTTTTCGATTTAGTCCCGACTTGTTTCTAATGCATAAATTGGTCCTCGAGGGTCCATTTAAGGGACAATATGATTGAATATGATTGGATTCCGTTATGAATAGTAAATAATATGTGTAAACTATTTTTAAATCTGTAAACTCCAGTAATGCTTAGTAACCCTATTCTGGTGACAAATATAGGTTAGAGTGTTACATTTATTGGTATCTGCACTAAGATTTAGCTGATTCTTAGACTAATGTAGCAGGTACGATTTTAGTTATACATGCCATTATATAATTTGTGACAGTGTGATATCTCTTGACCATTTTAAACATGTTTTTCATATAGTAATGTCATCCAACCAAGCTGAATCTGAGGAAGCTGAGAGCAATGCTCAAGCTTCAGTTCAAAGAGTTGTTTCGAGTAGTAGAAGGCCCATATCTAAGGGCTGAGGTGAGGAGGCTAAAGAAGCCTTCTTTCACATGATGAATGAATGGTTTATAGAATTTCTAAAAACAAATCCTACTGTACAACAACCTCTCCCTCCTCATTCTCAACTGGTTCCTGTTATACCACAAGGTACTGAACTTATTAAAACTAGTAAGCCTCTGGTAGATAAAATTCAGAAATATGGGGTGGAAAAATTTAGGGCCACTACTGAAGATGATCCGGAAAGGGTTGAATTTTGGTTGGAAAACACCATCAAGGTTTTGGATGAATTATCTTGCACGCCTAATGAATGTTTGAAATGTGTTGTGTCATTGTTAAAAGATTCGGCTTATTAGTGGTGGAATACTCTGGTTTCTGTTGTACCGAAGGAAAATGTTACATGGGAATCTTTCAGACAGAATTAAAAAAGAAGTATATTAGTCAGAGATTTTTAGTCAGAAAAGAAAATAATTTTTAGAGCTTAAACAGGGAAATATTGCAGTATTTGAGTACAAATGAGAATTTGTCAGATTAAGCAAGTATGCCAGAGTGTGTGTTCCGACTGAAGTTGCCATGTGTAAACATTTTGAAGAAGGATTAAATGAAGACATTATGTTATTGGTTGGAATTTTAGAATTCAAGGAACTTGTGGTGTTAGTTAATCAGGCACATAAAAGCCGAAGAATTCAGTAAAGAAAAGAGGCAGGCAAAGATGGAAGCCCAAACTTCAAGTAAAAAGATTTATGGGAAAATCATAACCGTCAACTTCAAAGAAATCTAAGAAATACCATGATTTTTCTGTCACATCAATGGGATATTCTGGTAAAGACCGAAGTATGCAACACTCTAATCTGAGATCTCTGGCCCTATCAGTAACAAGTGCTGGAAGTGCTAAAAACCCCAAATCGAGATGCAAACATTGTAATAAATTTCATTTAGATGTGGTTCTCTTGATCACTATCTTAAAGACTGCCCGAAAAAGCCTGAAAAAGATATTGTTCAGACTTTAAGGCCGAGTAATCCTGCCTTGAGAGGTAGACTGCCTCGTAACCCAGGCAATGCCAATGATAGCTAAGGTGTGACTAAAGATTCAACTGTCAAAACTAAAGCATGAGCACTAGCCAGAACATATGTTATATGTGCACATGAGGATACTTCTGCACCTGATGTTATTTCCGGTACATTTTCTCTTCTTAATACTAATATTACTGCTTTGGTTGATCCTGGTTCAACACATTCATGCATTTGCATGAATTTAACATTTATTAAAAATTTATCTGTTGAATCCACTGAATTCGTGGTCAAAGTATCAAACCCCCTACATTAGTATATGATGGTGGATAAAATTTGCAAGAAATTTTCGCTAATGATATAGGTTTCTACTTTCCGGCTGATTTGATGTTACTGCCATTTGATGAGTTTGATATAATTTTGGGTATGAACTGGTTGACTCGGCATGATGCCATGGTTAATTGTAAACAGAAGTATATTGTATTAAAATGTCAGAATGGTGAGTTACTTCGTGTTGAATCTGATAAATTAGATGGGTTGTCTAACGTGATCTCAGCTATATCAGTCAGAAATATGTCAGAAAAGAAAAAGGTATGATGTTTATCTTGTGTATTTTTTTGGACATTAAAGTATCTGAGTCAAAGATTAAATCAATGTTGGTTGTTTCTGAGTATCCTGATGTTTTTCCAGAGGAATTACCTGGATTACTGCCGGACAGAGAGGTTGAATTTTATATAGATCTTATTCCGGGTACAACACTGATATCTATAGCACCGTATAGAATGGCCCCTACAGAATTAAAAGAGTTGAAAGCACAGTTGCAAGAACTAACAGTCAGAGGTTTTGCTCGACCTAGTTCTTCACCTTGGGGTGCACCGGTTCTATTTGTTAAAAATAAAGATGGATCATTGAGACTATGTATTGATTACAGGCAGCTCAACAAGGTTACAATCAAGAATAAGTATCCATTTTCTCATATTGATGACCTGTTTGATGAATTGAAAGGTGCCACTATATTTTCAAAGATTGATCTTTGTTCTGGTTACTATCAATTAAGGGTGAAAGACTCAGATGTACCGAAAACAGCCTTCAGAACCAGGTACAGACACTATGAGTTTCTTATGATACCGTTTGGCTTGACTAATGCACCTGTGGTATTTATGAATCTAATGAATAGAATTTTTAGATCGTATTTAGATAGATTTGTGGTGGTATTTATTGATGATATCCTGGTATATTCTAGAGATGAAAATGAACATGCTGATCATTTGAGAATTGTTCTGCAAACACTACATGAGAAACAGTTGTATGTGAAATTTAGTAAATGGAAGTTGGTTTTCTTGGGCATATAGTATCTGTTGAAGGCATCAGAGTGGACCGAAATAAAATTTCAGCAATTGTTAACTGGAAACCACAGAAAAATGTGTCTAAAGTTAGAAGCTTTCTAGAACTAGCTGGGCATTATCGGAGGTTCGTAAAAGGATTTTCGATGATAGCTTCTCTGATGACACGATTGTTACAGAAAGATGTGAAATTTGAATGGACTGATAAGTGTCAGCAGAATTTTGATAGATTGAAAGCTTTATTGATTAAAGCACCCGTACTAGTTCGGCCTAAATTGGGTAAAGAATTTGTATTTTACAGTGATGCATCGTTGAATGGTTTAGTGTGTATTGATGCAAGAAGATAAAGTGATAGCTTATGCATCTAGACAGTTAAAACCACATGAAAAGAATTACTGATACATGATTTGGAATTAGCAGCTATTGTATTTGCTTTGAAAATTTGGCAACATTACTTGTTTGGTGAAAAATGTTACACATTCACTGTAACAGCCCGGTTTTAGCTAAATTGGAACAGTGTTTTTAGAACCACAAATCCGAGGTCTTAAAATTATTTTTAATATTCTTTTTGGTGTTTATAGTATGTGATTATAAATGTGTGAAAGTTTCGTGAAATAATTTTAGCGTTTAAATGCTTAATTTGATAAAAGGACTAAATTGCGTAAAATGTAAAAGTTGCATTCTAATTGTTAAAGGTGTTTAATTGCTATGATTTATTAAATGAAAGGTCCTTATGATGTTATTAGACCAATGATACTGGAATTTGACATAAATGGACATTAAATGGATGCTTTTAAATGGTTTCATTTAAGGGTTAATATGGTAATTTGGTTAGTAAGTTATAATTTAATAAAACAAAATCAAATTTAAGCTTTATTATCATCTTGTTGGCCAAATATTAAGAAAGAAAAGAAGCCATTGTTGAGTTTGAAGGTGCATGCTTCAATTGTAAGTCCATTTTGACTCGACTTTTTATGATTTTTACATTTTTGAGATCGTTGCTTTGTATTCTAGCTAGCCCATACCTTAATTTTTAAAGTTGTCAATGATTTTATGAAGTTCCATTGATGAATGCTTGAGATTTTAAATGTTTTATGATGAAAAATGAATATTTGTTAATAGTTACATAAGTTTTGTTAAGTGATTTTAAGTAAAAATGCCTATTAGGGATTAATTTGTGAAATTTGTAAATTAAGGGGTTTAAATGTGAAATAAATGAAATTTTTGGGCTGCTAGGGACTCAAGTATAAATTGGCTAAGCATGGATTAAATTGAATTTTGTAAATTTATTATATTTGTGAAATAGAGACTAAATTGTAAAAATATGGAACTTTAGGGGCTAAAGTGTTAAAATGCCTAAATATGTGTTTGTGGACTAAACTGAATGATTTGATGAATAAATGAGTTAATTTGAATGTATATAGATTAAGAACAAAAGAAATCAGATTTAGATCAGGGAAAATCAAAGGTTATCGAATAGTCGATCCAGTCTATTTATCCCGAATACAAGGTAAGTTCATATGCAAATAAATGTCTTTAAATTGAATTATATATATTTAACTGTCATTAAACTGCTATGAATGTTGAATGGTCAAATACGAGCAAGAATCGACAAGGTTACAATATCTGAAAGTCCCGTACGAACTTTAGGAATAGTATAGAATACTAATGTCATGACATAAGGATTATCGAGATGTGGCTACATGTAAGACCATGTCTGGGACATTGGCATTGTATTGTGATTACATGTAAGACCATGTCTGGGACATTGGCATCGTTATTTGATTTCATGTAAAACCATAGCTGGGCAATCGGCATCGATATGTGATAACATGTAAGACCATATCTAGGATATGGCATTGTACAAGCTATATGTGATTTTTGAGTATCCTTAACGATTCTGAAAGGTTCAACGAGCAAACTCAAGCCGAGAAAGAATGTTTGAACAAGTTAAGTGATTCAGGTATGTGCGAGATTCATACGTTTATTGAAAAGGGAAGTATTTGATGAGATTACATGTGAATTTGAATAAGTATTCATTGAGAAAGGTTTGAGTATCTATATGTGATTATTCATAATTTGCTTATTTGATGGAAATGATGATGATTCATGAGATAGTTTTATCTGTATATGGCTAGTTTTATTTGTATATGGCTTACTAAGCTTTTAAAGCTTACTTTGTGTACTCATTCACTATTTTATAGATTATCGAAGCTAGCTCGGACATCAGGGATCATTAGGAACTGTCATCACACTATCGACTACTTGTTGGTATTTTTTTAATGCTTTGTAAATATGGTATATGGCATGTATAGGCTAGTGAGTTGATGATAAGTTTTGAGTTATGATATTAGCCATGTATGTTGGCTTGTGAAATGATGTAACGTTGGTGTGTATCTAGCAATTTAAGTTGGCTTGATTTATGAGTTTTATAAGTGATTTATATGGTAATAGTTGCCTTGTGTTTTGACATATTTGATATAGATTTTGTGATGGTTATGAGTTGCTCAATTAGCTAGATGTTAATTGGTGAATTATTGCTTGGAAGATGGCATGCTGGGGCTTGATTTTGAGATGATGAAATGGTATGTTTTGTAACAAGAAATAGTGATTAAAATGATAAGAATATGTATCGGGAAGATAGTTGAATTTGTTAGTTTTGGTATATTATTTTGGTATGTTATTGATTATGGAATTGAGTAGTAGAAAGAATGGTTTATAAATGGCATGATATGTGTTTGAAATAGCTTGTTTTTGTTGCTTATGAATGTATAAAAATGGTGCAAATTGTTGTGTTTTAAGTATGCTTGAAGTGGGTGAGAAATGTGGATTAAACCAAGCCTAATTTTGCCCCACATGGTTGAGCACACGGGCGTGTGACTCGACCATGTGTCTGTTGTAATCTTGTTAAAACAAGTCCGTGAGTTACACAGCTTAGACACACGGGCGTGTCTACTGGCCGTGTGTGGCACACGGGCTGGCACATGGGCGTGTGGCCAGCCGTATGACCCAAGTCAGTATACCCTTAAATTTTTTCGTGGCTAGGGCACACGAGCGTGTCTCCAGTCATGTGGTGCAAGTCAGATGTATGCCCTGTTTTCACACGGCCTGTGACACGAGCGTGTCTGGTGGTCGTGTGAGGCACACGGCTTGTTCACACGGGCGTGTTATCCTTATATGCATGAAAATTTTATAAGTTTTCTGAAGTTTTTATATGTCATCGGTTTAGTCTTGAACCTCTTTTAAGCATGTTTTAAGGTTTCGTAGGGTCTTATAAGGGATGATGAGAATGTGTTGAATGAATTTTGATTATGAATGCATAAATGTATGTATTATGTATGTGGATGATGCATATTGTTCAGTATTTCCTTGTAACCCTATTCTGGCGAAGGATACAGATTAAGGGTGTTACATTCACTGATCATAAAAGTTTAAAATATCTGATGTCGTAAAAAGATTTGAACTTAATACAGTGTAGGTGGCTTGAATTATTAAAAGATTATGATCTAGTTATTGATTATCATCTAGGAAAAGCCAATGTGGTTGAAGATGCTTTGAGCAAAAAATCTTTGTTTGCTTTGCGAGCAATAAATACCCAGTTATCTTTGTCTGATGATGGTTCAATCATAGCTGAGTTAAAAGCTAAACTGACATTTCTGCAACAGATCTGCGAGGCTCAGAAAAATAATGATGAATTACAAGCTAAACGTGTACAATGTGAGTCAATTTCTTATTCAAAATTTTAGATTGGATTTGGTGATTGTGTTATGTTCAGGGGCCGAGTATGTTTACCGAGGAATTCGGAGCTAGTACAGAAGATTCTACACGAAGCTCATAGTGGTACTATGTTTGTTCATTCGGAGAGTAACAAAATGGATAATGATTTGAAAAAGATGTACTAGTGGCCGAGAATGAAACGGGATATTTCTGAATTTGTATCTAAATGTTTGATGTCAGCAAGTTAAAGTTGAACATCAGGTGCCTTCAAGATTATTACAACCAATTACAATATCAGAATGGAAATGGGAAAGAATTACCATGGACCTTATGTCAGGATTACCCTTATCTCCAAAAAAGAAAGATGCTATTTGGGTAATCGTTGATCGTTTGACAAAGTCTGCACACTTTATTCCAATATGTATGGATTTCTCCCAGGATGGATCAGCAAAATTATATGTTTCTAAAATTGTCAAATTGCATGGAGTGTCGGTCTCTATTATTTCAGACAGAGATCCAAAGTTTACATCTCGTGTGACAGCCCAAAATTGACCCTAGTCGGAATGTGGTTTCGGGACCACAAAACCGAAGCATAAAAATAATTAAAAATTTATTTTGATACCTATAATATGTGCGTGCTCATGTATGACATTTTATGATGATTGATTTAGTGTTATAAAGGTGAATTTCACTAGAAAGGACTTGTGTGAGAAAACTTAGAAATGAGATAGGCAAATGTTGAAGAGGCCTATTGATGCACACTAGGAAAATGTTGTCCTTGCATGTCAAATTCCCCAAATTTGACTATAATGGCCGGCCAAGGTGGGCATGATGGGCAAGGAAAACATGTTTCCAACATGTTTGGCTAGTGAGTCATGTAGGGAGTATTATAATAAAAATAAGCATAAAAAATGAAAAAAAAAAAAAAGAAAGATGAGCTTGGATGCCCCTTGCGTGAGTTGAGAAAGAAGGAAGAAAAAATTTTGTTGTGTTCATCCATTTTCACTTCTTGGCCGAAAATACTAAGGAAAAGGGGAGGACTTTTGCTTCATGCTTGGGTTGGAAGAGATCTAGAAGGAGATTTGGCTAAGTTTGCATCAAGATTAAGGTATGTATGAGGTTGTGTTAGGAGTTTCATGCATGTTTTGGTTGCTAACTTGATGTGCATGTTAGCCATGGCTCAAATCCTTGTTATGCCATGGAAATGGTATTTGGCCAAAGTTGTTATGGTGATAAAGCCATTGCATGCTAAGTGTAAAGCTTGATGATGATGCATGCAATGATGGATTGTCTACTCTTGAGTAAGATTTTGAGTTTTCTTTTGTTTAATCATGATTGAAGTTGAAAAGGAGCATGATTGTCATATTCGGCCATGATGCATTCATAAGCATGGTTCATGCTTCTTGCATGTTAGTTAAAATTTGTGTTTTGGATGGCTATGGACACCTTGAAAATTCGGCCATGCTCATATATGTATATATATGTTTGCACATGATGTTTGGTTATGAACTAAGTGATGAATATGTTTGTTTAAAGAAGAAGATGTTGAAGAATGAATGTGAAATTGCAAGCACATTCGGCCTAGCACACATATGAGTGCTCGATGCTATATTATAAGTTTTGAGCAACAATATGCAAAGCATTAACTAGTAAAATGCATGCTGTTTTTGTGAGGTATTAAGTGCATAATTTGCCTCAACATGTACATGAATATTCGGCCTTGGGTAGCCTATTGAAGGCCTTAGCTTTTCCTTGATGCTCGAATAAATTGTATTGAATTGCTTGATGTAGTATAAAATGTGCATGACCATTGTGTATTCAAGCTAAAGAGTGGCCATATGACCATTTAAACTCCTTGTCATATTCGGCCATAAGCTAGCACAATGAGGTTTTAATAGATTGAATTTGTTTGAATTAGCTCAAGAGCTAAGAGGGCCACAATTGGACAAGGGGAAGGAAAAAGTGATCGAATAGCCGTAAAAGCCGTTCGACAACATCCGAGGTAAGTCCTCAAGAAGTGACCTTAATTGAATTATGTGGAATGAAATATGGATGTATTGATTATTGATTTATGTGTGTATGAGTATTCAATTCTACCCGGGCTAAGTCCCAAGGCGATTATGCTAATGATTATAATTGTGTTTGAGCCTTAGTAACGAAAATGAAATATGTATGTCCAATGATTATTGATGTATGTGTGCATGAGAAATTGAATGATATCCGGCTAAGCCCGAAGACAATTATGCTGAAATTATATCCGGTTAAGACCAAGGCAATTGTGCTAAGCGGCTATATCCGGGCTAAGACCAAGGCATTCGTGCGAGTCATTCTATCCGGCTAAGACCAAGGCATTTGTGCACATGCTTATATCCGGTTATATTCGAAGAATCTTGGGCTGGAGGTGAGTGTTGGTTGCTGTAATAAATTCAATTAGTACACTCGAGAAGCCCAAAGAATAAGGTACGTTTATATGTGCATTGGAAAGTCGACATGTTTGAGCAACATTCGCTCAATCGACTAATGAATTTCAGTTATTGAATTGATTGATACTTTGTGAAAGTATATAATGATGAAGTGTGAAGTAAGAATGTGTATTAATGAAATGACGCATTTGGCTATGTGAATGTATTGCTGTAATTAGAGTTGATTATATTCCTTGAGACTTACTAAGCATAAAAATGCTTACCCGTTACTTTGGCTCTCTTTTTATAGATTTCGCTCGATAGCAATCGGATTCGGGATCAATAAAGTCAAGTCATCCACACTATCAACGTCTCTATTTTGGTATAAATTTTGGTTGAACTTTGAAATGGCATGTATAGGACTACCGCTTGTTGGTTAAATATGTTGTGATGTATTTGTGTACGGCCATGCGAAAATGGCTCGTAAAAGTGAAGTATCGACTTAGACTATTTGCGGTTTGTATATGTATATATTTGGTGTCATGATGTGACCATGGATTGGAAATGGGAATGTTGGTCACATGATCAGCCATTGGCATGGTTAAAATGATCATATATGAACCTATGTATGGCAAGACTAGTTGGTTCATGGAGACTACCAAATAGGTAAGACCTACCTTAAAACAGATGCTGCCAGCTGCAGTGACGTGAATGTGAAAAATCACCAAAATTTGTAGGAATGGTATTAAATAGTGAATAAGTTATGTAAATGAACCTTGATGAGTCTATTTTCATATGGAAGAAACGAAATGGTCATAGGAGTTACATGTTAAGAGATATTAAAGCTATTGTGAGACAGGGCCAGAACGGTTTCTGGGTCCCCTGTCGCAACTTTAAAAATTTGCTATAAATTATCCAGAAAGAATTAGGAGCCATGCCTTATATGTACAGATTCCATTTTGAGTCTAGTTTCATTAGAAACAAACGGCACCAGTATTAAAGTTCTGTACAGTGAGATATTCAAGTTGTAATGCGTGAAGGTCAGAGTAGTCGATCCCTGTAACATGGGTGACTTTAACTAATAAACTGTACCAATTGGCCCAACCAAAAATTCTAGAAATAAATCCATGGATGGATACATGAGTCTAAATTCAGGGAAAATTTACGAAACCAGTTTCCGAGTTTTGAAACTCGAGATATGATTTTTAAGGCAACAGTGACGCAGTTTTCCAGCCTGACTGGAAATGTCAAATTGGTGGGCAAAACAAGTGAACTTGGTTTGTTAACCCCTCGTGTCCGACACCGGCGATGGTCTCGGGTTCGGGGTGTTACATCTCGATTTTGGAATAAGTTACAAGAAGCTTTAGGTGCATAGTTACATTTTAGTATCGCATTTCATACTTAGGCTGATGGCCAATATGAACGTGTAATACAGATTTTAGAGGATATGTTGTGTTTTGGAATTCGAAGGTAATTGGGAAAAGTATCTATCTTTAGTTAAATTTGCATACAATAATAGTTATCATTCTAGCATTAAAATGGCACCATATGAGGATTTGTATGGCTGCAAATGTAGAAGTCTGTTGTATTGGACTGAGCATAGTGAAAAAAAGATACACAGAGTTGATTTAATCCGAGAAACTGAAGAAAAGTTAAAGGTAATTCAGGATAATTTGAAAGCAGTCTCTGACCGTCAAAAGTCTTATGCTGATCTTAAACAAAAAGAGATAGAATTTCAAGTTGGTGATAAGGTATTTTTAAAGGTATCGTCTTGGAAGAAAGTTCTTCGGTTTGGCCGTAAAGGAAAATTGAGCCCACGGTTCATTAGACCATATGAGATCATTGAAAGAATCGGACCTGTTGCGTATCGATTAGCATTACCACTAGTGCTTCATAAAATCTATAATGTTTTCCACATGTCTATGTTGCGACGGTATCAGTCAAATCCTTCACATGTTATATCCTTGACAAAAGTTGAGATTCAGCCTGACATGACTCACAGTGAAGAACCGATCAAAATTCTGGCACAGGAGACTAAAGAACTAAGAAATAAAAAGGTAGATTTAGTAAAAATTATTTGGCAATGACACGGATTACAAGAAGCTACCTGGGAACCAGAGGAAACAATAAGAGAGCAATAGCCAAACCTCTTTACTGATAAGATTTTCGAGGACGAAAACTCTTTAAGGGGGTAGATTTGTAACAGCCCATTTTCTGGGAAACTAAAATAGTGGTTTCGAGACCACAAATCCGAGTCAGAAAGAAAAATTATTTTAATATTATTGCATGGTCTACATTATGATAGGAATAATGTATGA
The DNA here is from genome assembly GCF_025698485.1 of Gossypium arboreum. Lineage (NCBI taxonomy): Eukaryota > Viridiplantae > Streptophyta > Magnoliopsida > Malvales > Malvaceae > Gossypium > Gossypium arboreum. Next base: position 14,956,878 of record NC_069082.1, on the reverse strand, counting down.
AAAATTCGTTAAGAAAATTTTACCGATTTCATGTTTAATTAGGAGGAAAGGACCAAATTGCATAATGTGAAAAAGTTGAATTCTAGTAGCTAGAAGGATCAAATAGTTATGGAATTCAAAATTTGAGGTCCTGATAAGTAAAATAGACCATTAAGAGAAGTTATTAGATATTTATGATGAGTCATCCATGGAAAATTAGAAAAAGAAAAGGACTAAATTGGAAAGTTGAAAAATTAATGGATAATAAGTTAATTAAATGAATAAAATAATTTCATATCATCATCTTCCCCAAAATTTTCTATGGAAACCCTAGCTAAGAGAGAGAATTTCAAGCAAGCTTAATTAGGTAAGTACTCATGTCCCATTTTTAATAATTTTTACATTTTCGATATCGTAATAACATAAAATATCTATTTTGGGGATCAATTTGCAAAGTTATCAAAGTATTAAAACTTTTCCATGGATGAGTATGTTGAAATTTTGAAATTTATGGTAGAAATTGAAAAGTTGTTGATAGATAAACAACTTTTGTAAAGGAAATTTCTATGAAATTATGATTTATGAACTAAATTGTAAATGTGTAAAATTCATGGAAAATTTCTAAATTATATGATTTACATGGGTTGTAAATGTTATTTGAAAATTTTAGCTAGGCTTGAAATAAGGATTAAATTGCATGAATTTCATTTTCCGAGCCTAGAAACGAAATTAGAATAAATCAAAAGTATAGGGGCAAAATGGTACTTTTGCCTAATATGTAAATTGGATTGAGTTGGAAATTAAATGTGTTAAATTGATGTTAAATTCATTTATATAGATCCGGAAAAGTCAAATAAAGAGTTAGATCGAGGAAAAGAAAAAGTATCGGATTAGTAGATCTCTGTATACGAGCAAGTGATGAGGTAAGTTCGTGTAACTAAATTATGAATTTATATGTGTTAATTTGAATTGTATGTATGTGATTGTATTATTGTCATGTATATGAAAGTATTCACATACCCGATAATACTTGATAAACGTTAAGACCTGTTTGAATAAATGAAATTTGATGGATACAGGATTTCCCGATTGGTTGTAGTCCTGCATGTGTTACAAACACACCACAGCTCCTATGGGCATCTCGTTATAAGCCTTCATAAGCTTCCTGTTATATGGTTCCTACGAGCATCCTGATAGGTAATGATCTTGCATGTGTTGCGGACTACCGCAGCTCTTTGTGAGCATCCTATTATATGATCAATTGTGATCTTGCATATATTGTGGATGCGAACGCAGCTCTTTGTAAACGTCCTAATATGGCTAGCTTGAACTTCTTGATATATGGCTATCTGGAGGTCTTGATTAAAGGCTCTTTGTGAGCTTCCTGATTAAAACTTCTTCGTGAGCCTCCTGATTATGGCTCTTATGAGCTTCCTGTTATATAGCCCAGATAAGCTTCCTGATAGGCTCTTTATGAGCTTCCTGTTATATGGCTTGAAAGAGTGCTTCCTGATTATGTGTTTTAATGAGTACCCCAAAATATGAATTGAAGGATTACAGTTTTATACACTTTATGTGTACTACATGTGTATCCATCTATATTTCAAATAAACTCAACGGGCAAAGTTCTGACATAGCTAAATTGAACTTGAGATGATTTACCATAGAAATGTATATGTGTATGAAAGTTATTACATGATGAGCTCATTCATGTTTGTTGGCAATTGTGTGAATTATAATGACTAACATGTTTTGATGAAGTTGGGTGTTAAGGCTATTAGCCAAACTTATTTGATGCATTTTGCATGTTTATTTTAATGGAAATGAATGGTAAGTTAAATTTTCAGTTATATGAACTTACTAAGCATTATATGCTTACTCTATTTATTTTCTTCTGTTTTATAGTACTCGAAAACTCATTAAGGTTGGAAGTTGGTAGGAGCATCATCACACTATCCTTCAGCTGGTTTTGGTATAAATAGCAAACTTATTTTTGTATAATGGCATGTATAGGTTAAATTTTCCAATGATGGCATGTATATGGTTGGTTGTAACTAGCCATTGGAATGGCTAGTGATGGCATATTTGATGTTTGTGTAGGAGGTTATATCATGTTTGATATATATGTGCTTGGTATGATAGATTGAATTTTGATAAACTTATATGATTATACAAATAGGTAAGTTTGAATACTTAAAAACATGTGATGGTATATCATGTATAAGATTGGTTTTGGCTTCTTTTTAATGTCTTGAATTGGTTGGTGAATGTTATTGTAAGTTAAAGGCAAATTTGTATGCAAAAAGTGGCCATGAAAATGGCCTATTTTCGTCCGCATGGGTAGACACATGGGCGTACATCTCAACCGTGTATGACACGCATCCATGCACATAGGCATGTGGTTTGGTCTTGTATCCCCTGCATCCTTAAAATTGAGAAATAGAATGCCCAAGTATTTTTACACGGGTAGAGACACGGCGTGTGTGTTTACCTTGTGTGACAGATGACCTAGCACACGGGCATATGGCTTGGCCATGTGAACCTTGCACCGAATTAATTTAAGACAGTATGCTCACACAGCCTAACACACGGGCGTGTGGCTTGGCCGTGTGACCTAAGTCAGTAGCTACCCTAATTTTGAGCACAAGCTAGGACACAGCCGTTTGCCTTACATCGAATGCCTGAACGGCTTAAGACATGGGCGTGTCATTTGATTGTGTGAGCCACACAGCCTACCCACCCACACGAGCGTGTATCCTCTGCATCTAAGGAAAATTTTGAAATTTTGCGAAAAATTCTGAGTTTTCGATTTAGTCCCGACTTGTTTCTAATGCATAAATTGGGCCTCGAGAGTCCATTTAAGGGACAATATGATTGAATATGATTGGATTTGGTTATGAATAGTAAATGATATGTGTAAACCATTTTTAAATTTGTAAACTCCGGTAATACTTAGTAACCCTGTTCTAGTGACAGATATGGGTTAGGGGTGTTACAATGTAAGCAAATAATGCTTAGTAAGTTCTTAGAAAGTAAAACATAACTTACCATTTCATTTACATAACAATAAGTATAAGTATAATGTAACCCAAACCACAGGCTTGGCATAATCCTAAACATCATTATCAATACACAAGTTAGTGTATTTATACATAACTCATTTAGATTAACCACATGATAAGTCATTTCCATATGAAAATACATCATTGAATCATACATCCTTTTCATGAGCATATGCACAATTCCACTTGAAAACTTACCATTTTAATCCCTTTTCTTGCATGCTGAACCATCTAGAATATCATCAGATACTTGAAAAAGCTCCTAAACATATAACTATAACCTTTCTTTTACATCATTGCTCAAACGAGCTGTTAAATGGGTCCTCTCACACGAGCTGTGGGTCGAAATGTAAGCTACACGATGCTGTTCACATGAGCTGTAGAGAATCCACAACAAATGTAGGACCTCAGCCATCGGTAGGACATTCAAGACCAACACCCAAAACATGAAATCCCTAATGACATGTCATTTGTATCCTACGAATTCCTAAGGTTCAAATGGGACTCAATAACCGTCATAGCATTGATTTGGATAATACATCATTCAAGTACATTATGAATACATAATAACATAAATTTGAATAACATGAATATAACAATCGTACATACGAACTTACCTCGATAACTAGGGACGTAAAAATAAATCTAGTTATTCCAAAGCTTTTACTTTGCCTTGATTTGGGTCCGTACGTGGTCTATCTTGATCATGCACCCATCTAAGCTTAACCGAACAAGCACTCATCCATAGAGATTTCTTCCTCTTTAAAATCGGTTAAGGCAAGGAAAATAAGGATGATACTGTTTTTCTTTTCTTTTGTTTTAACCTTTTTTACCTAATTGTCATTTTAACCTTTAAAAAATTTAATAGTTTCATTAAAACCATGTCCATAAACATCCATTATCACATTATTTGTTCTATTTACCATTCAATTCCCTTAGATTAAAATTTCAAAGCTAATTGACTCATTTAACTAATAGAACTCTATTTTTACACTTTTTTACAATTTAGTCCTTTTTAATTAACCATGCAAACATCAAAATTTCTTAACAAATTTTTAATACGACCTTACTAATATCCCATAAACATTACAATAATAAAAATAAAAATTTACTCTTCAGATTTGTGGTCCCGAAACTACTATTCTGATTTCACTGAAAACAGGCTATTACATATTCAATAAAGTCCGTCGAAATAGTAAACATGATTTCGGTATGAAAATTCTAAAGAAAATTCATGGCCATGGCACATTCTAGAAAAGGTAGATGAGTTGTATATATCGATTAGGGTTTCTGCATGTCCCGAGGCGATGATGGGCAAACCTCACGCGATTTTGAGTTTAGGCAAATTCATATAAAAAAATGATAATTCACTTGTGGTGCATAGATGGCATCCAAACAAAGCCTTTGTGGCATTCTTAATAATGCTTTTATGGCGTATTCTATCTGTAACAACCCATTTTTGGGTCAGATAAGAACAGTGGTTTCGGGACCAGAAATTCAAAGTAGAAATATTTATATTATTTTTTCTTTAAGGTCTATAGTATGATAGAATGATTGTGTGAAAATTTCGTTAAGAAATTTTACCGATTGAGTGTCCAATTTGACTAGGAGGACTAAATATTAATAAATACAAAACTTGAATTCTATAATTCAAAGGTTTCTAATTGCTATGAAAATTTAAATTGGAGGTCCTTAAATGGTAATTATACCATTATATTTTAGCATGGATAAAAATGGACATGGCTAGGTAAAATTTTAAGGTTATGCATTCAGGGCATTTTAGTAATTTGTCAAATAAAGACAAAATTAACTAAATAAAAGTGTCCATCTTCTCAAAGCAGTCCCCCCATAGTTGAATTTGAAGAAGAAGAGATAGCTAGGGTTTTGACCACTTTCAAGCTCAATTGTAAGTCCGTTCTTGCCCTGTTTTTAATGATTTCTATGTTTTTGAAGTTGTCTTAACCTAATCTAGCCTTTCCAAGCACTAATTTGAAAGAAAATTAAAGCCTAAAATTTTACCCATGTTGGATGTGAATGTATTTTGATGTTTGATGGTATTTGATAAACAACTTTTGTAAAGTGATTTTCGGTAAAAAGGTCAAATAGGGACTTATTTGTAAAAGTCTATAAAATGTGTAGAAAAGTGTGAATAAATGAAAAATGTGGGCTATCATGAGCATGAAAAAGGTTCGGCTAGGCTTGGGTTGTGAAGAAATTGAAAGAAATTCATTTTACGAGCCTAGGGACTAAATTGTAAAATGTTGAAAAGTTAGGAGCATAAATGTAATTTTTTTCATAATGTGTTTTTGGGCTGAATTAAATAATGTGATGATTAAATAAGTTAAATATGGTATTATAAATCAAGAAAAATGAAGTTCAGGTCTAGATCGGGGAAAAAACAAAGTAACTGACGAATAAATCATTTTGGCCGTTTTTGTAACTGAGGTAAGTTCGTATGTTAAATAAGTTTTACCTTAAATGTATTTTAAATGCTTTAATCTATGCATGAATTGTGAAATCAACCTTAAGGACACATCTGACGACATTTTGACAACGAGAAATCCCAATCGAACCTTAGAAATAGATTTGGATACAAGTGACATGTCACTAGGGTTTTATGTTATGTGATCCGGGTGCTGGTCTTGTACATCCTACTAGTGGCTGAGTATACCGGCATATGTTACGGTTACTTGATAACTTGTGCCAACAGTACCGTGTAGCTACGTCTTGATTGACAGCTTGTGTGAGCAAGCCCGTTAATGGCTTGAGAGTGAGCATATATATGTTATGAAATAGAGGTAGCAATGGCTACATATATGGCACCTTGTGTGCAAGGTTTTCCTGAGTATCCAATATTTTTATTCCGAGTGGTTCATTGGGTATGACAAAGATAAGAATGAGTATGAAACCATTATGAGTGGTACAGGTATGTGCGCAAAACTTATGATTTATTAAATCTGTGAAATGATGAACTCAAGGTAAGTTGTGATGGAATGAATCATGATCATGGGAATATGGTAAATTACAATTCTTATGTTGTATTACTTACATGTTAATGTATGGTAAGGTTAGCTTATTTCTTTCATACGAGCTTACTAAGCTATATAGCTTACTCTGTTTTATTTCCATGTTTTATAGTGTCACCAAGCTAGCTCGGATTGGAGATTAGTCGGAGATCGCCTCACACTATCATCTATCATTTGGGTATCGATGATTTTAAACATTTTGAGAATATGGCATGTATAGGGACTTGGTTATTTTGTTATATGTGTCATTGTGAATTTGGCCAAATGTATTGGCTTGTAATAGTCATAGGCTTGTTTTGGTATTTGGCCATGTAACTTGGCTCATTTTAGTTGAATTGGTTGTAAGGTTATATATATATACAATTATATATGCATGCATGTGTAATTATCTCTTGTGTGATATGGTTTATAAATGTTTGGTAAATGGTTGGATATGGCTTAATGGTTTTGTTGTTGAGTGGTTGTGTAGCAGTCCGATTTAGACCCTGGTCAGAACAGTGGTTTCGAGACCACGTAACTGATTCTGAAAAATCTTTTAATATTATTTTTTGTGTTTATGATATGTGAATTTATATCTGCGAAGTTTCTGTGATTTAATTTGTCTGTTCTTGTGCTTAATTATGAAAAAGGATTAAATAGCATAAAATGCAAAAGTGGCATGCTAATTGTTAATGGGGTTAATTGGCCTTGGCTTTTAAAATAAGGGTCCTTGCATGGTAATTATGCCATTGATAAGGGTAATGGACATTGATGGACATATGGTAGGTGAATTTTAATGTTTATAACTAAAGGGCAATATGGTAATTGGTGTAATAAGCTAAATTTAATAAAATAAAGGCCATTGCATGTTTAATTTTCTCATCATCTTTCACCGATTATAGAGAAAAGAAACAGCCATTGAAGCTTTGTGATATTCGGCTATTGCATGATTAATTAGGTGAGTTTATTTTGCTCAGTTTTTGATAATTTCTACGTTTCTGTAATCGTTGTTTTGTGTTCTTCAGAACCCATGTCTGAATTTCTGTTTATGTTGAAGATTATGAAATGTGCCATTGATAATTATATGAGCTTTGTAATGTTTTTATATGGATTATGAAAGATATAGGTGAGGTTATCATGCTTTGTTCTTGAATTTTTTATGGAATTAAAGCTATTTTGGCTAATTTGTGAAAATGAGGTTTTGAAGGACTAAATTGTGAATTAAATATGTTATTTGGGCTTGTATGGAAGCTATGTATATTTGGCCAAGCTATAATCTTAGCGAATTTTGCATATTTGTGATTTTGTAAAAAATAGACTAAATTGTCAAAGTGTGAAAATGTAAAGGTTAAAATGCAAAGTGCCCTAAATATGTGTTCATGGATTATTTTGAATGAAATGAATGATTGAATGGTTGAATTTGAATTGTATTAGATCAAGAACAAAGAAAATCGGACTTAGATCGAGGGAAGTCCAAAATAGTTGAATAGTCGACTCGTTTCTGTCCAAAATTCGTACGAGGTAAGTCAAATTACAATTACGTGTTAAATTGACTAAATTCTGCGCATACAAACTGTAATCTGTATTGGACGGCCTTGAGAGCCTGATGAATAAATTTCGAGTAAACTCTGATAATATGCTAGTATCTGAAAAGCTCTGTATAATACTAAAAGAACATTGACATTGATCTGGGATATCGTATAAGACTGTGTCTAGGACACAGGCCTCGATTTGAGATTTACGTGTAAGACCATGTCTGAGATATAGGCATCGTATATGATTTTGTGTAAGACCCTGTCTGGGACAGAGGCATCAATACTGAATTACATGTAAGACCACGTCTGGGATGTCGGCATTGTACCCGTTTATGAGTATCTGTATCGTTTCTGAACTGTCTGATGATAGAATACGAGATATGGAAATGAATATATGAAATGTATAATCTATACAGGTACGTTTGTATCGTACTAAATTTCTGAATATGAAAGACTTTGTTTCTGTGAAATAATGAATGCGGAGTATGTATGAAATCATGGAAATGAAACATGATATGTATACAAGTAAATGAGCATGGTTAGGCTCATGAAATACTCTGTGAAATGGCTATGAATTTTTGCTATTGACTATTACTTTATATGTTTTAACAGTTAGACTAGCTGTATTTGGCTTACTAAGCTCTTTGTAGCTTACTCATGTGATTTACATGCATTTTACGCTTATTGTAGCTACTGAAGGCTCAGGGATAGTCGAGGATTGTCACCATACTATCGAACTTATTTTGGTACTTTTGAAAGTGTAAATATTTTTAAGTATGGAATGTATAGGCTAGAATGTCTATGTATTTAAGCAATGATATGTATATATGTTATGCCAAGTTGAGGAAATGGTAAGTTTAAGCATGAGTTAGAAAGTTCCATAAGTGAACTTTGAAATGAGCATTTTGGCATGTTGTTGTAATAAGATTTTCAATGTGTTTTGGTATGGATTTGAATAGGTTATTGAATGATGATGATTTAGTTATAATGAAGCATGTTTTGAACACGTTATTGGCTGAAAATTTTGGTATAAATGTTGTTTAATATTGCTTGTGGGAATGACCCAAAAAGGGGTGGCATGTTGGCTTAAACCAAGCCTACATTGTGCCACACGGTCAGGGAGCACGGGCGTGCCTTGTGGTCGTGTATGCAAAGCAGTAACCTCTTAAGATCACACAGTGAAGACACATGGACGTGTCATATGGCTGTGGATTTAAGTCAGTAGCCAACTAAGTATCACACAGCCACGGCTCACGGTCGTGTGTAAATGTCAGTATATATACTCTGTTATGGGATGGCTGGATTGTGTGGGCGTGTCTGGTGCCCGTGTAAGGCACACGGCCTGGGCACACGGCCTGGGCACACAGGCATGTGACCTCAAAGAATTGAAAAAAAAAATAGTTTTGAAAATTCTGAATGTGTTCGGTTTAGTTCCAACCTCTTCTAAAAGTATATCTTAGGTCTTGGAGACCTCCATAAGAGATAAATTGTTGTTTTGCTTATGCATTAATATCATGTGATATCTGTGATTCTGTATTGATTTGTCATGTTCTGTCTGTCTAGTAATGCCCCTTACTTATTCTGGCGACGGTTACAAGATAAGGGTGTTACAGGTTGAGATTGGCTCATTGGTATGCTATGAAATTTATGGAGAATTATACATTATAAAAGTATTTGTGTTGGTACTTGTGGATGTGAGCTTGGTTTGATTTGGTTTGGTAGAATATGATGTTGGAAGTATGTTATGTATGATAATGAAATGATATGTTTTAACTTTGATTATAGATGTTTTGGTTGCCTAAGTATATCATGATTTATGTCATTGAACTTGTGTGTGTAGGGGTAAATGAGGGTGACAAATGGTTTGGTAAATAGCCTTTATTTTGTCCACACAGGTAGACACACAAGCGTGTGTCTAGGCCGTGTGTGACACACAGCGGCAAGCCGTGTGTCCCTTGCACCTTAATTTTGAGAAATAGAATGCTCAGAATTGAACACACGAGCAGAGACACGGGCGTGTGTCTCAGCTATGTGAGGGACACGGCCTCAAGCACGGGTGTGTGTCTCGACCATATGAAGTCTGCACCTATTTTATGAAAATTAAATTTACCACACGGCCTAGCACACGGGCATGTGACTTTGGCCGTGTGACCTCAATTTGCTCATGCTTTGCAAAATAGAGAGTTACACGAGTTAGGGACACGGGCATGTGTGACCACATAGTCTGCCCACACGGGCGTGTGACCTTTGTTCATAGCAAAAATTTTCTAAGTTTTGTAAAAATTGCCTAAGTGCTCGATTTAGTCCTGAACCATTTCCAAAACATGTTTTAAGCCTCGTAGGCTCGTATTAGGGACTTTATGATTGATTACAAATGGTTTTAAATTGGATGCAAATTTATGACTCGATTTGTATGTTTGCTTGTGATGTAAGTCCGGTAATGTCTCGTATCCTATTTTGGCGTTCAATACGAGTAAGGGGTGTTAGACTATCTGGCCTTTGTGGCATTCTTTTTGCCTTTGTTGCATACTTCTACTAAAGCCTATGTCGCCTATACTTTATGTCACCTTTGTGGCATATTCCTTTTGGCCCTTGTAGTGTACTCTAATAAGTCTACGTGGGAATTATGTATCGTTCTTATGGTAAGTTCTGGTTACATTATGAGAAGTTCTCCGACAAATAAGTCTCTGATAAGGATATGATATGTTTGAAGTTATTTTGGTTTGAATAGTTCTGTGAAGTAATCGAATGGATCTGTATGTTCGGAGAGGTTATCCACTGTGGTCATTTGTCAATTTAAAGTATAGACGTATACATAGTTATAAGAGTTATACAATTGTCCATTAGTCTGGTCTCGCTTGTGTTATGTTGGGTTGAGAAATTTGAGTTGATGGTATCCGCCATATCTAAATAGCATCATGTTTCGATTTTGGAACTATTAGGTAATCTCGTTATCTGTCAACTTGGGTATTGTTATGCTTTGTAAAAAGGGTGTGAGGAATACTTCTGAATGATTTTGTTAGGTTATTATTCGTATGAATTTGAGTTAAGTATCAAAATAGAATATGATTTGATCGGCAAATTGATGTTATCCGACTTCATGTGGGTATCCACCAAAGGTGTAAGTATTTGTCAGTAAACAGTGTTTGTGAACAATTGTTTTGGGATAAACAGTGAAATTTGGCTAAATTGAGAAGAAGAGGTTATATTATTTGGTAAGATCTGAAGTCAGCCAATGAATTAGGTTAAGGATGATACATTAAGTATGGCAAGTGGCACAATAGTATATATATGTATGTGTCCGACGACGTAAAGGTACCAGCCAAAGATAGACTTGGTCATTCAAATATTCAAGATGAAGAATTCAGCATGAAATGTTTACAGCTAATTTGTATTTCAAACTCACTAAGTTCATATAACTTGCAAGTGTTATGTTTATATTTCAGGTTATGCGATATAAATGAGTTCGCCAGGAAGGACAAGCCAAGAGTACGCTAGAAGCGATGAGCTGGAATATTATGCATATAATGGAAAAGTGGCATATTATAGAATTACGCCTTAGAGAGTTTGTTTTTAGTAAACTCTTGTGTTGTAATAAATTGTAACAAGTCTAATGCAATATATTATTTTAAATACTTTTCTTTGTTTCTTTAATAATAAGAATTTAAGTAAAATAATAAGAAAAATGTTTATGCCAAGGTTCAAGAAGGTTGTTTTGAAAATTAAAATAAGTATATTATGTAATAACTCCCAAGTTTTAGACCTAGTGAATTGGGTTAGGTTGAAGGTGCTACAAGACAAGTAAGGCAATGAAACAGTAGTTGAAGTTATGGTCGTTTATTTCCGCCCCAAAAACAACAACTAAATCTTTCTTGCCATCTGTGTCAAAAATTTAGATTATAGATTAAATTTTTAAAAAATAAAATTTTAAGCAAAGATAGTAATAGTAACATTCCATTTGTTGATCTTAAGAATTATCTTATAGTAGCCCACTGTCCAAGGTTTAGCATGGTAAAGGTGGTAAACAGATGGGTTTGGTTAGGTTTTTTTAAATTTAGATTTTCTTGAACTTCGAATTTTTGGGTTTGGATCAATTCAGACTTAGATTTTCTTAAGCTCAAATTTTATTGAGTTAAAATTTTTTTTATTCAAATCAATTCAAACCATATGAATTCTAATAAATTCAAATAATTTTAAAGTTTATAAGTTAGTATATATTTTTAATTTTGAATATGATAATTGATTTTACATTTTATATTTTATAATGGAAATGACACATTTTAGTACATCATTTCTCATGTTTTGGTGTGGATACTTTGGAATTGAAACTTTAATTAGTGTGTTGAATGGTTAGAGTTTGATGGATACTTTTCTCCATGTGCAAGGGTCCATTTTTTCATGGGTCTGGTTATAGGCTTTGGGCTACATGCTCTATTCATCACTCCAATATCTTTTATAATTTTAACAACTTTTATCATTAACCCCCAAAAATAATATAATATAATAAAAGGAGTAATATGTTAGGCTTAGTTCTAATTAGTTTTAAATCATAGGTACATTTAAAGGGGAAAATGTGAAGACATGATAAGTGGAAAAACATCAAATTATTAAAGTAACTTATATTTTTTATTTTAGGTAAATCATAATTTTAGTTTTTAATGTTTATATTTATCAATTTATTTTTATTTTTAAAGTTAAATTTGATCATTGACTTTAAAAAAATTGAATTTAATCATCAACTTTTCAAAAAGATTTAAATTGTTATTTTTAATGGAAATATTAGTTAAAATGTTAAATTTTTAAAAGTGACTACAAAAATGTCAATCCACATATACTTCATGTTATTTTAAAAAAATTATAAATAATTTTTTTATTTTTATAATTCTTAAATATTTATTGATGTGACGTACAAGATAAATAATGACATGCTAGTATAAAATATATGTAGATTGTCATACAAATTGCCACGTCAACATCTTTAAAAATTTAATATTTTAATCAACATTGCAAATTAAATACTTTTAAAAAGTTTATGGTCAAATTTAGCTAAAATAATAATGATCAAATTTAAAAAAATATTGAGAGCTAAATTTATTATCATACTATTATTATATAATATTTTTAGAATTAAAGGTTTTCATGTACATTTTATAACAACTAAGTACTACCTTATAATATATTTATGTACCAAAATTAATCTATATATCAGCACAAATGTATATATACGCCTTGAATTCTGTACATATATAAATATATACATACATATGTACATATGTGTGTGTGGAGACAAAGGGCAAGGGGCAAGCAGGTTTTGGCTTCCTAAAACGAGAAAATTCTGCCATAATATTTAAGTTAATATATACTAAAACTATAATTTGACCCAAAAATAATAAAAGTTGGATAAATGTTGAGTATAATGATTAAATTATATTTTAACTTTTTATAAAATTATATAATTTAATCTAAAAATTTATTTAACTTTACGTTGTATATATACGATAAAACCATTAATTATGACAATTCAAACCTAAATTGTTGCCTGTTGGTCGGGCACCTTCCCTAGGAAATCTAGGATCGAATCACAATTGTATCAAAAGAAAATTATGACAATTTTCAAGAAATTTTGTATATGTTGGAAGCTATTGTTAGAGCATATATCAAGCCATTTTCTTTACTCATTAAGTATTTGTATTGATATATATACATGTGTGTCAATATTAATTAATCACCTAATACTCTAATATTATGACATGTCATCACTTAAAATTTATATAAACTTATAAAATTAAATATTTGTAATTTTAGAGTGATGTTGTAGTAAAATATTAAAATGTCACATCATCACACGTTAATTGAACTAAAGTTCAAGTACCAAAATTAGGACAAACTGTCAAGTTTTGTAAATAATGTGAGCTAAAAAGAAGTTTAAGTATCAAGGTGGACCTAATTATCAAGTTTAGAAAAAATCAACTTTTTTAAAACAATTAAAGTGATTAAAGCGGTAAGAATGGGTAGAATTAAAGCTAAAAATAATCTTAAACTAATATGGTTTCCACCCATGCTTCACGTTGGGTTAATTATTTATTTCTTGACTAAATTATAATATAAAATTTTAAAAGTCACAATTTACTCAAAGTTGTAGTACTCTCCTGGATATTTAGAATTTAATCTCCATATTTTTAATTTCAAGAATTTAATCTATCTACTTCTAATTTAAAATTTTAGATCCATTTGTTAATCTTGTTAGAATTTTTTTTTTGTTAGTGTGGCATTTTGAAAATAAAATAAAATAAACTTAGTATCCATGTAACAAAAAATAACATTGTAATGGACCTGAATTTAATAAAGAATTTTAAATGTCCTAACAATTCTTAAAAATTCACATTATCGTTTCAATGAGAATAAAGTAGGCTAACTAATAATATTATAAAAGTTAAGGTATCAAATTATGTCAAAATTGAAGTATATAGATTGAATCTCAAATTTGAGCGAAATATAGTGATCAAATTAAAATTTAACCATCCTTACAATCTAGAAAGTAGAGGGATTGGAATTGAAGTTTACCCATAATGTTCTCATGTAAAAAAAAAAAAAGAAAAGGAAAAATTGGACAGGTGTCCATATTATATAATAGGATTAAAATTGAAATTTTACTATTATTTTAGAATTAAAAAGAAAAAGAAAAGAAATATAGTGTGTGATGATAGGAGGAGGCCTTAGGGCCTTCTTTTTATATAGTAGTATAGCTTTGAAATAAAAATATACCATCTTGGTAGGAAAAAAGAATAATTTGAGAAAAGGTAGAGGTGAGATATTGAGTCTCACATGTGCTGGTGAGTTAAGTTAGTTTAAATATAACTATTTGATTGTAACTCGTGATATAATTTCAAAGTAGAGGTATTAATGGATGATGTTAAATTCATACAAGGTTTTAATATTATACATAATTCTTTAAATTTTACTTAGCTTGAACTACAAATTAAAATTCATCTATTTTTATAAATAATTAATCTAAACTTGTAAAGTATTTTTTAATTTTGGAAATATGATTATTTTTCTTTAAAACATATCTTAGATTACCTTTATATGTTTTTATTAAATTTCTAAACATAAACCATTACATTTAATTTTTAATATAAAATAAATTACATAATATAAAAACTAACTTATTATCAACTTGTACTCGATCAAATTTAAACTTTAAATATTGAAAGTTACTCTACCTATATTTTAAAAAAAATCATTTTTAAATTTAATATTTTAAATAAAGCTTTAAACTCATATCAATGGATTTATTTTAAGTTACAACTAAAGATGGAAAAAGCAAAGTATGTGAATATAAGAATGTTGCAGTTTAGATTTAATTGTTTGGACCTGAATTTTGTACTTCTAACCAAGAAAATCATACATAATCACGTTTCATTATAGGATGTATCATTGACTAGCAAATATATTATTATTATTAAAAATTAATATCTTTCATAGTCTCAATAAGATCTAAGTCTAAATTGAATAAAATGTTAAACATCAAAAACAAATTAGTACTAATTAGAAAATGGAATCATGTGATACTTTTGACCATTTCTTATTGTTATAATAAACGTCGATAAATAAGGTAAAACGATTGCAAAGTAAATAAGAAAAGAAAAAAAAATAAGAACACATAAATTTTACATAGAAACTCTTTTGTAATAAAACTACGGGCAAAGACTCTATTTGTTTTACTGAAAATCGCTTTCGGAAAATTATTTCTAGAAAATAACTTACTTTTCTGGAAAAAACTAATATTTTCTGATGTTTGGATGAACCTGTGTAAAATACTTTTTATTGTTTGACATATTTCCTAAAAATATTTTACAAAATTGATTCCAATAAAACAAACATACATTTGAGATTTTTTATTTTTTATTATTTAATTGACTTTATTTTTATATCCATAAATTTGTTTTTATATTGTTTTGCATATATTAAAATTATTTTCTTAAATTCAGGTTTATTACAACGTCATTTTTTAGTTACATAGCTACAAAGTGAGTATTTTTATTTAAAATGTGACATCAATAAAATTGACAAAAAATTTTAACAATGTTAACAATTGGATTTGATTTTCAAATTTGAAAAGTAGAGGACTAAATTCTTGAAAATAAAAGTACAAGGACTAAATTCTAAATTTGTGAAGAATACATGAACTTATGGCATATTTAACCTTTATACTACAAAACATTTATTATTAATATATCTATAATTGTAATAAATATTTATTATTAAAATATTAATATTAAACATTTTCAATACTATGTGAAGAATATTATTTAAATTTATTATTTTTAAAATTTATTCTTAAAATAAAATTGAAATATTAAATAATTTATCTTATTATATTAATTATATTAATAATAAATTATATGATTAAATATAAATAATTAAATATGTATGTTTAATAATATTTATAACTATAACATTTTATATTAATATATTAATATTTTAAAAATAAAATAAATTTTATTATTAATATAATAATATTAAGCATTATTTAAGTTAACTTTTATATAAAAATAAAATTACCATAGAAGAGCTTTTTTGGAAAATGACTTACTCTTTTCAAAATGGTAAATTATTTTACAGGAAAAATGGCTTATTTTCCGTTGATTTGTAACTCATTTTCCCTTGATCAGGCTGTTTTTTGTGAAACAAACACAAGAAAATATAGAAAATATTTTCTACAAATTATTTTATGGTGAAGCAAACAAAGCCTAATGTTGAAAAATGAATGATACAAGAAGAGTTTCGACTACATCTATTTAGGAGTTGAAAAACCATATTCTAATCAAAATCATATAATAAAAGTATAGTTCTATACAGACTCAACTTGTTTGGTATGGTCCGCCAACCCCACAGATCCCTTATTTTCTCACTATATTTATTTTTTTAACAAGTAGCGAATTCGACACAATCTCTAACAGTTCTTAAACTTTTGTTTATTTGTAAAGAAAAAAATTAATACTATGGTCAAATTGTAATTTTATTTCCACTATTATATTTAAAATTTAATTTTAATCTTTATATTTTAATTTTGCATAATTTTATTCTCCACTTTTATCATATTATTGGTTAATCTAAATAGTTATAGATAAAATAGTAGTATAGATTACCAACAACTTTTTAGTTAAGTGACAAGAATTATATATCGTGGACATAAGAATTTAGATTAAATTTCAAGTAATCATATTTTTCATCCGCAGTAACAAAAAAAATGTTAATATATATTTCTTTTCCTTAAAACCAACAATTCCAACTCATTATACTAACATTTCGATAATAATAATAATAATAACCCTTATTATGTTAACATAGACTATTTCTTTTGTTGGAAAATTTATTTTATTTTGAAAAATAGGTAAATATTAGATTAACTGATCATAAAGTTGTAAAATTAGAGGGAGTAAATTATGCTAAATTTAAAGAGCAAGAACTAAATTCCGAATTTCAACATAGCAGAAGGACAAAACCCAGAATTTGACCTTATACTATCTATTGTTAAAGGATGACCGCAAAATGGCAGTCACATTAGGGTTTATTTCAAACGTCAGCTCTCTCCCCTTCCCTTTCTCATCACTTAGCATCACCACACCAAACCAAGAACCAACCAGTTTCTGGATTTATTTCTTCTTTAATTGAACCCATTCTTTTAAGCACACAAACGACAGACATTATCATCTTCATCATCATCTATTTTGTTCTACTTGTAGAAACACATAAACTAAAACACACACACACACACAAAAATGAAGTAGTCGACCAAGGCCCTTTTGTAATAAGTTAAAGAGACCTGTGTTGAAGAACAGTACTGATGTTGGTTCGTTGTCTCTTAACATTCCCTGAAGAATTAGATTCATTCCCACAAGTACTCTTCTCCATCACTGCTTTCAATGCTTCTTGTATTGAACCAATAACGTCACCACCATCACTGCTACAGCTCGATTCTTGTTCCTCTCCGGTAATGAAGAGTACATTCTTGACACGCCCGCCCAGCGTCGTGATCTCAGCTTTTAGTGTTTTGAGACGTAAATCTTTCAATGCTTTGATTAGGTCAGGCAAAAGATCGGACCTATCTTCACAGCAAAGCGAAGCTTTTATCACGAACTTACCATCTTGGTCCGATGTATCCACCGTTAGTTCATCGGTTTCGGTCGGTACCGGACTTGTTTCTGCTATCAAACACGTTTGCCGTTTAAGCTCTTTCACGTGTTGGATCACTTCCGCAAGCAGTGAAGCCTTGTCCGTCTATGTTACATGGTGGTAACCAAAACAACAGCACCATTAATTAACACGCATGCTAGGGTACCTCTGCCAGCAATGAAGCTAGCTTTTGTCCCATATTCCCATATCACAAGAAATAACCAAAAGAAAGAAAAATAGAATATGAAATCAATTAAGCAAGAAATGCCATTAATAGCATATTAAATAGATCTTGTTTGTGTAAAGAATAGATGGATTTTTGCTAATTTCCCCACATCCAAAACTTCATTGTTAATGATGGGGTATATTATTGTTTCAAGGTGTAACTAACAAAGGGTAATAGTTTATCAAGGCATGCGGAAGAAAATAGTGTTGGGGGAGTTTTGATTTCCTTTTAGGGATTTCATCCGACTCAATGTAACCATGGGAGACTAATACCGGCAGGTCTCGTAAAAAATTGGTTTGTGTAGCTTTATTACCTTTGGCTCCCTAGTTAATTTGGTTGATGATCCGGCAAGAAATTTTCCAAGGGACTGCTCCTTGGTTTCTCTTTATCATATCAATGCTCAATCCCTTTCGTTGTTTACTTTCCCTTCTTCTTGGAACCACCGCAAGACTTAAAGAATAAACCAAAAGACAAGCATTTGTTCTTTTTAATGAAAAGATCAAAACTGAAGGGAACAAAAGATGGGCCAAAAAGAAATTTGACAACCTTTCACGTCTAAATGAGTAGGTTTTGATAGCTTATTATCAGACCATGTGACCAACCATCTAAGTAGAATCTTAGGAAGACCTACAGGTATCTTTGAATGGGGGGGAAAGCTCATTAAAAAACAAAACAAAAAGGGGTGCACCAAAAGGCGTATGTATGACACTTCCAAATAATATACTAGGACATGTTGTAGGCGTGATGGTTTATAATGTTTTCTTTTTGACAAATTTATAAGCTTTTTTGTTTCATTTTAATGAACTGTACAATGACTACAACTTACTTTGGTGGTGCTTGGGAGTAAGCTGCGTAGCTTTGCGAGATGGTTGTTGATTCGTTCTCTTCTTCTCCTTTCAGCTTCACTGTGACTCTTAGAAGCAGCCATAGCCTTAGCGTCCATGATTTCTTGAGCGGTCATCTTACCTAACTCAGCTTGTAGCCCCAAAGGAGCTGAGCCAACAGCTCCAAAACTGTCGGATAAGATCCTCAGGCGATTAACTGATGGGGCACCATCGTATGCAAACTGCAGGGCAGCGGCAGGAGGAGCTGTTGAGGTAAATAACCCCCCGTATGATGATGGTGGAGGGGGGACTAGAAAAGAGCCATGGACATGGTCCTGAACCGGGTTTCCGGTGAAGTACTGGATTGGACTGAGAGCTTGAACCGGTGGGAAAGACCAAGGTAGTTGAGGGAATACCAACCCTCCCGTAGTTGCTCCAAATAACTCATCGTTGTGTAGTTGGTGGTGTTGTTGGGAAGCTTGTAGGTTATGGATAGGTCGAGGATAGTCTCGATATTCTTCTTTCTTTGCACACATAATAATTATATCCGTACTCTCCCTTCGGCCTGCCCTTAACTCTATAGATCACTTGCTATTCTCTGATATGAATTATGAAAAAGTATATATGAAATTGGAACAAAAAAAAGGGTTACGAACGAAGAAGAAGAAGAAGACTAAAGAGAGAAAGAACTTCCCTTGATGGATATGTTATATATATAGATGGAATTTTAAAAGCAAGCTAACTAGCTATCTCTCTAAATTCCTGTTGTACATGATTTCTTTGTGGTGGTGATAAATTGATAAGAGAGAGAGAGAGAACAAAGAAAAAAAATGGAACAAGGCAAGGAAAAGGGGAAAAGGATAGGACTTAGTGTAGAATGAATGATGATGAGTCAATATCTTTCACTGGTTTGTGGGTGATCTGATCTGATGACCATTTTGATTACCCTTCGCAAAATCAAAACAAGCTTTCGTTTTCATATACGTGCTTTGTTGGACTTGGAAGGAATGGTGTGTCTTTTTGGTTCCTTCGATTTATTTTTTATATATGTTAGTGTGTTTTGGTTTCTCCACTACACTAATTTATAGCGTCTGTATTTTGCAAGTAGTGTTAGTGCTAGTCTCCTTTCCTTTCCTTTCCTTTCTTCTTACGGCAATCCCCATGTAGCTATCAGCTTGGCTTGGGGAGAGAGGATCCTTTTCTTTATTAATTTTTTAGTCTATCTCACCTTTTTCGAATAATAAAATGGTCTAAGTTTGTTCTCACCCTTCTTATACTTTTAATTTCAAATTTTTAATCCAATTTTATACTTGAACTCTACCAAAAGATTTCATTTATATTAAATCATGTGGCACTTTATAAATAAAAACGAATTGTTGATGTGTCCAATATCACGCATATGGAGGATCTATTAGGCAAATAAAAATATTAAATTTAGGGTTGTAAGGTGTAACGAAGCAGGGGAGTGGAGATAGGGGCCTTGGTCCACCTTGCTTAAATGAAATAATTTTAATTTTAGCCCTTTTTGAGGTGCAGTTTTTCTTCTTCTTTTTTTTTTCAAAATGACATATAATCCATTTTAACAAAATTCCTTTGGATTCGATTATTATTATTATAAATGAATTTTAAAATTAAATCAAAAGAGTAGGAGAAGTAAATTCATGAAATTAAAAGTAGCCGGATTAAAGTTTAAAAATGTAAAGAAAACAGGGATTGGAGCATAATAAAACCTAATAAAATAACAACAGTGTGAAGAGAGAGATGGGGAACACAACGCAACACACACAGAGATTGTCGACCGACCAAAATCCAAAAAGGCTGATAAAAGGGTTAGCTTAGGTAAACCCTTTTCATATGGTTTTAATTTTAATATAGTGGGTTAAGCTCCCACGTTGTTCCACACTCTTGGCTATTTTCCACGCCCATCCTTTCTGCTTTCCCAACATCATGCAATCATTGTGTCTTGGAAACCAACCCCACCCCCCCGTCCTCTCCTTCTGAGCAACCTATCTTCAACATCATACACATTCCTTCCCTTTATTCAATTGGCCCTTCAAGTTGATGTTAATTAATATATGCTCCTTTTTTTATCATATAATTAATTCATATGCATATGTGGTTTGTTTTTTCTTAAAATCCTTTTAATTGATGTTTACTATATATAGGTTAAAATACTATTTTTAATGGTTTAAATTTCATCACAAACATTTATATTATATTTTGGAAATAACTTACATAAAAATAATACTAAAATTATAGTTTTAGGCATTAATAAAATTTATCATATTATCATATTTTAAAGACACAAAATTATTATTATAAACTTATTCTTAGAGAAATTTTTATAGTTCTTTTCACCGCATTACTCATGATCTATTTCTAATGTTTAATAACATTTCAACAATTTTTTCATGTTATTGACACATAATTTTGGTGCTTAAAATTTAATGATTCTTAAAAATTATTTTATTGGTGCCTAAAATTATGCTTTTAGGATGATGTTAATATAATTTATTCTCGTATAATAATATTTTGTTATTTTAAAATTTAATAATGTGGCACAATTTTACTGATACTTAAAAACTATATTTTTATGATGATTGTAATATAATTTATTCTCAATAATTAATTAAAATTAATTTTAGACCTTCTCATTTTGAACTAGTTTTTGTCATAAAAATAAAGAGATTTCATATATCTTGAATTTTTTTATGAAGGATAAGACGTAAGGATTGTTTAAAATTGAATCTAAAATTAATATTAACTGAAGATTTAAATATTTTTGGAATAATATTTTATGCATCTCTATGACATAAGTCTCATACACTATTAGTGAATATTAATATAACATATCATTATTAAATTAAACAAAAATATGTAACACTTGTAAGTAAGTAAATACTAATAATTTTGTTTAAACATAATTAAACATTAATAGTAATTATTATAAATAAGTATTAATAACTCTGGAATTTAGGATCTCAAATTTAAGTTTAGTGTATTTAATTATAATTAATTATTATTTAATTATGTTTAAATAAAATTATTAATATTTATTTATAAACCTCTACTATTTTTTGTGTTATTTAATAATGAATTGTGATGTTATTATTCATAGCTAATACATTTATGCACAAACAATACATTAAATATTTTTCATATTTTAAACTCTAGAAGCTTGTAGTTTTGATTTCTCTCTTGGTGATTAAATTGGGTAAATCCTTGGCATACTTGGGTTTGGAGGTTTATATTTACATAACAATTAAGGTAAAGCTATTTCCACAATAAACAACCAAGCATGTTCTGGGGAGAAAGATTTATAATCTTAGCCGTTCAAAAATACATTATATATATACACACATATATTCTAATGGCATAATGCTAAAATAATCCCTAATATTTGGTTATTTAACTACTTTGGTCATTTATATATATATATATATTTGGATTATTTTAGTTCCTAATGTTTTTTTATTAAATTAATCTATTTTTAACGAACATGTTGACATGACTGTTAACATTAATTATTGACATGACGATCTAAATGTAATTAAATGATAATGTAACATTATTTTATCTTATATGTCATGTTAATAAATAATTTTAAAATTATTAAAATTATTATATTAATTTTAAAATATAAAATTATTAAAATTATTAAAACTTTAATTTCCAATTTCCATAGTTTCTTCTTCCCCATTGTTTCTTCCTTAAAATCCCTTAATCCTCCAAAAATTAACTATTCATTTTCTTTCATGAAATCTGAAAATTTTTAAAAATTGAACTTAAAAACCTGGGTTTTTGAAAGTTGTTTTTAAAACTTGTGTTTTTGAAACCTGTTTTTAAAAATCAGCCTTCACCAATTCCCATTCTTCACTTCTCCATTCCCTTCCATACAAAATCTTCTCTTCTGTCGTCAAGCCAACCCCCCAAAATTAGCTTATAAGCTCTGCATTCTCGAAACAATGGCGATCAAACTCTTGTTTTACTAGGCAAATTCAGGGGTTTCTCTCATACCCAAATTTTCCAAAGCGTTTTTGGTTTTATTTCTCAAATACCCATCAGAAGGTTTCAAGCAAAAGTCTTTTGGGTAGCAGAGTTCAGTTTTTCAAACCTTATGTTCCCAAATGCAAATTTGGTTTTGGTCCAAATCGTGGTCTTTTGAAGAGCCATTGGTAATTTATTTTTTTATTTTGCAAATTATTGTATCATCTTTTTCTATTCTTTGTTGAAATTTGACCTCAGATTAGAGTGTTTGAACCCAGTGAAGTAGTCTGTTTGTTGGGTGCCACTGCCGCAGGGTTTTGATGGAAATGGGGGGCGACTCATTTTGAGCCGTTTATGTTTTTGTTTGCTTTGCATTTGCTGTGTTTTTTTTAGTTGGAGAAGTGGGACTCGGGGGAGGAGGAGGATGAACAATGGAAAGAAACAATGGATATGACTTGGGGGAGGAGGATGATGAAGATGGAAAGAAATAATGGAGATGATGATGATTATTTTAAAATAAGTTTAAAAATTTTAAAATCATTTGCTAACATAGCATATAAGATAATATAGTACGATAATATATTTAGATCGTCATATTAGCAATTGATGTTGACCATTAGTCAACTAATGGTAATGTCAGCATGTTCGTTAAAAATAAATTAATTTGAAAAAAAAATATTAGGGGCCAAAATGATCTAAAAAAATCATAAAAGGTCAAAGTGACCAAACATCCAAATATTAGGGCTATTTTTACATTATGCCTATTCTAATTTATTAAACTAAACAACCCAAATTAATTTGTTTTACAATTTAATTCTTTTAGGAAAGAATTAGAATTTACAAGTGCAATTACTATTATAAATAAATACAGAGTTATTATGAAATATATTTAAACCAATAAAAAGTATAAATGAATTAAAACTTCAAATAATTTAAACTAAAACTCATACATAACTATAACATATAATGAAATTAGAGATTTGTATGTGACAATTACACATAGTGAAATTCAAACTTGAAGACTCAAACATGCAGGGCAATTCGTAATTCTGGAAAAAGGATTTTATTTTAATTAGGGTATATTGGTATTGTATAATTTATATATTATTAGTAAATAAATTTGATCAACTAAATTTTAATGATATATTATTTTTATTTATTTTATATGAGTCATATTATGAATGCATGACAGAAAAGGAAATTGAAGACGGAAAAAAATGTTAAATATGGTATTGACACGTAGGTTATTGGGAAGGAAAATGATTGCATTGCTTGCATGCTTGGTTGGTGAAACCCAATGTTAGCAGAGTGTAAAAAGGAACAAGTGGTTTTGCATTTGCTTTTGACAAATGGCAGAGTCTAAAAAGGAATAAGAGGTGTTTCTATGTTGGAAAAAGAAGAGTAAATATTTGGAGATTAACTAGAAACTGTTATTAATTTTAATTCCATAACTGAATAACTTCCTACTACTAGTTTTTGTAAGGAAAAAGTCATGGTGACCCCAATATATGAACATAAAAGTTTGGATTAACTATAATGTTACATTTACGTTGGAACCAACTTCCATGTCTTGCTTATCATACATCAATTAATACAAATTTGAAGGTGTTGTAAAGAATAGAGAGGAGCATGAAGTGACTGTAAAGTCAAAACGAAGGGCAGTGGGTGTGGTGAGACTATTTGCTTTGGCAAAGTGCAGGGGATGGTTTGTGTGTTTTTAGGACCCTTTCTGTGGTCACAACTCACACGCATGGCTGCTTTTGGTCCCCCCCCCCCTCTCAATGTACCATCTTTTCCTTCTTTCTGCTACTTTTTTGTTTATCATATATCTCTCTTTTTTTCTTTAAAGATAATATATAAATTCAAAGGTTTTATGATAGCGGCAGCGCCACTATCTCAACCCACCACTCCACAAGTCACCCCAAAATTGTCGCAGGGGTTTACCATGACGCCATCCCCACCCTGTAATGACGTTCTATTCAAATTCATCTTGCATTTACTAGTTGCAACCAATGTTATACTGCTTCAACTTCATTCCTTTTCTACTAAGAAAATTCCAAAAAGTCAGAAAAAGAAAAACATAATTTTTTAAAGAAATTACAAAAAAAATAAAAATCCTATCACATATAAAATTGCATAAAATTAAAGTTTATATATAATTTTGATTATCCCTTTATTTTATATTAACTAATATCATATATAAACTTAATAATAAAAATGCGTAATTAAAACTTAATTTAAATTACATTAAGGAGTTGATAGTTACACACTAAAGTTGGAACAGATAAATAAAACTAAACATGATTTAAATAAATACTCATATTTATATTCATAATTTATATTATAAAAATTATTATTAAATAGTTATAAGTTTTAATATATATTTAGTATTAAAATATTAATATAAATATTTTCAATAATATATTAAGAATATTGTTTAAAAATTAAAAATTATTATAGTTAAAATATATTATTAAAATGTAATAGTTTAGCTTTTGCACCTACAAATAAAAAAAACAATATTAAAATAAAATTGTAATATTAAATAATTTATTAAAATAGTAAATATATTAATTATTTATATTATTAATAAAATCTTTATTCATTTGGCGTTAAGAGTCAATCGTATACCAACTCAATTAGGAGAATTAAGAAAATATATTTTGTAATTAAAATAAATTATATTATTTGAAAGTATTTTAATCTTTTTACTTAAAAGAAATCAATAAAATTTAGCATGTGGTTGAATTTAAACCAAATGCATTAGATGAACTTTTAACTTACCAATAAATAAAACTTTCTTTTTCTTTACCAGAAACACAAGTAAACTATCACATAACTATTGTTCATTTTCTTTTTTAGTCACCCAACTAATTGAGAGATTATTATTATTTAGTTCATTTTCTGTTAAATTTTGTACTGGAGAGTGACATGACAGTTAAAAATCAGTATAATAATAAATTTAACTGTCAACTTTTACATATTATATCAATTTAGTCATAATTTTAAAAAATTAATCCTCAAAATTTACAAATGATCTTAATATAATCCTTAAAATTTACCTTCCTCTTCCACTTTCCCCACCAACACTACCATTGTTGCCTCCATCTCTACCTCCTCCTTCACCTTTCTCTAAAAAATGAACCGCTAGATTCACAAAAAGACGAATTGGATGAATTGATAGTTTCAGTAAAGACATAATGCTTAAAACATACACATATAAATGAAAAAAAAAAAACAGTAGGAAATAAGTGACAGAAGGAATACTAATAACAATAACGTTGTGAGTAAGGAGAAAGAATTGGAAAGAAAAAAACTGGGTACGGATTTTTTTTTTCTTTTGGTTTTGAAAATTTTAATTTATTTTCATTAATGGATTTTGGAAGTCTCTTAAAAACTATAACTTTGGGGATCCGTTCATTGGTTTTTCATTAAAAAAAAAAGTTGGGACATTTTAGTTTGCATGGAAGTGATAAAGTTGCGCTTTGCTTTTTACTTCCAAACTGTAATTCAATCAGGCAAAAAAGTAGTTAATGTAGTTTTTGTTTGGTTAAAATGCAGTTTTGCTTGAAGCTTCCGCTATTGGCTTCATTGCCTACAGATTATGGAGGCTTGGATGTTCAAGTCGTATTGATTTTGAATCTAAATTCAGTTGAAGAAGGTAGCTAAATCGGCTTTTGTTCTATACCCTTTTTTTTATTTCAGGTTTCTAATTTCTTTGCATGGTGACGGTGAGAGAAGTGAAAGAGGAAGGTAAATTTTAAGCATTAAGCTTTCACGAGGTTATCCCGTTATTTGCAATGCGTAGGTAAAGATATGAAGTGAAGATTTATCAAGGATCAGTCACTTCACATTTCAAGAGCTTGGAGAAGAGTATGAAATCTTCTCTATTTTGATCTAAATAAATGGCATGTACATAGGTGAAACATTAGAGCAAGTGAGTGTCTAAATGCTTTAATACTTGTAAATGCTTTAATACTTGTGTTAAATGTGTTTTGGATCAAAGAGATACGGTATTATATAGTTCGTGAGTGTTGGTTATTGTTTGAATTGGTTGTGAATCAATTTGGTCTGGTTTAGAAATTTCAGATCTCCCGTCTAAAGCCTCGAGACATAAAAACTTCAAAATTAAAAATTTAAGTAATTAAATCATGTCTTGAGACATAAAGGACTTCGTCTAGAAACAAAAAACCCTTTTATCTCGAGCTAAGACAATTTTGGAGCCAACTTTCTATAGTGTCAAAGCAATATCTTGAGAAAATATTGTTTTAGTATTGAGACATACAACCAGCAACTGAAAATTTTTGTATTAAATGAGCCCCAAATAATTAATCCTTATTAATAGTCTAATTATGTTCTCAAAACTCATTAAAGAAAAAGTCCAAATTATAAATATTTGATAATGTGGGATTTATTTGGGTAACAAGTGTTACATAGGTTCTCAAATTTATGGGGCGGAACTTATCTAAATACTAATTAAATGTAGAAAAATTAAATATGAAATTAACAAATTACTTTTTATCCACTAAAAAATACATAAAGGTAGGAAAACTCTCTAAATTGGTATAACTGATAAAGTATCAACAATCTTATAATCTATTTTTTCAACTGGGGACGGGGAATAGGTTACAAGGAGAGTGAAAATTATTATATATATAAATTTTATATCTTAAAAGATTTTTTAGAAAAGGAATTATTTTTTAGTAAAAGTAATTAATTTTTTAAAAAATTAAACAACATATTTTTATTCTAATATGATGATTTTACTATTTTTCTCAATTTAATTCATGGAACAAATTTCAGTGAAAATTTTGATATATAATTCTTTTGACAATTTCTTAATTTTAATATGCAATAGTCTTGGGCTTTGGCGGATAATACGGTAAGCACGGTTACAATCTGGTAGAAACAATTTATACACCGCGAATTGCAAAGATATTCAAATTGAACGACGAAAGTAGGCGTAGGTGATCCTTGAGTAAAGGTAGATTTCTTTGTGTCGTCTTATTTGATCCAAAATAAATAAACAATAGAAGCTTAGATTTTAGGCCATTGTTCAAATGTACCCGCCTGTGATTCATATTTTTGGTTTTTGTGATTTGGTAGTTCAAAAGTTCATCAATGGCGAATACAGCTCATATTCCCACTAGCAACTCTGCTCTTATTGCTATGATCGCCGACGAGGTGGGTACAACTTTTGAAGTAGGCATAAATCAGTACACACATCTCTAATCTTTTTGGTGTTTTTGTATCATTTTGTTGCATTGCCCATATGATTTTGCCAGTCATCCTTCTTGAATTTAGATCTTCAACGCTTGGATTTTTATGTCAATTAGATTCATGAAATTTAGATAAAGATTTACTTTATTTATTTTTAAAGAATGACTGAGTTAATTGCTATAGAATTTATCCAGAAAACAAGTAGAAAGTATTTTTATGAGTTAGATTAATGTTGCTTAGCGACTGAAAACTTCATTTTGCATGAAAGGTTGATACAGTTCAAATCTATATAATCATGAAAGGTAAAATCATGACCTTTTTATGAATTATTGCGATATATTTTGTTCGAAAAGCTTAATCATCACCATACATTTTTACGAATTCCCCCCAAATTTATTCTTTTAGTCATTTACCTTCTTCTATATGTTATCAATAGACAATTGCAAGAATAAGGGGTTCTTATGACATGATTTGATGAACACTAATGCAAATGTTGTTAATATGGAAACTAAAACCATTACATTTTATTTAACCTGTTTGATATATAATTTTTTGGGGCTAGGACACCGTGGTTGGATTTCTACTTGCTGGAGTGGGTAATGTTGACTTGCGAAGAAAGACAAATTATCTTATTGTGGACTCAAGTAGGCTCTTAAACTTTCTATGTTTAATTAGTACCACTTCAAAAGTTTGATGTTTACGTATGCTCTATGTCAAGCTCGTCGCCATATTACTGTCTTTGAATCTCCTAATGTTATTTGAATATAACAATATACGTTCACCTTGACTGTGCTTTATGTGATGCCTAGTTAAGGAGTGGAGAACATGTTATTATAATCAATACAGAAAATTGTTGTTTAGGAGTGTTTTAAGTTAAAAGTATGCCTTTTTAATGTAACCATGTTTGTTATTACTATGTTTAAAAGTCATTCTACCTTCTGCAACTTTCTTTCTGGAGTGGAAAACCTATGTTTTCGTCTCTTTTCCTGTTGAAATGATAATTAGTTAGCTGGATCAAAAAGAAAGTTCATGCATAATTACAAAGATGGACAATATCTCAATAGGAAGATTCCATATTTATCTTAAATCATTGGCATTGCCAATTGCCATCATCTTTATCTTTCATTTATGGATGCCTTTTGTTTTTTACCTTCTAGAAACCACAGTTAAACAAATTGAAGATGCATTTAAAGAGTTCACAACAAGGACAGATATTGCTATCGTGCTGATTAGTCAATATGTAAGTTGTTTGCTTAATGCTATCATATAGAATCATTTATTTCTTGATGATTGTTAAGGTGTGTCATGAACAAAAAAGTTGCAACTGAGGAGAACTGTGAAATGCACAAATCTTATAATGTCTCTTGCTTCCATCATCATCATTAACTCAGACTCATACTGATCCTTAGAAGTCAATGTTGGTTGGTTATCACTGAAATGTGAATATAAATCACCTTCAGATCAAAGGCAAGTATACTAGATTCAATAATGAAGTACATTGTTCAAGTGATTTTATCTGTACAAACTTTTCATGGCTTTGCGTTTCCATGACATGATCATTAACAACCAAAGACACTACCAAACAATGATATTGGTTATGAGATTTGATCAAATATAAAACCCATCATTGCATAAAATCCCTTTTTAAGGGAAGCACTTAAACATTGGGTGACAACTATAGGCCTATTTTATGCTTTCCTTATTATGTGGTTCTATGTGTAAAGTTTTTATTGATTATTTGTTGCTCAGTTGAAGCCAAGCATATGGACATAGTTTAGGGGTGAATGGAGGGGGTAGTTTTATAGTTTTGTGTGAACGTACATGAGATTCTAGTGTACCAAGGTGTTAAGATAGGTAAGAAGCGTTATCTCATCTCGCATGCTTTTATTGGCATTTTGATGAATTTCCCTTTACTTTGATAATTTCGTCATTCTAATATTGGCATTAGATTAAGAAAAGCTCTTATCTTCTGAATATATAACCTCATTAGTTTTCATCTATAATGATACAAATCCATACACAAGAATTTATATTTGAATTTCATTCTTAAGTCTTGTGGGCTAAATTAAGGAGCAAGGCTTTCACCCTTTTAATTGCAGGTCGCTAATATGATAAGATTTTTAGTGGATAGCTATAACAAGCCTATTCCTGCAATTTTGGAGATTCCATCCAAGAACCATCCTTATGATCCTGCACATGATTCTATTCTTTCACGAGTTAAACACCTCTTCAATGCAGAATCAGTGGCATCTACAAGGCATTAAATGCAAATACCCTTGAGATTTTCACTATCCAGTGATGTTTTAAAATTTTCCATTGATTATATTATGACTTAAATTTATTTATTTATTCCTATTTCCTATTTGGAGATATGCTTTAATGGCCTTTTTAGTTGAATAAATGACGTTTGAAGAGAATTTTTGAGCATTAAATGGCCTTAAATAATAAATATTTATAAACTAAAATCATCAGACCATCAGAAAATGGTAACACTAACACCTTTCTTTTTTATAGGAAGCTTTTAATAATGTGCAAAATGAGAAGCCAAGCTGGGTGGATGTCCTATTAAATTGTATGTTCAAAATCAGCTTCTCTTATTGGCTAAATATTTTACACGACAAAACTTCCTCCAAGTTCAGGCCTGGAAAACCAATTCCTAGATATGGAAAAACATATTGAAAGTTCGCGACATTTGTTTGCAGGGAATTGACATTCAAATTCGGGATGGCACAAGCATTTCAATAGTAGACAATGGATTGTCCCTAATCCAGGTTCCTGGAAAAGTGCTACCAGGAATTCCAATGTCCAATTTATGATCGCAATACAACAATGTAATCCAGACCCAATATGGCCAAAGTTGGATGGCGGAATTATCATCGAGAGCATTTTCCTTGTTCAAGCAGGGTGACAAATTCGTTTGGAAAGTTGGCCACTTTAGGGAATTCACGGTCAAAGAGGTGTAAAAGTGGATAATTAATAGCAATAGCTCCCCAAGTTCCATATTAAGGTATAAATGGTTGGTTCTATGGCGTATCAAACTACCTCTCAAGATCCTAGTTTTTATATGAAAAATTTACAACAATGGGCTGTCGGTTCAGGTCGAAATTTAGAAGCATCCCTACATTTGGTCTCTGTTGCCCTCTTTGCTATAAAGTGGATGAAACCCTTGATCATCTTTCTCACAATTGCATATTTGCAGCAGTATGGTTTGGTTCCAATCAAGGAGTTCATGTTGATCATTTACAAGTTTAGGATGTCCATGAATGGACTGCTAGTTGGTTAGAAGAACTACAAATCGACAGGTACAACCGTCACTTTACATACAGGAAATTTATTGTTATGCTTTAGCAAATCTGGAAGCATAGGAATTTTGTTTGCTTCTCAAATAAGATTGCAACCCCTCTACAAACAATACATGCTATCTCGACGTACTATGAGTACCTATACTCAGCCTTTGCCACAAAGGAATCACGATCTCAACGTAGGGGCAACTAGGGCTTCGCATATATGACTTGTCTACCAATTACAAAAGGGTTCACATAACTATTCTTCTAGGGTTCGCTTAATTGATCTCATGAGGTTCGCATGACTATTTCATTAAAAGTTTACATTCATAAGGGTTTTAAGACTTTCTAACAATGATAGCCTTGCGAGCAAGGTTTACATACATAACAGTTTTCTTTATAAGCGTAAGTTTTGCAATCAACCAATCTGTGTAGAGATACTGCAAACACAATTCGCAAGGTTTTTCCTATGTCGTTTACCATAAAATATTAAGGGTTCTTTAGAAGCAGTTCACCAATTGACGGAGTTCGCACTCTGTCACTTTGCAATAACTTTTGGCGAACTTTATAAGTTAGCCAAATTTTTTTATTACATGTTATTTGTAACACCCCTTACCCGTATCCGAGGCCGGGATAAGGTACGAGGCGTTACCGGACAAACATACAAACATTAAACTAAAATACGGGCCATAAAATTTCATTCATATTTCAAAACGTTCATTCACTTACACATAGTCCCTTATTTGAGTCTACGAAGCCCAAAACATACTTTAGAAAGGATTCGGGACTAAACTGAGAACTTACAAAAATCTTGGAAATTTCATCCTTTAAGGCTCTATACGCCCGTGTCCCAAAGTCGTGTTCCATACACGGCTGAGACACATGGTCGTGTCTCTGCCTGTGTGGAATATACCTAGGCTATTTTCCAAGCTTTGGTCAACCTTAATCTCTTACACACTTATACAAAATCAAAAGCATTAATCATTAAATATTCTCAATTAAACCACAAACATAGCATTTGTATGTCATCATACATGTGTCTCTCATACTCATTTTACCTTGTTTATTATAGTACCACTTATACATTTATACCAAGATTATCATCTTACCAAATATCTTCAGCTTAATCATCAAGCATTCATATTTAAAACTAGATCATATCTTTATAAAATACCACAATTCAGATGCGCAAAATAACATGTTTGCCTGAAACATTTCAATTCAACTCCATACCCAACAAGCATTACATTGAGACTAGTCATATATATATATATATATATATATATACATGTCATGATACATATCATTCTCTTTGCTTTTCTTATAAACACATATCATTTATTTCATTATATCAATATTTCATATACCATAGTTTCCATGTATTCCACATATATTTATTTTCCTCCTCCTCCTCTCCATTCCACATCCTTAATGTATATAGCATTCTTGTAAGTACGATTTCACAATTTACTAATAAATGCTCACATCAAACTGTCCACACAAGTAATAGTCACTTACTTATTTATAATTCGAGTTACAGAGCTCCAAATTAATATCTGTAAATTTCTCCTAAAACTAGACTCACATATCTTTCCAACATAAAATTTTCATAATTTTTGGTTTAGCCAATTAGTACAATTTATTCATTAAAATTTCCCCTGTTTCACCCTTTGACAGTTCTGACCTCTCTTCACTAAAAATTAATTATCTCACAGTACAGAACTCAGATAATGTTATTGTTGATTTATCTTGAAAATAGACTCATTAGGGATTTTAAAATATAATTTTAAGCCTCTAATTATTTTTATCCAAATTTTTGTGATTTTCCAAAGTCAGAACAGGAGATCACGTAATCATTATGAACTAGTCTGACAAAAACATAAATATCTCAAAATATAGAACTCCTTTTCTTTCTCTGTTTCTTTTATATGAAAATAGACTCATTAATCTTTAATTTGATATCTCATTCAGTCTCTGATTCAATTTATACTATTTTTGGTGATTTTTCAAAATCACATCACTGCTACTATCCAAAACAGTTTAATTGCTAATTCACTCTTTCACACTTTCTTTGTATTAACCTCATTTTAACATACATATCACAAATCATTTTCACCACATTTCATACATCACAAGTATAGGCCCATGATCACAAGGTCACTATAAAAGTATCCTTATGTATAACTTACTTGTTTATAACCTCACCACATCTTGGTCACTTAATGAACACATCATTCACATAATCAAGTTCCTGCACTTATTCATCACAAAACTCACAAAGCAATACATAGAGAGTCTCTCGTTGAACACTTCGGATCAATCCTTGATACTTGGTGGTTTCAGCACATAGCTCCACCCATCATATAGTTCGGCTCTCTTGTACACATGGTGAACACTCAATACCACCCATGTGACCTAGCCAATTTATCTCGTAGCTCTCTTGTCTACATGGTGTACACATAGTATCACCCATGCGACCTAGCTACATCATAATGTCTTGTAGCTCTCTTGCACACATGATGTGCACTCAGCACCATACATGTGACCTAGCTACATACTATCTCAGATCATCCAATCTTTCCAAGGTTCAAACGGATTTCTCTCTTTTTCCAACAATTTCACCAATCAAGTAATTATCCACAAACATATTTCCAATATTATTATAAAATATCATAATACAAGTAATATTGATGTATTACTTACATATAAACTTACATCTCATTTAATATCAAGGCAATAACATTAAATTACACATTGCCTTATTAAAAATCATGTGACAGCCCAAAATTGACCCTAGTCGGAATGTGGTTTCGGGACCACAAAACCGAGGCATAAAAATAATTTAAAATTTATTTTGATGCCTATAATATGTGTGTGCTCATGTGTGACATTTTTTGGTGATTGATTTAGTGTTATTAAGGTGAATTTCACTAGAAAGGACTTAGTAGTGAACTTTGAAAGTACGATAGGGAATTGTGTGATGACTAATTAAAGCATGCATGCAAAACAATGGACTTGCATGTCAAATTCCCTTTATAGGTGGTGGCGGCCATGGCAAGGAATTATGGGCAAAGAAAACATGTTATGACATGTTTTGTTAATGCATGATGTATTAAGTGATAAAATAATTAGATGAGGGAAGAGAAATAAAAAAAATGTGTGTGAGAGTGTAGCAATCCCCATTGCCGTGCAAGTGAAAGAAAAACAAAAAAATTGTTCATCCTTGTTCTCTCCTTCTTTTGGCGAAAATTCTAAGAGGAAGAAGAGATTTTTGCTTCATTTTCTTTGTTTAGAAGAGATCTAGAAGGAGATTTGGCTAAACTTGCATCAAGATTAAGGTATGTATGAGGTTGTGTTATGAGTTTCATGCATGTTTTAGTTGCTAACTTGATGTTCATGTTAGCCATGGTTCAAATCCTTGTTATGCCATGGGAATGGTATTTGGCCAAAGTTGTTATTGTGTTAAAGCCATTGCATGCTAAATGTGAAGCTTGCTAATGATGCATGCAATGATGGATTGTCTACTCTTGAAATTTCTTTGTAGCAATCTTGAGTAAGACATTGAGTTTTCTTTTTGTTTAACCATGACCGGTTGAAAGGGGCATGATTGTGATGTATTCGCCATGAAGCATTCATGAGCATGGTTTATGCTTCTTGCATGTTAGTTAAAATTTGTGCTTTGGATGGTTATGGACACCTTGAAATTGCCTTGCACCTATATGTGTATATATGTTTGCACATGATATTTTGGTGATGAAGAAAGTGATAAATATGTTTGTTTAAAGAAGAAATTTGTTGAAGAATGTTGTGAAATTTGCATGTACATTCGCCTAGTACATGTATAGGGTGAAAACCTTGAAATTATTTTTGATTTTGTGTATTTATGACCATGTATAATCGGCCACATGAGTAATTTGAGCACTTGATGTTATGTTAAAATTCTTGAGCTTAAATATATGGATGTATGTATATGTGGCCATATAATGGCGTTTTGGTTCAAAGGTTGAATGATAAATTATAATAAAGTGAGATGATATGAGATGCGAATGTGATTGACTAGTAAACATTATTGAGAAAATATTGAATACTTCTACTTGTATTCGTTAAGCTCAAGAGCAAAGGGAGCTAAATCCGATAAAGGGAAGGAAAAAGTGATCGAATAGCCGTTGAAGCTGTTCGACAACATCCGAGGTAAGTCCTCAAGAAATGATCCTACTCAATTATGTGAAATGAAATATGGATGTGTAATGATTATTGATTTATGTGTATGAGTATTTGAATGATACCCGGCTAAGTCCCGGCGATTATGCAAGTGATATGTTTGTGTTTGAGCCTTAGTAACGAAAATGAAACATGGATGTGTAATGATTATTGATGTATGTGTGTGCATGAGCAATTGAATGATATCCGGCTAAGTCCCAAGACATTTATGCTAGTAATTATATCCGGTTAAGACCAAGGCCATTGTGCTAGTGACCACATCCGGCTAAGACCAAGGCATTCGTGCAAGTTGTTAAATCCGGGCTAATACCAAGGCATTTGTGCAAGTCGTTCTATCCGGCTAAGACCAAGGCATTCGTGCATGTGGTTATATCCGGTTGTATTCAAGAAGTATGGGCTGAAGGTGAGCGTTGGTTGCTGTAATAAATTTAATTAGTACGCTCGAAAAGCCCAAAGGATAAGGTATGTTTATATGTGCATTGGAAAAGTCGATATGTTTGAGTAACATTCGTTCAATCGACTAACGAATTTTCAGCTATTGAATTGGTTGATATCTTGTGAAAGTATACAATGATGAAGTGTGAAGTAAGTATGATTA
Organism: Gossypium arboreum; assembly: GCF_025698485.1. Lineage (NCBI taxonomy): Eukaryota > Viridiplantae > Streptophyta > Magnoliopsida > Malvales > Malvaceae > Gossypium > Gossypium arboreum. The sequence continues at coordinate 14,920,758 of NC_069082.1, read as the reverse complement.
TGTGAATGTGTATTAATGAAATGATTCATTTGGCTATGTGAATGTAATGCTTTAGTTAAAGCTGATTTTATTGCTTGAGACTTACTAAGCATAAAATGCTTACCCGTTGCTTTGGCTCTCTGTTTTATAGATTTTGCTCGTTAGCGATCGGATTCGGGATCATTAAAGTCGAAGTCATCTACACTATCAAAGCCTCCATTTTGGGTATAATTTTGGTTGAACTTTGAAATGGCATGTATAGGACTACCCTATTGTAGAAGGTCATGTACCTTTCGGTTTTATGTAAGCTTGGATAGCCATGCGAAAATGGCTTATATACGTTGTTAGTATGATTCTATAATCGTTTGTATGATGATCATTATGGGGTATGGAATGGTTTTGAAAAGATTAGCCATTGGAATGGTTAATCATGATCACACTTGTGCTATGTATGCAAAAAAGGGCCAATTGAATCGTGGAAATCATGAAATAGGTAAAGGTTACCTTGAAAACAGATGCTGGCAGCAGCAGTGGTGTGGTTTTGAAAAATCACCAAAATTTGTAGGAATGGTATTAAATAGTGAATAAGTTATGTAAATGAACCTTGATGAGTCTACTTTCATATGGAAGAAACGAAACGGTCATAGGAGTTACTTGTTAAGAGATATTAAAGTTATTGTGAGACAGGGCCAGAACGGTTTCTGGGTCCCCTGTCGCGACTTTAAAAATTTTCTATAAATTATCCAGATAGAATTAGAAGTCATGCCTTATATGTGCAGATTCCATTTTGAGTCTAGTTTCATTAGAAACAAACGGAACCAGTATTAAATCCCTGTACAGAGAGATATTCAAGTTGTAACGCGCGAAGGTCAGAGCAGTCGATCCCTGTAACATGGGTGACTTTAACTAATAAACTGTACCAATTGGCCCTACCAAAAATTCTAGAAATAAATCCATGGAAGGATATATGAGTCTAAATTCAGGGAAAATTTACGGAATCAGTTTCCAAGTTTTGAAACTCGAGATATGATTTTTAAGGCGACAGTGACGCAGTTTTCCAGCCTGTCTGGAAATGCCAAATTGGTCGGTGCTTTAAGAGGATTTAGCTCGTCAACCCCTCGCGTCCGACACCGGCGATGGTCTCGGGTTCGGGGTGTTACAAATCATATGAACTTACAATTTCCCATAATATCCATAATCATAGGAATCACATTTATGATGATAATTCAATGCACTTCATGTACCATAGACATATTTTTAAATCAATTCATAAACTTGGCACCATAATCATTTAATTTAATATAATTCAATTAATTCACTAAATTTAACTTTCAAATATAAATTACAGCATTATTGCTGTATTATTATCATACCAACTTACATACTTTCAACACCTCGGAAATAATAATGAATATATCAATTTTACATTGAAACATGCATAAATTAATGCTTATTATACATATGAACTTACCTCGATACTAAAACGGCCATTTTACCAATTTTCCCAATTTTCGATTTTTTCCTCATTCTAGGATCAAATCTCATTTTTCGGGATCTAAAATATCATATTTTACATATTTAATTAATGTACTATTCAAAACAGTCCTTAACTCAAACTTTGGTAAAATTATAATTTTGCCCCTAAACTTTTGCATATTTACACTTTTGCCCCTAGGCTCGGGAATTAAAATTAATCCCTTATTCTTATGTTTTATGACATGCTGATCACTTTTCCCTTCTATGGCAACATCAAATTCTCACTCTAACATATACTTATGACTATTAGGTATTTTTACCGATTAAGCCCTTTTACTCATTTTCACTCAAAGCCGAGTAGCACAAGTTGTCTAACATAATTTAAAACCTCATATTCTATTATAAAATAGAAAAATGAACACATTTCACCTCTAGGTATTTTTCCAAATATGAACCCTAGATTAAATTATTTCTAGAATAAACTTAATCAAATTACCGGGATTCCAAAAACGTAAAGAACTTGAAAAACGGGGTTAGAACGGACTTACTATTGAGCTTGGAAAGCTTGAAAACCCTAGCCATGGCTTCCCCCATGCTAATTTCGGCCTCCATGAGAAAGATGAGTCAATTTTGGCTTTATTTTCCCTTTTTATTTCTTTTAATTACCAAATGACCAAAATGCCCTTCCTTACTAAACTTTCAAAAATTCCATCCATGTCCAATTTTGTCCATCACTTAGAAATTGGAAAAATTTATTTAAGACCTCCTAATTAATATTTCAAAGCAATTTCATACTAGAAACTTCTAGAATGCAAGTTTTGCAACTTATTCAATTTAGTCCCTAACTTCAAATTGAGCACTTTATGCATAGAATTTCTTCACGAACTTTTCACACAATCATGCAATCATAACATAGACCTCAAAATAATCATAAAATAATTATTTCTATATCGGATTTTGTGGTCCCGAAACCTCTGTTCCAACTAGACCCAATTTTGGGCTATTACACTATTGCTTATGGTGAATACTAGGTTTATCAATTTAATTACTTAAATATGGACTTGTAATTTAAGAAAACGTCAAATCAGACTTGGTTATACTCATGTACTTAAAACTCAAATGATTATAATATATATATATATATATATATATATATATGTTTACAAATAAAAACATAACAGACGACATAAGAAAACATAAAATAACTAAGTCCTATGAATTAATGAAGTTATCAGAAAGATATATCTAAGCCCAAGCAAAATGTCCCACATTTCCTTTAAACTAGGGTTCGCTTGTATCACCTTGTCGGTAATTATGCTTCCTGGATCACTCGCCTCACTGCTGCTTACCATGCGATCTAACTATTTACAGTATTTAGAAAGGAATGTATGAGCTTTTGTGAACCCAGTGAATATACAATAAAAAATAACCACAAAGCATGCACAAAACTTTGGTTAAACATAAAATTTGGTAAAATCACTAAGGAATGTGAACTGGGTTCGCAATACTTATGTGAAACCTGATTCACAAATACTTATACTATTAGATAGTTTTAAAACTTGAAAAACATATTATTTCAAAAAACATAATCTTGTTCACATGTTCATTACTATTAGATAAGCGAATCTCCTTATAACGCCTCAGAATGACTCAATGAGTCTTAACATGTCTCATAAGTGTAGCATAAAGCTAAACACTCTCTAACACACCAACATGTCCGATTGAATGAAGTTTAGCTTGACATTCCCTTATCACTCCAACCTGTTTTAGGGCTTTAATGCCCAAAACATAAAATATATAGGTGAGTACTCACAATCCTATGGCATGCCATTATATCCAATTATCCCAAAAAAATTATAGTGTTAAAACATATACTTAAAACATAGAGCTCTCAAATCATGAGGTGCTTGTAAAACATATAGAGCTCAATGTTCATAGAGCTTGAATGTTACTATTCATAAAACCTCATTTTTAAATACAATCACAAATCAGAGTTATAAAGAAGGCTTACTCTCGAAACTTAGGTTAAAACCCTAAGCTCTTGATTAACATTATGGTTCGCACATACAAGTGGTGATCCCTAAACACTCACCAATTGTTGTAAACTTTAGATTAGATAAGCTTTGCTTTTACCTTATCCTTACTTGTAGACAATTCTGCTGGGTTCGCAATTTACAAACATACATAAGTCACTATTAAACAAAGCACATAAAAACTCTTACCTAATCACAAGTGAACCTAGGTTCACACATGCCAATCATTTGGGAAACCTAGTTTCCTTTGCTTAATAACCTTATGTGATTACTTTTAATCATAACATAGAAACAGAGTCTTACCTTAGATCCTAAGAACTAAGTTCTGGGTTCTTAGAACTTAATAATAGAATAATCGATGATAAGTTTGAGAGAATATTGTTGCATAACAAAATATGATATTTCTAATGAAAAAGGCTTAATGTTCTTAGGAAACCTGAGTTGTAGTAGAAGTAAGAAGAAGTTACATGCATGAATGGTGTTGTAATATAAGTTGACTTCCTATTTCAGGTATAACTTTCATTAACTACTCCTACTTATGACTTTCAGCCCAAAACAGTGATTGTAGCTTGTTAGGCCCACTAGCGAACACCTCTTCACCAAGCCCACTGGCGATCCCTTCTTCGCCAAGCCCACTGGCGATCATGGTTCGCTAAATTCATTGATAAATACCAGTTCGCTAGCCCAACTGGTGAACAGTAGCTCGTAAGACCTATTGGCGTACTTCAACTCACCAGACCTGCTAGTGTATACTAGTTTGCCAAATCTGCTGGTAACCATCTACTTGCCAAGATCAAGCCTTTTCTTTTACCCAATTTCAACAAGTACCAACATGCCAAATAAACCTATGAGCAAGGCACCAAAACATGCCAAAATATGCATAATAAGATCATTTCAATATACCATAAGTCCATTCAACCAATATGCCATTTAGGCACCTCAATCCCAACCAATCATTCATACTTAATTTTGCATCAAAATGATCATGTTTCATCCAAACAACCTTAACTAATTTCTATATCAACACATAACCTAATTGATCACATTTCAACCATACCAACACATACCACTTTGGCCATTTAACCTATGCATCAATTTGGCAATAAAAACACCAATCGCCAAGACATCAAAGCCAAAAACATACCAACCAAAATGCCACATTTACAAGCCAAACATAACAACATATCATCAAAACACAATTTACCTATACATGCCATTATAACCTTGATCCAGATATCAAATCTACCGATATAACCGCTGGATAGTATGATAGATCTCCGACGAGCTTTTAACCTAATCGAGCTTACGATAATCTGTAAAGTAAAGGAAAATAACTACGTAAGTAATGAATGCTTAGTAAACATTAAACATAACATTCCATTTCAACAATGAACTTTATAGATTAAATATAAACCTATACTAATGCCTCAAGATTTATCAACTACATAACCATCAACTCATAAATGAGTAAGTCTATCAACATCATATATATATTTTTCATTACCTTTTCTTACTCGTTTTATTTGTATAATACTAGACATAAGCATAAACATCAATCATAATCTCAAGCTTCACATAAGCCTAATCATCATCATCAATACACAAGTTAATGCATTTATGTATATAACTCATTTGGGGTCAATCACATGATAAACCATTTTATAAGAAATACACTGTTGAAACTTACCACATTTTCATGAACATAAGCATATTTTCATTTGACACTTACCATTTCAATGTATATCATTAATATTAAACATGACATAATGTTTAACACTCTATACCCGTAACCCACGCCGGAGCGGGGTACAAGGCATTACCTAACTTGATCTCATGCATACGACCCATCTCAAATTACCAAGACTCTGTCCAAATTTAAAACTTTTTCAATTTCTACTTTAATCTTCTTATTATGGGCCTACAAGCCTCAAATCGACCATTGAAAACTATTCGAAACCATTCCGGGTCCTTAAACCAACCTTCAAAAATTTGCCTTTAAAATAGGGCACACGCCCATGTGGAAGGATAACACGCCCATGTGACCATTTCAACATGATCGTGCTGATAGTCCGTGTGGCTCACACGACCTAAGCACCCTGGGACATGCCCGTAGCCCATACCCGTGTGAAATTAATTTCTAATTCACACCTATAGAGGTTTTCACACGGCCAGACACTCGCCTGTGTTGATGGCCCGTGTCCCTCACACGGCTAGGACACGCCCGTATGTTAGCCCGTGTGCAAAAACGTAGGTATTCTATTTTTGACGTCAGCATCCCCAAAATGACACACGACCATGGCACACGCCCGTGTACTATGCCGTGTCCTCCAAACGGCTGAGACACAAGGCCGTGTCTCTGCCCGTATGTTTATTACCATGCATACTGACTTAAACTTTTTACATGCAGGGGACACATGACTGGACTACATGCCCATGGGGCAGACCGTGTGTCACATACGGCCTAGACACACTCCCGTGTGTCTACCCATGTGGACAATATAAGGCTATTTACTAAGCCTCATTGCCACCCTTACATACCTAGTTTCATACAATTGTCAACCAATACCAAAACAAACACAATTCATATAACCAATTCAGCTACATTAGACATTCATTCAACCATGGAAATGTATCTTTCATAACTCAAAAATAATGTTAACCATCATTCAAAGCTTAATACAAAATGAGGGTTTCCAACCCAAGCCAACACATTTGGCCAATCCTCAATGACACGAAATAATAAAGTATAAGTCCTATACATGCCATAATAAAAAATATAAATCCAACTATACCGAATGCTTCGGTTGATAGTGTGATCGATATCTCTGACTTCCGGTGACCCTGGAGCTAAGTAGGCGGCACTGTAAGGAAATGGAAAGAAAAGGGAGTAAGCATTAAAGCTTAGAAAGTTGCATATAAGTATATATACAACAACAATATATCAATAAACAACATGGTCATAATATCAAGGTAGGCATAAGTATAACTTACTCATTACCGTCCATACAAATCACAAGTTATATATATAGCTCATATCTCATACGTACCAATTAGGTACATGTACCACTCACAACACGGTTATACTTTCCTTATTAACGTAAGAACATAACTTTCACCGTTGAACCATTCAGAATACTATAGGATATTCATTAAACCTCAAACATAGGGTATAATGTTGATTCCATGTCCCAAACATGGTCTTACACTAGCTCTCACATCTCCGTGTCGATGCCATGTCCCGGACATGGTCTTACACTGACACATCTCGTAGTCGATGTATGTCCCAGACATGTCTTACACTGGCTTACATCTTGAGGCCGATGCATGTCCCCGACATGTCTTAAACTAGCTCTCGTTTCAATGCCGATGCCATGTGCTAGACATGGTCTTACACTAGCACACAAATGACTCAAATGTCATGGCATGAATATCCGATTTGTTCCTAAGGTTCACTCCGGAGTTCTATTATGTCAATTATCATCATGTATTTTCATTTCCACAAACAAGCAATTTATGCTATATCAATTCAAAAATATATAATAAAAATGTATTTGTATTATTTACATATAACTTACCTCGGATTACAAAACGTACACGACTAGTCAGTTTAGTCGATTTGCTTGGCTTTTCCCCGGTCTAGGTTCGAAATTGGCAATTCTTGATCTAAAATAGAAAAATGCACTCATTTAATCACTAAATAAAATTAAGCAATTAAAAATTCACATCTTCAGTAAAATGACCATTTTGCCCTTAAATTTTGGTAAAATGACCATTTTACCCCTATGCTTGAAAATCAATTTTTATCGAATTTCTTCGCGTCTTAAGCTTAGCTGTACTCTTTTTACTCTTATAGCAGCCCCAAATTCTCTCTATTTCACACATTTATCCTTTATTTTACAACTTGTGCAAAATAGTCCCTTTTGGTGTTTTCATGGTAACACCTTTCACAAAAGTTGTCTATTACACAACTAAGACTCATATTCTTCCATAAAATTTCAGAAAACACCCTAAATTATCTCATGAAAAAACCCTAGACCTTTAACTCTTTTGCAAGATAGTCCTCTTATTTGAAAGCTCATGCTTCAAGGGTATCAAAAATACAAAAATCATCAATAAAGGATATGGAAATCACTTACTTGTGAGTGCTTCAAAGTGCTAAAAATTTTTAAGCTCTCAAACCCCCTTCAATGGGTAATTTTCAGTGGATAAAAGAGATGAATAAGGAATGATATCATCCTTCTTTATTTTATTTCTATTTTAGTCAAAATTGGTCACCTAACCTAACAAATTTTGAAAATTTTGACCACATATGTCTTCTATGGCCGGCCACTCTATTTATAGGGGTCTAATTTCCCTTTAAAGACCCCCAATTTGGTTCTCTAACTATTTGATAGCTTTAGCTATCAATTTAGCACTTTTGTATTGTAACACCCCGTACCCGAGGCCGTCGCCGGAGTCAGACACGAGGGGTTCGCAGACTTAAATCACTTATTTGCACAGTCCATTTAAAATTTTTCCAGGCAGTTGGCTAACTGCGTCACTGTCACCTTAAAAATCATATCTTGAGTTCCAAAACTCGAAAATCAGTTTCGTAATTTTTCCCTGAAACTAGACTCATATGTCCATTTACATATTTTTTTCTAGAATTTTTGGTCGGTCTAATTAGTACAGTTTATTAGTTAAAGTCTCCCCTGTTACAGGGTTCGACTACACTGACCTTCTTGCATTGTGACTTAGATAACTCCTTGTACAGGGCTTAAATACTTATGCCATTTGTTTCTAATGAAACTAGACTCAAAAAGGAATCTATACATATATGGTATGACTTCTAATTGTCTCTGGTTAATTTATAGAGAATTTCCAAAGTCAGATCAGGGGATCCAGAAACCGTTCTGGCCCTGTCTCACGAAAACTTTAACATCTCATAATATACTGTTCATATGAACGTTTTGTTACTTTTCTATGAAAATAAATTCATCAAGGTTCGATTACATAATTTATTCACTATTTAATTCCATTCCTACTATTTTTAGTGATTTTTCACATCCACATCACTGCTGCTGCCAGCATCTATTTTTAAGGTAAACTTTACCTATTTCATGATCCTCCATGGATCAGCTAGAGTTTGTCATACATATACCAAAAGTGATCCTGAATGACCATTCCCATGGCTAACCGTTACCAACATTTCCATACCTCTTGACGAACAACATAAAAAACGATTATAATGCTATGATCAAAGTATATTTAAGCCATTTTCGCATGGCTATCCAAATTTACACAAAACCAAGGGTACATGACCAATAACAAAAGGGTAGTCCTATACATGCCATTTCAAAGTTCAACCAAAAGTATACCGAAAGGGCTTTGATAGTGTGGGCGACTTGACTTCAAAATTCCGAGTCCGATGGTGACGAACCAAAATCTATAAAACAGAGGATTAAAGAAACGAGTAAGCATTAAATGCTTAGTAAGTTTTGAGCAAAGAATTTAAGCACAACTGAAGTATAGCATTCATATAACTAAACGGATAATCCCATATATACATATTCTCAAATCATTCCTACTTCACATTCCAACCCCTATATTCATACATAAGGGATCATCTTAGCCAAATACCGGAAGCTCATTACTCGACTAAGCAAAAATTATTCGAAGGGAATCAACTATTCCAATGCACATACAAAACATACCTCATTGTTGGGATTTTACAAGCGTATTAACTGAAATTTTTACAGCAAGGTCGCTCATTCCCGAATCACATACCTTCAGAATTTAACCGGATATAGCTACTCGCTCAAATGCCTTCGGGACATAGCCCGGTTATAGTAACTCGCACAAATGCCTTCGGGACTTAACTCGGATTTAGTAACTCTCACCAATGCCTTTGGGCTTAGCCCGGAATTAGTAACTCGCACAAATGCCTTCGGATCTTAGTCCGGATATAGTCGCTTAGCACAAAAGCCTTCGGGACTTAGCCCGGATATCATTCGAATAACCAAGCACATATATCAATAAATCATGACACATCCGTATTTCATTTTCATTACCAAAGCTCAAATACAAGACACTTATCACACTTGCAATTTCGGCTCAATAGCCACATACAAAGAGCATGATTTTGATTTGCTTAAAACATGATCTAATCAAATCATAATCTAAGTTCTATTACTCAAAAACTTACCTCGGATGTCGTCGAACGATTTCGATGGCTATTCGACCACTTTTTCCTTCCTTTATCGATCTAGTTCCCTTTGCTCTTGAGCTTAATTTAACAAATAAATTGATTTAATCATTTGAGCATCGAAAAGAGGAACTCAAGGTACTTAGCCCATATATATTCATTAGACATTAAAGTCACATACATATGAAATCATGAATCAACTCAACATATTATCCCACACTTCCTTTTAGCCGATTGTCTAAGCCAAGATAAAAGCATCAATATGCTTGCCTCTAACCGAATACATGCAACGCTAATCCATCTCATGTGGCGAATATGCATGTCTACGTTGAGGCCAATTATATACTTAGTACCACATATAAATGACATACATTTTACTAACTAATGCATTACATATTATAACTCAATACGCATCCATCATTTACTCCATAACTAAAACACCACCATATATAAACATATACCTTGAGATGATATATATATATGTCATACCAATACATCATGTGCAAATATATATATATATATATATATATATATGCAAGAGCGAATCACAAGGCTGATTATAACCATCTCATATATTTTCATCCCATACCCAATGCACAAGTACATTATAATAGCTTCCAATTTAATTCATCATAAATTTTCTTTTTTTTTTCATGGCGAATGCTCCTTCTACACCATTTACCTTCACAAAGCATAAATTTCATCATCCAACTTACAAGCTTACAATCTCATGAAGTTTAACCTCATAGTATCTATCAAACTCTCACTCATTAGCTTCTATCATAAACCTCCAACAACACCAAATAAACATATACTTCGTGGGTCTATGGTAGAACCAAGAAAGGAACTCATAGATATCAAGATGTAAGCAAACTACCATTATTCATCTAAGTTTAGCATGAAACACAACCATCACCCTTATTAATCTTTTATAGCCGAAAACCATACTCACCCCAAAAATCAAAATTTCAACATGGTTTACAAAATCACTTGATATCTCACTCAATATCAACTAAAATTTCAAGAGCTAGTACAAACTTCCTTACCTTAATAGTGACCTAAGATGACCGATTGCTTCACTCCTTCTTCTTCCTTTCAATTCGCCAAGAAGAACCAAAGAACACAACTTGTTTTTCTTTCTTCCTTAGAACATTCGCCAAGAGAAATGAAAAAAGATGTACACTTTTTTTGTTTTCTTTCTTACATTCACGGCAATGGGGAGGGAGAAACAATCACACACATTCTTTCCTTTTCCATTTCTTTATTACCCATACTCCTTATTTTATTGTTCCTAACATACATCACTAACATAACATGTTTGTGACATGTTTCCACTCATAGCATGGCCGCCACTAGCTCAAATATTGGGCAATTTGACATGCAAACCCACCATTTCTATAACATGCATTAATAGGCCACTTTACATTTGCCTAGCACATTTCTAAATTTTCTCACATAAGTCCTATTTACTAAAATTCACTTACAATTAACAAAATTCAAACATGAAATTTTCACACATGCATAAGTACATATAATGAGCATCAACTAGGACGGTTAATTATTTTTTTATGACTCGGTTTAGTGGTCCCGAAACCACTTTCCGACTAGGGTCAATTAAGGGCTGTCACATGTATTTTATGCGATTTAGTCCTTTTTCGCAATTGGGCTTACAAATGTCAAAATTAACTCACCAAAATTTTCATGCACTAATATAGATATGCTATGACTCTATTTTAATAATAAAAAAATTTTCTCTGACTTCGAATTTGTGATCCCGAGATCACTATTCTGATTAGCCCCAAAATCGAACTGTTATAATTTTCCCCCTTAGGGATTTTCGTCCTCGAAAATTTTAGCGGTGAATAAGTTCGGGTACTGATCTCTCATAGTCTCCTCGGGTTCCCATGTGGCTTCCTCGACTCCATGTCTACACCATAAAACTTTCACAAGTGTAATACTCTTATTTTCTCAATTGTTTGACTTCCCGGGCTAAAATCTTGACCGGCTCTTCACCATATGTCATGTCCGGAAGAATCTCAACCTCTGTCGGCTCAATCACATGCGAAGGGTCTGATCTATATCGACGTAATATGGACACATGAAACACATCGTGAATCTTTTCCAACTCTGGTGGTAAAGCCAATCGATAGATGACCGATCCTACTCTCTCAATAACCTCATAAGGCCCTATGAAACGATGACTCAACTTGCCTTTTCTACCAAATCTGAGGACTTTCCTCCACGAAGGTACTTTTAAAAATACCTTATCACTGACTTGAAATTTAATTTCCTTTCATTTCAAGTCCGCGTAGAATTTTTGTCTATCCGAGGTGGCTTTCAAGCAGTCACGAATTACTTTAACTTTCTCTTCAGTCTCTTTGACTAAATCGACCTTATGAATCTAACTCTCTCTTAGCTCAGTACAATATAAGGGTGTTCGACACTTTTGCCCATACAAAGCCTCATAAGGCGCCATTCTTAGACTTGTCTGATAGCTGTTATTATAGGTGAATTCAACCAATGGTAGATATTTTTCCCAACTGCCTTGGAATTCAAAGGCATAACATCGTAACATGTCTTCTAATATCTGAATTACTCTCTCTGACTGACCGTCGGTTTGCGGATGAAAAGCTGTACTAAAACTCAACTTTGTTCCCAATGCCTCTTGTAACTTTTTCCAAAACCTCGAGGTAAATATCGGATCTCTGTCTGAAATAATCGATATGGGCTAATCTCTCAAGAGAGTAATCTATACGCACAGGTATGAAGTGTGCCGACTTTGTTAGCCTATCCACAATAACCTAAATAGCATCCTTTTTCTTTGGGGTCAATGGCAAACCTGATACAAAGTCTATAGTGATCCGATCCACTTCCACTCGGGGAACATGATAGGTTGAAGTAGACCCAAAGATACTTGGTGTTCAGCCTTCACTTGCTGACATACTAGGCACTTAGACACAAACTCTGTCTCTTTTCATACTTGAGCACCAATACATTTTCTTAAGGTCGTTGTACATTTTCACATTGCCCGGGTGGACGAACAAACAACCACTATGCGCTTCTCGTATAATTTTCTGAATAAGCTCATTGTCTTTGGGTACACAAACTCTATCTTTGAACATTATACATCCATCAGTACTAATACAAAAATCTGATTCAACTCCCGATTCACACTGAGTTTTCTTGGCTTGTAGCTTCTCATCACTTTTCTGAGCTTCACGGATCTCTTGAAGAAACATCGATCTAGCTCCCAACTCTGCTAGAATTGAACCATCATTAGAAAACTCCATACTGACATTCATTGCTCTCAATGTAAATAATGATTTTCTACTCAATGCATCGACAGCCACGTTCGCTTTTCCCGGGTGGTAGTCGATAATCAACTCGTAATCCTTTATTAGCTCTAACCATCATCGTTGCCTTATATTCAACTCCTTTTGAGTCATCAAGTACTTAAGGCTCTTGTGATCAGTGAACACTCGACACTTCTCACCATATAGATGGTGTCTCTAAATTTTCAACGCGAATACGATGGCAGCCAACTCTAAATCATGCGTCGGGTAATTTTTCTCATGCGGTTTCAATTGCCTTGAAGCATAAGCTATAACCTTACCTTCTTGCATAAGCACACAACCCAAACCATTCAAAGAGGCGTTGCTATATACTACAAACTCCTTGCCCGACTCCGGTTGCACTAACACTGGGGCTTCGATTAAACAAAGCCTTTAATTTCTCGAAACTTTGTTGGCACTTTTCTGTCCATTCCAACTTGACATCTTTTTGCAGCAGTCTTGTCATTGGGATAGCTATCATAGAGAATACTTTTACAAACCATCTGTAGTATCCGGCCAAACCCAAAAAGCTTCGAACTTCAGTTACATTCCTCAGCGGTTTCCACTCAACAATAGCCGAGATCTTGCTTGGGTCAACTCTAATCCCATCACCTGACACAATATGCCCTAAAAATCTGGCCTCTTTAAGCCAAAATTCACTCTTACTGAACTTGGCATAAAGTTGCTTATCTTTCAAAGTTTGCAACACAACTCTCAGATGCTCCTCGTGCTCACTTTCATCACGCGAATAAACTAATATGTCATCAATAAAGATGACGAAAAACTTATTTAGATACAGTCAGAAAATATGGTTCATCAAATCCATAAACACCGCCAGGGCATTAGTCAAACCAAAGGGCATGACGAGGAACTCATAATACCCGTATCTTGTCCAAAACGTAGTCTTCGGTACATCTTGCTCTTTCACTCTTAATTGGTAGTATCTGAATCTCAGGTCAATCTTGAAAAATATAGTGGCTCCCTTTAACTGATCAAACAGGTCATTGATCCTTGGCAAAGGATATTGTTCTTCACTGTTACTTTATTGAGTTGTCTATAGTCGATACATAACCTCATCGACCCATATTTCTTTTTCACAAAAAGTACTGAGCTCCCTACAGTGAAAAACTCAGTCTCGCAGAGCCCTTTTCTGTTAGCTCTTGTAACTATGCATTTAACTCTTTTAACTCTGTTGGGGCCATCTTATACGGAGCGATCGAGATGGGTGTCGTTCCGGGGACCAACTCAATTCCAAACTCTACTTCCCTCATCGGTGGCAATCCAGGTAGTTCTTTCGGAAACACGTCTGTAAACACACAAAACACTGGTACCGATTCAATCTTCAACTCAGACACTTGAGTATTTAACACAAAAGCTAGGTAAGCCTCATATGCTTTCCTTAAATATTTCTTGGTAGTCAAAGGCGATATTACTACAGGTAGATTATCTAACTCATCTAGTCCAACTCGAAGAACATTCTCATCTTTACATTTCAACTCAATTATCTTTTTCCCGTAGTCTACTACAACACTATGAGTAGTCAACCAATCCATCCTAAGGATTACATCAAACTTATTAAACGGCAATAACATCAAGTTAGCCGGGAAATAATGACCTCTAATTGTCAAAAGGCAATTTCTACATACTTGGTCCACTAATACATGTCTGCCTAAAGGATTGGACACTTTTATTACAAACTGAGTAGACTCTACTAGCATACCCATGGCTCTATATGAATTAGCCGTTTTTGATCCCCCCGATCCCATTCTTGATCCAATGTGGAGACAAGGTATGTTCGTTATACCCTTCATGACTCATTTAGGAATAACCAATTCATGGGGCAGTTGGAGTATTATAGGGGGACTATAACAATTCATGGGGAGGTATCAAATCCATACAAATATAAGAATGGGTAGAGCCCGGGTCAATTAAAGCAACAATAGATATTTCTTGGATAGAAAAGGTACCCGTGACATGTCGGGAGACTTGCCTCTTCCCAAGCACGTATAGCATAAGTCCTTGTAAGCTCTCAGCCCTCAGACCTCACCGCAACATCTCTTAGCGTGCCTCTACTACTAGCCCCACTTCCGGGGTTCTTTTGTGACCTACCCCTCAAAGGAGCACTACTTGCTTTCACATCTTATTTTCTCTTTCTCTCATCCAACTCGGGACAATCAAGGATGAAGTGTTCCAATGATCCACACTTAATGTAACGCCCTAATTTTTGGGTTTTCTGTGTTTTCGTGATTTTTAAAATTTGTGTGTGCTCTGGTTGGTTAAAATATATATTTTAGTAGGTTAGCGGACCTTTGGAAGGCCCAAACTTAAGTTAAATCCGTGGTAGTCTTCAGAATTTTAATTTTATGAATAGGTGATGCAATTGGTGTTTGGGCTTTTAAGAGTAAAGGGGTAAAAGATGACACAAAAAGGAGTGTGGTTTAGTGGCAAGGTGGCACCACTTAGGGGACAAGGAAGTGACGCCATAGAGGAAGCAAGGGGTCCAAGGTTCAAGTCTTGGCTTTTGCAATATATTTTGGTTTTTCTTTTCAATAAATCTGAAAGCAAGTAGGTATGCTTTAAAGTTTGATGTGTTGGATTTATGACACAAGTGAGCTTGTGGCCTAGTGGTGGTGGCGTGAGTTGGCATGTGAGAGGACTTTGGTTCGAATCCCGTGGCACGCAAAGGTTGATTATTTTGCTATGTTAGGACGACAAGAGTTGGTGTTGGTTTTAAACTCTGGTGATGGAGGGATCCCACATCGGGAAGCTAGCATAAGAGTAGATGGAGAGCTGGCTTTAAATAGAGCAAACCATGAGGAGAGTAGGCATACCCTTCTTGGCTGATCCCTTTCGCTTTGTGACGTGTTTGTTTGGGTTGGGCATCAGCTAAGAGTGTTTGGAGCGCGGATTAACTACAGTCTCTTAACAGGTGTGTATTTCTCATTACTCTAGCAGTAGCACAGCTATTTCGGGCTGCGATGGGCTGAAATGGGCCATGTGGTCCCAATGGGTCCGTAGGCCCAAGTGGATAAGTTGTAGAATTACCAAAATACCCCTGTAAGGTAGAATTACCGAAATACCCCTGTAGGGTAGAATTATTGAAGTACCCCTGTAGGGTAGAATTACCGAAATACTCCTGTAAGATAGAATTACCGAAATACCCTTTTAGGGTAGAAATACCGAAATACCCCTGTAGGGTAGAATTACCGAGATACCCTTGTGGGGTAAAATTACCATTTTGCCTCTAGGGTGTTAAATGACTATTTTGCCCCTCGTGCGTAAATGACTAACTTGTGTGATGATTGGGTTAGTTGACGTGGATTTATCGCGTGGGAGATATCGTCACCAATCATCATCAACCAGGTGTGTAAACGACACCCTTCCTTAGACTGAATCGGTAAAACCCGAAACATTTAAACGTTTGTATTTTGTGAACTCACGAGCGTACGAGCGCTCGTGAGACAGTTGTTAATGAATATGGTGCATTTGGATAATTAGAGTGTAGAGTGTGCATTTTTGTGCACAACAGTATTTTTGGGCTTAATGGCCGAAAACGGGCCAATGGGCCAACGGGCTCACTTTGGTAAAAAGATGAGGTAAGTACTTCTGATTACTTGGTAAACGTTAGAATGAGCATGAAAACTTAGCAATAGGTTATAATTACTGAAATACCCTTATGCATGCAAAATTACGATTTACCCCTAGGGTTATATTTTTTCTGAAAAGCATGATGTTCTTTTTCTGTATACGTATGCCATGACATATTATTTCTGTTGCATGAGACATGGGTTTATATTGATGGAGGAAGCGTTCTGGAAGCCTTGCTGCAATCTGGTGGCCTTGCCTCATATATCTGTTCTAGTGACTTCGTCACAATATCCGCACCTCGCTTGCAATCCGGTAACCGCCACATATATATATCTGTTCTGGTGGCCTAGCCACAATATCTGTATCTGGTGACTTCGTCACAATATCTAGCAGCCTCGCTACAATTTCTGTGGTGTGTAGCGGTTGGGTGGGTCGAGTAGTCTCCCCACATGGTGTAAGGTTGGTACGGGGGTGTTATGGATGGCTCTGGGTTGGGATTTCTGCATTCATGATATATTTGTTCTGTATCTACTATTGGCCTATGGGTTTTATTCTGATTTCTGTACTGAGCCAAGGCCTAGATAAGTCTGACTCTGAGGTTTGATCTTGTAACGCCCCGAACCCGAGACCGTTGCCGGAGTCGAACACGAGGTGTTAACGAACTTAATTCATTTATTTACATAGTTCATTTTAAAATTTCCAGGCAAGCTGGCTAACTGCGTCACTGTCACCTTAAAAATTATATCTCCAGTTCCAAAACTTGAAAACTGATTCCGTAAATTTTCGCTGAAAATAGACTCATATATCCATCTACAGATTTTTTATAGAATTTTTGGTCAGGCCAATTAGTACAGTTTATTAGTTAAAATCTCCCCTATTTCAGGGTATGACTACTTTGACCTTCATGCATTACGACTTAGATATCTCCCTGTACAGGGCTTCAATACATATGCCGTTTGTTTCTAATGAAACTAGACTCAAAAAGGAATCTTTAAATATAAAGCATGACTTCTAATTATTTCTGGTTAATTTATGGTAAATTTCCAAAGTCAGAACAGGGGATCCAGTAACCGTTCTAGCCCTGTTTCACGAAAACTTAAACATATCATAAAATACGGCTCATATGGTCGTTTTGCTTCTTCCATATGAAAATAGACTCATCAAGGTTCGATTACATAATTTATTCATTATTTAATTACATTCCTACTATTTTAGTGAATTTTCAAACTCACATCACTGCTGCTGTCAAAGATCTATTTTAAGGTAAATTTCACCTATTTCATAGTTTCCATGATTCAACTAGCCATTTGACATACATAGCACCAAATATAATCGTGATTAACCATTCCAATGGCTAATCATTGCCAAGCATTTCCACACCTCTCAATAACCATATATATACAAAATGATTGTAATACTATGCTCAAAATATTTAAGCCATTTTCGCATGGCTATCCGAACATATACACATTACCAGAGGTACTTGATTAACAACAAAGGTTAGTCCTATACATGCCATTATCAACATTTAACTAAAAGAGTACCAAAAGGGCTTAGATAGTGTGGACGACTTCGACTTCGACAATCCCGAGTCCGATAGCTGACGAACAAAAATCTATAAAATAGAGAATTAAAGAAACGGAATAAGCATTTAATGCTTAGTAAGTTTTGAGTAACGAAATTATTTACGACTAAAGTATAACGTTCATATGACTAAATGAATAATTTCATATATGCACATTCTCAAAATCATAATTTCTTCACGCTTCAACCAATATATTCATACACAGGGTATCAAACCTAACTAGAGGCCGGAAGCTCGTTAATCAATTGAGCGAGTACTATTTGAAAGGAATCAACCATGCATATACGAAACATACCTTATCGTTTGTATTTTATGAGCGTATTAATTGAAATTATTACAGCAAGATCGCTCGCTTCCAAACCCAAGTATCTTCGGGATTTAGCCGGATATAGCAACTCGCACAAATGCCTTCCGGTCTTAGCCCGGATATAGTCACTAGCATGAATGCCTTCGGGACTTAGCCCGGATATAGTCGCTAGCACAAATGCCTTCGGGACTTAGCGCGGGTATAGCAACTACTCGCACAAATGCCTTCTGGACTTAGCCCGGATATAGTAACTTGCACAAATGCCTTCGGGACTTAGCCCGGATATCATCCGAATAATCAAGCACATATACCAATAAATCATAACACATCCATATTTCATTATCATAACTAGAATTCAAACACAAGACGCTTATCAACCATTACCATTTTCGGCTCAATAGCCACATACAAAGAGCATGATTTTGATTTGCTTTATAACATGATCTCTATACACATTCTGCTACCGTCATAGGTATAAACTAATCACCTCAATATACAATTCAAGTAGAATCATTATATCACCCTTTATTTGTTATGCTTATATGTCATGACTTAATCAAATCATAAACTAAGTTTCATTACTCGAAAACTTACCTCGGATGTTGTCAAACGATTTCAACGGCTATTCGATCACTTTTTCCTTTCCCTTATCCAACTTTGATCCTCTAAGCTCTTGAGCTAAATCAAACAATTTACTTCCCAATCAAACACAATCACACGGCATCCATATACATTTTAGAACCATTCTTAACATATTTACTACTCATTTACAAACAAAATACTCATATCACATTTATAAAACTATAAGCCGAATATACCTATGTGTGACCATCCCAATTTAATTGATTTCTTGTTTTATGCACTACCACATATTCACACACATATATATATATTATGCCATTTACTCATAAACCCCATTATGCCGAATATTCATTAACCACTAGTCACACACACTACTTATGTACAAAAATTTATCCACCCTAGCCTATAGTTCATTCGGCCATTCATCACTCAACCAAAAAAAATTTCATAGCAAACTCCTATGACCAAGCACACACATATACTTACATCCCAATACTCATAACATTCAAAATCACATTTTAAGTAAATTATCTTAAACAATGCCGAATCCTTAAGTGATTAAACATCAAATTTTACTCAATTCCCAAACATATAAACAACATTTATTCATGACATCAAGCATCTTCATTTCGGCTATTACACATATATACACTAGCAATCAAATACTAACATTTGCACTTCACCTTAATAGCTAGCTTAGCAAACCTTAATTTAACATATAATTGTTCATAACACAATTAAAGCATCCTCTCCATTCCATCAATTCAAAACACATACATTGCCCAATAATATCCAAAATCATATTCACCTTAGTACTCAACTTGCTAGCCGATTTTTCTCCATCTAGCAACTAATGCACATATGTGCTCATTTGTTAGACTCTACTTCACCTAACTACCAATTTTTTCTTTTCATCCAAATAACATGAACAACAACCATTTCTTGAACATTTTCTCTTAACCGATTACTCATGTTACCAACAAGATTCAAAATTTGGACATGGGCTAAGCAAGGAGCTTAATGACTAACTCAAAAAAAATGCTAGAAATCCAAGAATCATCCTTGAACTTACCTTGATTTAGCTAACCACCATAGCTGAATTTTTCCAAGCTTGTTCTCTCCTAGTCACGGCAATGAGGAGCAAAGATGAAAACTTTAGTTTCTCCTCCCATTTACCACATGTTTTATTATTCTTAATTCCTTATTTTATTTTGTAAACTAATAATGCTAATAGAAAATACATATTATCAACAATGACCCATACCATGGCCGGCCACTACTTATTATAAATGGAAATTTGACATGCAAACCCATCATTTTTATAACATGCATTAATAGGTCCTTATAGATTAACCTATCACCTTTTAAAAGTGTCACACATAAGTCCTATTAATTAAATTCACATGCAATCGACTAAATCGAAGCTTAAAACTTTCACACATTCATATTCACATATTTTAGACAATAAATATCATATTCAAATACTTCGGTGACTCGGTTTAGTGGTCCCGAAACCACTTTCTGACTACGGTCAATTTAGGGCTGTCACAACTCTCCCCCACTTAAGAAATTTTTGTCCCCGAAAATCTTACCGGTAAATAGGTTTGGGTATCATTCTTTCATAGAGTTCTCGGTTTCCCAAGTAGCTTCTTCGATCCCGTGTTTGAGCCATAACACCTTTACTAACGGAACCCTCTTGTTTCGCAACTCTTTCACTTCACGAGCTAGGATGCGAATCGGTTCTTCTTCATAACTCATATCGGCTTGAATTTCAACCTCGGAGGGATTTATTATGTGCGAAGGATCAGATCTGTAACGTCGAAGCATTGAGACATGAAAACGTTAGAATCTTCTCGAGGTCAGGGGGTAAAATCAATCTATATGCCACTGGGCCAACTCGTTCGGATATTTCATATGGCCCTATGAACCTCGGACTCAGTTTGCCCTTACGGCCAAATTTGAGTATCTTTTTCCAAGGTAAAACTTTAAGAAACACTTTGTCTCCCACCTGATACTCAATATCTCTTCGTTTTAAATCCGCGTACGACTTCTGACGATCTGATGCTGCCTTCAGACTTTCACGAATTATTTTTACTTTCTGCTCAGCATCTTTAATCAAATCAACTCCGAAAATTTTAATTTCACCGAGCTCGGTCCAAAACAATGGTGTACGGCATTTACGACCGTACAAAGCCTCGTAAGGCGCCATCTTAGTACTTGATTGAAAACTATTATTGTAAGCGAATTCAATCAAAGGTAAATACCGCTCCCATGAACCACTAAACTCAAGGATGCAACATCTCAACATATCCTCAAGTATCTGAATTATCCGCTCGGATTGACCATCAGTTTGTGGATGAAAAGCGGTGTTAAAATGCAACTTGGTACCCAAAGCTTCTTGCAATTTCTTCCAAAATCGCGAGGTGAACCTCGGATCTCTATCGACACAATAGAAATAGGTACCCGTGTAATCTTACAATCGAGAAACATACAATTCAGCTAGTTTATCCAATGAAAATCAGACGTCACGGGGATAAAGTGAGCCGACTTAGTCGATCTATCAACAACAACCCAAATCGCATCTTTCTTACTTGCCGACAATGGCAACCCGGATACAAAATCCATCGTGACTCGATCCCATTTCCATTCGTATCATGATCGGTGAAGTAAACTTTAGAGGTACATGATGTTCGCTTTCACTTGTTGACATATTAAACACCTCGAAACAAAATCGGAAATGTCTCGTTTCATACCATGCCACTAAAACTGACGTCTCAGATCGTTGTACATTTTCGTACTCCCCGGGTGAATTAACATTCAGCTACAATGAGCTTCGTTCAGAATCATCGAAATAAGTTCTGAATTTCTTGGAACACACAAACGACTTCTGAACCTCAAACAATCGTCATCATCAATTTGGAACTCTGATTCCATATTCGAAACGCATTCAGCCAGTTTTGCAACCAATTCATCATCGACTTTCTAAGCTTCACGAATTTGGTGAATCAACAATGGTTTGGCCTTTAATTCTGCTACTAACACATTGTCGGATAGAATGCATGTGTACATTCATCGTCAGAAAGCAAACGGTGATTTACGACTTAAAGCATCCGCAACCACATTAGCCTTTCCCGGGTGATAGTCAATGACAAGCTCATAATCTTTTAACAACTCAAGCCAATGTATTTGTCGCAGATTCAAGTCTCTTTGAGTCATCAAATATTTGAGACTTTTGTGATCCGAATATATATGACACTTTTCGCCAAATAAGTAATGTCGCCATATCTTCAAAGCGAATACGATGGCAGCTAGTTCGAGATCATGGGTTGGATAATTTTTCTCATGTGGCTTCAATTGTCTCGACGCATAAGCTACAACTCGACCTTCTTGCATCAATACACAACCCAACCCAATTAAGGATGCGTCATCAGAAATGACAAACTCTTTGCACGATTCAGTCACACTAGCACTGGAGCTTCATCAAGTAAGTTTTAGTTGATCGAAACTTTTCGACATTTTTCTAACCATTCAACCTAACATCTTTCAAGTAGCTTCGTCATTGGTGTGGCTATCATCGAGAAACCTTTACAAACCGTCTGTAGTAACCTAGCAAGTCCCAAAAGCTCGAACCTCGAGAATATTTCTCGGGGGCTTCCAGTTAAGTATGGCTGAAATTTTGCTCGGATCAACTCGAATACCCGATGCAGATACCACATGTCCCAAAAAGCTAACTTCTCTCAACCAGAACTCACATTTACTGAACTTAGCATATAACTGCTTATCCCGTAAAACCTGCAACACTAACCCCAGGTGTTCAGCATGATCGGTTTCATTTCTCGAATAGACCAAAATATCATCAATAAACACAACTACAAACCGATCCAAAAACAGTCTGAAGATCCGATTCATCAAATCCATAAATACCGCTAGGGCATTAGTGAGCCCAAACGGCATCACTAAGAACTCAGTAGTGACCGTATCTCGCTTAGCGGTTTTGGGTATATCCAATCCCGAATTAATCGATAATAACCCGATCTCAAATCTATCTTTGAAAACACTGAGGCTCCCTTTAGTTGATCAAACAAATCATCAATACGCGGTAACAAATATTTATTCTTTATTGTCACTTTATTCAGCTGACGATAGTCGATGCACAACCTCATGGTTCCGTCCTTCTTTTTCACAAACAATACTGGTGCACCCCAAGGTGAAAAACTCGGTCGAGCAAAACCTCTATCCGTCAACTCTTGCAACTGAGTTTTCATTTCTTTTAATTCTGTTGGTGCCATACGATACGGAGCTATCGAAATCGGTGTAGTCTCAAGTACAAGTTCGATGCCAAACTCTACCTCCCGAACAGGTGGTAACCCCGGTAATTCTTCGGGAAAAACATCCGGATATTCACAAACCACTGGTACCGATTCAAGTTTCTTTCCTGATTTTTCATTATCAAGCACGTATGCAAGATACGCTTCACACCCTTTTCTCACATATTTTTGAGCTAACGTCGAGGATATTATTGTTGGCAATCCATTCAAGACAGTAGACTCAACTCGGATTATCTCATTATCTGCACACCTCAAATCAATAGTCTTGCTTTTGCAATTCACAATGGCATCATGCACGGTCAACCAATCCAAACTGAGAATAACATCAAATTCATCAAACGGTAAAAGCATCAAGTCCGCTGGAAAACGGGAACCTCGAATTACTAGGGGACATTTCTTACACACCTTATAAACAAGCACACAATGACCCAAGGGATTCGACACTCTAATAACAAACTCAGTAGACTCAACAGGTAAAGTCTTACTGGATGCTAAAGTCTCACATATATAAGAATGAGTAGAACCAGGGTCAATCAATGCAATCACATTAGTATCAAAGAGAGTGAATGTACCGTAATAACATCAGCGAAGAAGCATCCTCGCGTGCACGTATAGCATAAGCTCTGGCAGAGCACGAGCCTCGAGATCTGGTGGTAACATCTCTAGATCCTCTCGACCGCCACTAGCATTCCCGCATTTTAGATGGTCTACCTCGGCAATAGTAGCACTTCGGTTTCCCACTCGATTTACATTCTGCTCGCATAATCTCGGGCAATCTTTAATAAAGTGGTCAATCGATCTGCAGTTGTAATAGGAGCGGTCATGGAATCTACAACTCCCGAATGCCATTTACCACAATCATCGGCACTCTGTTACGCCTCGACGATCATTTAGAACATCGGCGATCAAGTAACTCGTGTACTCACGGGGTCGACCACGGTCTCGTCTAGAAAAGCCCGACGTGTCTCTAGATCGGCCTAAATCATCTCTAAATTTCTTCGATGATGTTGAAAGGGCTTTCCGAAGATCTCTTACTGAAACTCCTTTGCTCCCATATCGCCTTTTCTTTTCTCCTTCATCGGGCTCTTCGACTTTGCAAGCTCGCTCGACAAGTACCACAAATTCTCGATTTCTAAAATGCCAACATACGACTTTATATCATCGTTCACCCATCTTCAAACGCTTTACATCACGACTTCAAGAAATGCATTCTCGCAGCATCGCTAAGCCTTACAAACTTTCGTTCATAATCGAGAACCGACATGGAACCTTGTTTAAGTTCAAGAAATTCTTTTCATTTTGATCAATGAATCTCTGGCGAGATATACTTTTTTCAAACTCGGTTTGGAAAAACTCCCAAGTTACTTGCTCTCCGGCACAACAGAAATCAACGTATTCCACCAATAGTAGGCAGAATCACGTAGCAAGGAGATCGTACACTTTAGGCATTCATCGGGTGTGCAAGATAGTTCATCAGTACCCGAATAGTGTTGTCCTGTGACAACCCCAATTAGGGCCTAATCGGAATAGTGGTTTCGTGACCACAAATCCGAGATAGAAATAATTGTTTTATAATTATTTTGGGGTTTATGATATGATTGCATGATTGTGTGAAAAATTAGTGATGAAATTCTATGCCTAAAGTGCTTAAATTGAAAGTAGGGACTAAATCGAATAAGTTGCAAAATTTGCATCCCGTAAGTTTTAGTATGAAATTGTTTTGGAATATTAATTAGGAGGTCTTAAATAGCAATTTGACCAATTTTAAGTTCATGGACAAAATTAGGACATGGAATGAATTTTTGAAAGTTTAGTAAGGAAGGGCATTTTGGTCATTTGGATATTAAATGAAATAAAATGGGAAAAATAACACAAAATTGATCATCATCCTCCTTAGTTGCTGCCGAATTCTCCCTCTCTCCATAGCTAGGGTTTCTTCAATTTTCAAGCTCCATAGTAAGTGATTCCAAGCCCGCTTTTAATGTTCTTTACGTTTTGGAATCCGGAAGCTCGATTAAGCTTATGCTAGTAATAATTTAACCTAGGGTTCACATTTGGAAAAATACCCATAGGTGAAATTTGTGTATTTTGATGTTTTATGATAGAATATGAGGTTTTAAATTATGTTAAATAACTTGTGCTACTCGGTTTTAAGTGAAAACGAGTAAAAGCAAGATAATCGGTAAAATACCTATTGTTCATAACTATATGATAGAGTGAGAATTTGATGTTGTTGTAGAAGAGAAAATGTTCAGCATATCATAAAATATAAGAATAAGGGCTGAAATTAAATTCCGAGCCTAGGGGCAAAATTGTAATTTTGAAAAGTTAGGGGCAAAATGTAATTTTTCCATGATGTGATTTTGGATTGAAATAAATAGTATGAGTATTAAATGAGCTAAATGTGTTATTATAGATCAAGAAAGACGCGAATTGATCTCGAACTGGGAAGGAAAAAGTTTTGGACTAAATTGCAAAATTTCCACATTTTGCACCAAGGTAAGTTTGTATGTAAATATTACAATAATTTCATGTACATTCTTATATTTCAGCCTATTATATAAATATACTAGCTGATGTTAAAATATAAATCGACTATTGGAAGAATGGAAATAAATATAGAGAGAGATCCGGTTGAACATTGGAGAGATCGAATGAAATAGAGGGCGTAGCTAGGTCACATGTATGATGCTGAGTGCACATCATGTGTACAAGAAAGCTACGAGACACCCTGTAGTAGCTAGGTCACATGTGTGATACGAGATGTATCCCATGTAGACAAGAGAGCTACGTGAAAGATAAATGTAGCTAGGTCGCATGCGTGATTCCAAGTGAAGGACACCATGTAGACAAGAGAGCTACGTGAAAGATAAATGTAGCTAGGTCGCATGCGTGATTCCAAGTGAAGGACACCATGTAGACAAGAGAGCTACGAGACAAATCGGTTGGGTCGCATGAGTGGTACTAAGTGTTCACCATGTGTACAAGAGAGCCGAACTAAACGAAGTATGATGGTGGGGTGTGTCTTTGAAACCATTAAATATCGAGGATTGATCCGAATTGTTCAACGGGATGGTTTTGTGGTGATATTGTGGTTTGGACCTACACTTATGGTGAATGAAATGTGGTGAAAATGATTTGTGGTATATACATATATAAGATAAAATGAGGTTAGCATAAAGAATGTGTGAAAGAGTGAAATTAGCATTAAAACTGTTTTTAGATGGTAGCAGTGACGTGATTTTGAAAAATCACCAAAAATAGGAGGAATATAATTAGAGGTTGAATGAGATGTGAAATTAAAGTTTAATGAGTCTAATTTCATATAAAAGAAACAGAGCAAGCAAAGGAATTCTATATTTTGAGATATTTACAATTGTATGTGACTTGCTCAGGATGAATACGTGATCCCCTGTTCCAACTTTGAAAAATCATTAAAAATTGTACAAAGCAAATTAAGAAATATAGTTTACATGCCTGAATTCCTTATTGAGACTAGTTTTAAATAAAACAGACTTCAGGGTTGTTTGAATTGTGTACTGAGAGAAATTAAATTTGTAGTGAACAGAGGTCAGATCAGTCGAGCTGTGTAACAGGGGAAACTTTAACTAATAAACTGTACTAATCGGCTGAACCAAAATTATAGAAAAAATTATCAAAAAGCTTTATGAGTCTAGATTCAGGAAATTTTACGGATTTGAATTTCGAGTTTTGTAACTCAAGTTATGATTTATTTAGTGAATATGACGCAGCGAGAGACAGCTTAATCAAAGTGGAATGAATAGTGAAGTTAAAGTAGATATACTTGAATTGTTGTGTAAACATGTTAGATTTTTTTTAATTAGTATTTACATACTTACTTACTAAGCTATAAGCTTACTTTGTTTCTCTCTTTTGTCTTATAGTGTTCTTCGCTTGCTCAGAGTCAAGGATCGTGAAGATCTACCCGCACTATCATACTTTAGGGTATTTGAACTAAACGCTTTGAATTATGGCATGTATAGTAGGCTTAATTATTTTGTTACGTGTCATATTTGTCTAGGTTTAAAATATTAGTTACTGATACTCGACCAGCTAATTTGTACAAGCCATTAAAGTTGGCTAATATTGTTCAAGACATATATTATACGATGCACTATCAAATTGGATGACATATTTATATTTCGGTTATGTATAATGGTATGTGTTATGTTCTGGTAATACCTTGTATCCTGTTCCGGCGACGGTAACGGGTAAGGGGTGTTACATTTAGTGGTATCAGAGCCATGGTTTAGTCGGTTCTCGGACTAATAAAGTGTGTGTAAAAGTCTAGCTATACATGCCATAAAAATATTGTGATAGTGTGGTGACTCCTGATTATTCTAAACTGTGTTTTGTTTTAATATAGTAATGGATCCTGAAGGAACTGCGGTGATGATGTTTGCTAGTAATGCGCCGACTCCGCACAAGGGACCGCTACTGGGAAAGTAGACCTGAGACATTGAGACAAGGAGATGAGGCTCGGGATGCCTTTCTCCAAATGATGAACAATTGGTATATTGAATTTATTCGAGCAAATCCAAATTCTCAACCTCCTCCACCCCTCCTATACCTCGGACGATTCTCAGAATGCTCAAGGTATAGATTTGGTAAGAATGAACAAGCCTCCGGTTGACAAGATTCAAAATAAGGGCCAAGAGTTTAGAGCAAAGGTCGATGATGATCCCGAGAAAGCGGAATTCGGCTTGAAAATTCTACCGTGTATTTGATGAGCTCTCATGTACACCGAGGAATGCTTAAAGTGTGTATCACTTTTGAGAGATTCGACTTACCACCGGTGGAAGACTTTGGTTGCAGTGGTGCCAAAAGAAAAGTTACTTGGGATTTCTTCCAGAAGAATTTAGAAAGAAATACATAAGTTAGCGATTTATTGATCAAAAACGGAAGAAGTTCCTTGAATTGAAGCGGGGAAAATGTCTCAGAGCAGAGTATGAACGCGAATTTGTAAGACTCAACAAGTATGCCCAGAATGTGTGTCCACCGAGGCCATTATGTGTAGAAGATTTGAAGATGGGCTGAATGAGGACATTAAAGTGCTTGTAGGAATTTTGGAGTTGAAAGAATTTGTAGTATTGGTTGATCGAGCTCTTAAAGCCAAGAATTGAACAAAGAAAGAAGAAAAGTCGCTATTGAGGCCCGAGATGTCGAAAAAGATGATAAGCAAGCCATTTCAATCTCAACCAAAGAGGTCCAAAGAGACAAACCCTCGAATGACAGTTTCAATTGGGGATTCACACGAGATCGTGGTAGAGCATATTCGGGTCTAAAGCTCAAGCTACTTGGTGGCAAGTGTGGGTAATGTCGACCTAGAAAGCCCGAGTGTCGAGAATGTGGCGTGCAACATTATGGTGAGTGTTGGGGACCGAGCGAGCTTGTTTCAAAGTGTTCTCGCGAGCATTTTATTAGAAATTGTCCGGAGAAAGTTAAAGAAGAAAGATTTGAGTGCTAGATGAATACCACCGCTAGTAGAGGTAGACCACCGAGAAATACTGGAGGTGGGACTAGTAGTAAAACTGTGATGAAAGATTTAACGGCAAGATCGTAAGCTAGAGCACCTACTAGAGCTTATGCTATACGTGCAGAGAAGATGCATCATCTCCGATGTTATTATCGGTACATTTTCTCTATGATACTATTGTTATTGCATTGATTGATCCCGGTCCACTCATTCCTATATTTGCATGAATTTAGTATCCAATAAAAAGTTGCTGTTGAATTTATGAGTTTACGATTAAAGTGTCGAACCCTTAGGCCAATATGTGCTAGTTGACAAGGTTTGCAAGAATTGCCCATTAATGATTCAAGGTCACTTTTTTCCGGCCAACTTGATGTTGTTACCATTTGGTGAGTTTGACGTTATCTTGGGAATGGACCGGTTAACATTGTATGATGCTAAGGTAGATTGTAAACAAAAGACACTAGAGTTGAAATGTGAAAATGGAGAAATTCGTGGGTTGAAACAGATGAATCAAATAAATTGCCTATGGTGATTTCGCACATGTCTGCATGTAAATACATGAGAAAAGGGTGTGAAGCTTATCCGCTTATGTAATGAGTATTGAGTTGCCTCAATGAAATTTGAATCGAGCATCGATAGTCCGTGAGTTTCGGATGTATTTCTGAGGAATTGCCAGGTTGCCTCCGAACAGAGAGATAGATTTTGCCATTGATTTGTTGCTTGCATCGCACCGATCTCGATTGCTCCATATAGAATGGCTCATTGAATTAAAAGAATTGAAGGCTCGATTGGGAGTTAACAGACAAGGGATTTGTGAGACCGAGTTTCTCTCCCTGGGTGCTCTGTATTATTCAGAAGAAGAAGGATGGTTCAATGAGACTTTGCATTGATTACCGTCACTTAATAAGGTGACTATAAAGAACAAGTACCTGTTCGAGGATTGATGATTTATTCGATCGCTTAAAGGGGCCACAGTGTTTTCAAAGATTGATTTGAGGTCCGGTTACTACCAAATGAGAGTTAAGGAGTCGATGTGCGAAAACCGCCTTTAGGACAAGGTATGGACATTATGAGTTTCTTGTGATGCCTTTCGCTTAACAAATGCTCCAAATTTATATTTATGGACTTAATGAATCGGATCTTCCGCCATATTTGGATAAGTTTGTAGTAGTGTTTATAGATGACATTTTAATTTATTCTCGAGATGAGTCCGAACATGCCGAACACTTGAGAACTATATTGCGATCTTGAGAGAAAAGAAACCTGCTTGCCAAGTTTAGTAAAAGTGAGTTCGGCTTCGTGAAGTCGGATTTTTGGGGCATATAGTCTCGGTGATGGTATTCGGTGGATCCAAGCAAGATTTCGCGATCGTTGATTGGAAACCGCCAAGAATGTATCCGAGGTTAGAAGCTTTTAGGCTTAGCCGGTATTATAGACGTTTTGTTGAAGGATTTTCGATGATTGCCTCTCCTATGACTAAGTTGTTGCAAAAGAATGTTAAGTTTGAATGGACTGATAAATGTCAACAAAGTTTTGAAAAATTGAAAGCACAATTGATGAAGCACCAATTTTAGTACAAATTTTAGTCGGAAAGGAGTTCGTAATTTATAGTGATGCATCATTGATGTGCCTTGGATGTGTGTTGATGCAAGAGGGTAAAGTGGTAGCTTATGCTTGAGACAGTTAAAACCGCATGAGAAGAACTATCCTACACATGATTTGGAACGGCATTGTTGTTTTTGCCTTGAAGATTTGGCGACATTATTTGTACGGTGAAAATGCCGAATTTTTACCGATCACAAAAGTTTGAAGTACTTGATGAATCAAAGGATCTGAATCTGCGACAATAAGATGGCTTGAATTATTAAAGGATTATGATTTAGTGATTGATTATCATCCGGAAAAGCAAATGTAGTTCTTGACGCTTTGAGCGAAAATTTCTTTTTACTTTGAGAGCCATGAACACGGGTTAGCATTGTCTCGATGATGGGTCAATCTTAGCAGAGATGAGAGCTAAACCGTTATTTCTCCAGCTTGATTTGTGATGCTCAAAAGAATGATAGTGAGTTGCGGATCAAGAGAACTCAATGCGAATCAAAGTTACGACTCGATTTTCGAGTTGGACCAGATGATGCTTGATGTTTCGAGACAGGATATGTGTGCCGAAAACGATAAATTGATTCGAAAATAT
The DNA here is from genome assembly GCF_025698485.1 of Gossypium arboreum. Taxonomy (NCBI): domain Eukaryota; kingdom Viridiplantae; phylum Streptophyta; class Magnoliopsida; order Malvales; family Malvaceae; genus Gossypium; species Gossypium arboreum. The sequence goes on along the minus strand of NC_069082.1, from coordinate 14,889,676 downwards.
TACATGAGGCGCACAATGGTCGTTTATCAGTTCATCCGGTAGCACAAAATGTATAATGATTTAAAGAAGTCAGATTGGTGGCGGTATGAAAAGGGACATTTCGAATTTGTAACCAAGTGTTTGATCCGTCAACAAGTAAAAGTTGAACATCAAGTGCCTTCGGATTACTTCAACCGGTAATGGTGCCCGAGTGGAAATGGGACAAGATTACCATGGATTTTGTAACCGGTTTGCCTTTAACTCCTAAAAGAAGGATGTTTGTTTGGGTAGTGGTTGATAGATTAACAAAGTCACCCACTTTATACCAAGACGCACTCGATTACTCACTTGATAAATTAGCCGAATTATATATTGCTGAAATTGTGAAGTTGCACGGAGTACCTATGTCTATAATATCAGATAGAGATCCAAGATTTACCTCGAGATTTTGGAAAAAGTTACAAGAAGCTTTGGGTACAAAATTGAACTTTAGTACCGCATTTCATCCACAAACAGATGGTCAAACGGAAAGAGTAATCCAGGTACTCGAAGATATGCTTAGATGCTGTGTTTTAGAATTTGGAGGTAGTTGGGAGAAATATCTATCTTTGATTGAGTTTGCCTACAATAACAGTTATCAATCAAGTATACAAATGGCACCGTACGAAGCCTTGTATGGTCGTAAGTGTCGAACTCCTTTATATTGGACCGAGCTTAGTGAGAAACAGATTCATGGAGTTGATCTAGTTAAAGAAACCGAAGAGAAAATAAAAGTAATTCGGGATTGCTTGAAAGCTGCTTCAGATCGACAAAAGTCATATGCTGTGACATCCCTAAATCGACCCTAGTCGGAAAGTGGTTTCGGGACCACCAAACCGAGTCATAATAATAATTAACCATCATAATTGATGCTCATTATATGTATATATGCATGTGTGAAAATTTCGTGTTTGGATTTTGTTAATAGTAAGTGAATTTTTATCAAATAGGACTTATGTGAGAAAATTTAGAAATGTGCTAGGCAATTGTAAGGTGGCCTATTAATACATGTGGGAAAATAGTTGTCCTTGCATGTCAAATAACCCACTTCCTAAGGTGAGTGGCCGGCCATGACAAGAATATGGGCAAGGGAACATGTTTCCAACATGTTTAGTTAGTGGATTATGTAGAAAAATAAAGAAATGAAAAAAATGAGCATGGATGCCCCCCTTTGTTGCCGTGAGTAGAGGAAAAAGAAAGGAAAAAAATTGTTCATCCATTCTCAAAATCTTGGCTGAAAATACTAAGGGAAAAAGGAAGGATTTTTGCTTCATGCTTGGTTTAGAAGAGAACTAGAAGGAGATTTGGTCATACTTGTGTCAAGATTAAGGTATGTTTGAGGTTGTGTCATGAGATTCATGCATGTTTTAGTTGCTAACTTGATGTTCATGTTAGCCCATGGTTCAAATCCTTGTTATGCCATGGGAATGGTATTTGGCCAAGGTTGATATTGTGTTAAAGCCATTGCATGCTAAATGTGAAGCTTGTTGATGATACATGTAATGATGGATTGACTACTCTTGAAATTTCTTTTAGCATTCTTGAGTAAGACATGGAGTTTTCTTTGTTTAACCATGACCAAAAATTGAAAGGGGATGGTGTGGGATGTATTCGCCATGGCATGCTCATAAGTGCGATTTATGCTTGTTGCATGATAGGTAAAAGTTGTGTTTTGATATATGTGTATATGTGTTTGTACATGATGTTACAAATGGATGTGAAAATATATGCTAGATTGGGAAAATTTGATTAAATGTTCATGAGATGAAATTAGGTGATTAAAAGATGTTAGTTGACATTGTACATATATATATATTCGCCATTAAAGTGAGTATGTAGGTAATGTTGAATCAAGTTTTTGGTGCATATTCGGTTAGGTGTATAATCGACCAAATGGGCGATTAGTAAGAATGGTTGCGAATATACAAGCATACATATGCATGTGTAGTTGAATTATGAATGTTTAGCAAGATGGTTAAACTAGTGATTTATTGATTAAGCTCAAGGAGTTAAAGAAGGAGAATCAAGCAAGGGAAAGACGAAGGTCATCGAGTAGCCGACTTGGAACTATTTTACCCAACACGAGGTAAGTCATTAAGCACGTATTTGATATTGCTTAAATGATTGTAAAATTTATGCAATTGCGTTTAATGGGATGATATATATATAAATGAAAATGTATGTGTATGGAGTGATGACAATTGTTGAATGTAAAAGAAATAGTGAAATGTGTAGAAAGTTTGCTTTCGGCACTAAGTGTCTTGCAATACGTGTGTACGGTGACGAGATTGGCACTAAGTGTGCGTGCTGGAAATATATGGCACTAAGTGTGCATGCTGGAAATATATGGCACTAAGTGTGCGAGCTCAAGGGCATGGCACTGTGTGTGCGGGCTTAAATCGCATGGCACTAAGTGTGCGAAATCGAGTATTAAGCACTCGTGTGTGCGTACTCTATATATATATATATAAATATCTCCAATCGAACAATTATATGGAGGGTGTGTCTCCATCGAGTGAGTATGGACAGCGGATCGGTAAGTACCTTGAGCTCATGACGAATAGGTAATACGTTCATGCTTGGGGTTGAATTTGGTAAGCCTTAAATCTATGTGATGATTGAAATTGTATGGTTGTGCTGGAAAATGAGTTAATGTGTAAAAATGCTTCGATTATCTTGTTGTGTAGAATATGAAATGTGGATGTATGAATTGGTACGAGATTGGACCGAAAGGTCCGAGGTATTATGGTATAGATTCGATATGGACGAGTACCTAGCCTCATTTGTTGTACATGTAGTAGTAACTTTATCGATGGATTGACGAATGCTTATGACTTACTGAGTTGTAAACTCACTCGGTGTTTTCTTGTCACCCATTTTAGGTCTCTTGGACTCGTATTGTTGCGTGCTCGGAACCGTCGTTGAAGTCATCACACCGCTGAAATCTTGTGGTATTGTTTTTTTGTTGTTGAAGAACATTTGGCACGATAGGCTATTATATTTTGTCGAATTGTGGGTTGTAAACTTTAAGCCATGTGAAAATGGCCTATGTGGTCGCCGAGTGGGATGCTAGAACCTATAGCCACGAGTCTTAGAAACTCAAATTTTGTTAAGGTGGCCATAATTTGTGTCATGTATGATGGATGATTAAGGCCAAGGAAAAATTCATGAAATTGGCATAGTCTACTGCAGTAACTGTTGCGGACAGCAGCAGTGAGATGAGATTGAAAAATCACTAAAAATAGTAGAAGTAGAATTAAATAGTGAGTAAATTATGGAACTGATCCTTGATGAATCTATTTTATATGGACGAAACGAAACGACCATATGAGCAGTATACTGGGAGATATTAAAGTTCTCGTGAGACAGGGCCAGAACGATTTCTGGGTCCCCTGTCGCGACTTTGAAAATTTACCATAAATTATCCAGAAAGAATTAGGAGTCATGCCTTATATGTACAGATTCCATTTTGAGTCTAGTTTCATTAGAAACAAACGGCACCAGTATTAAAGCCCTGTACAGAAAGATATTCAAGTTGTAACGCGCGGAGGTCAGAGCAGTCGATCTCTGTAACATGGGTGACTTTAACTAATAAACTGTACCAATTGGCCCAACCAAAAATTATAAAAATAAATCCATGGATGGGTATATGAGTCTAAATTCAGGGAAAATTTACGAAACCAGTTTCCGAGTTTTGGAACTCGAGATATGATTTTTAAGGCGACGGTGACGCAGTTTTCCAGCCTGTCCAGAAATGCCAAATTGGTCGGTACTTTAAGAGGATTTGTCTCGTTAACCCTCGTGTCCGACACGGCGTCGGTCACGAGTTAGGGTGTTACAATTTTATTGGTATCAGAGCTATGGTTTAGTCGGTTCTAGGACTACCATAGCGCGTGTGAGTCTAGCTTTACATGCCAAATTGATAGTGCTTAATAATGTGATGACTTCGACGGTTGAAATTTTTGTTTTGATTAGCGATGGAACCCGGGGTAGAGAGACCCTTGGCGGATGACGTTGAAAGTGTAGCGGCTGCTCTGCGCAAGGGACACCGCCTGTTGAGCCTCGATCATCCGCGAATAATCAAAATGAAGGGGCGAAACAAGCCTTCTTCACTATGATGAATGAGTGGGTCGCGCAATATGCCCGAACCAACCCGCTGTCCAACCATTCCCGAATTTAAATACTCCACCCAAGAGCCCGCAATGCCTCCGATTCATCGATCCTGTGAGGCTGAGTAAACCACCGTGGACTTGATTAGGAAGCGTGGGGCGAGGAGTTCAAGGCCATAGTTACCGATGATGCCGAAAAGGCCGAGTTCGCTCGATAACACCATTAGAGTGTTAGATGAATCGTCATGCACACCGACGAATGTCTTAAGTGTGCTATATCCTTGTTATGAGACTCACTTACTATTGGTGGAGGACTTTAATTTCCATAGTCCCAAATGAACGAGTTACTTGGGATTTCTTCCAATCCAATTTCGAAAGAAATACATTAGTCAACGGTTCATCGATCGAAGCGTAAGGAATTCTTGGAACTCAAGCAAGGCCGGATGATCAGATCTCAATACGAACATGAGTTCGTAAGACTTAGTCGGTATGCTCGGAGTGTGTGGCTGATGAGGTTGCGATGTGCAAAAGATTTGAAGAAGGATTGAATGAAGAGTTAAAGTTACTAATGGGAATTTTGGAGATAAAGGAGTTCGTGACACTAGTCGAACGAGCTCGCAAGGCGGAAGAACTTGGGAGGAGAAGAAGAAGGCTGAATTTGAAGCAAGAGATTACCGTAAAAGATCGACGAGTAAAGCTCCATTCTCGGCTGTAAAGAGGTTCGTGGAGGACACCAAGAAGTCGAGGACGATCAAGGAATTTCCATTAGAGCCCGACCATTGACGGACTCGAGCTACTTCAGTAGCTAGTGTGGGCAATAATCGTCAAGAGAGACCCAATGCCCCAATGTGGAAGACGACACCTAGGTGAATGTTGGGGTAAGTCTGTTAATAGGGCTCATTATGGATGCGGTTCAAGGACCACTTCATTAGAGATTGCACGAGCTAGATGAGAGGAATAAGACGCAAGGTGCAAGACCTAGTGGAACGACGGCTCGAGGTAGGCCCCGAGAATCTCTGGAGGTAGGGGTGGTAATCGAGAGGAGCCTCTAATACGGCCGTCCGATCCGAGACCCGTGCTCTGCTAGAGCATATGCCATCCGCGCACGAGAGGAGGCATCCTCCCCGACGTTATCACCGGTACTTTTACTCTCTTTGATACTATTGTGATTGCATTGATTGACCCCGGCTCTACTCACTCATATGTATGTGAAACCTTAGCATCCAAAGAAGACTCTACCGTTGAGTCTCTTGAGTTCGTAATTCAGTGTCAAACCCTTTGGGTCAATACGTGCTTGTTGATAAAGTGTGCAAGAGATGCCCCTAATAATTCGAGAATCTGCTTTCCGGCCGATCCGATGCTTCTACCATTTCATGAATTCGATGTTATTCTTGGTATGGATTGGTGACCGTACATGATGCAAAGGTGGATCGCAAAAGGAAAACCACTAATTTGAGGAGTGCAAATAATGAGGTAGTCCGAGTCGAGTCTCATCGATTTAAAAGGAGTGCCAATAATATCTTCTATGACCGTCAAGATATGTGAAAAGGGTGTGAAACATACCTTGCGTATGTGTTTGGGAGTAAAGAGACGGAAAGGAAACTCGAATCGGTACCAAGTGGTTTGTGAGTATTCGGATGTTTTTCCCGAGGAGTTACCGGATTGCCACCGGTTCGAGAAGTGGAATTGCATCGGTTGTACCGGTACTATGCCGATTTCAATAGCCCCGTGTCGTATGGCATTAACGGAATTAAAGGAATTGAAGGTTCAATTGCAAGAATTGACAGATAGAGGTTTCGCTCGACCGAGTTTTTCTCCATGGGCGCGACTGTATTGTTTGTGAAGAAGAAGGACGGAACCATGAGGTTGTGCATCGACTATCGTCAACTCAATAAAGTGACGATAAAGAATAAATATCCATTGCCACGAATTGACGATTTGTTTGATCAATTAAAGGAGCCTCGGTGTTTTCAAAGATAGATTTGAGGTCGGGTACTATCGGTTGAGGGTCCGAGAATCGGACATACCCAAAACCGCTTTTAGAACGAGGTACGGTCACTACGAATTCTTGGTGATGCCGTTTGGGCTCACTAATGCCCTCATGGTGTTTATGGATTTAATGAATAGAATTTTCGTGCCATACTTGGATCGGTTCGTAGTTGTATTTATCGATGACATTTTGGTCTATTCGAAAGATGAAACCGAACATGCTTGAACACCGAGGCTAGTGTTGCAAATCTTACGAGATAAGCGTTATCGCAAAGTTCAAGAAATGTGAATTTTGGTTGAAAGAGGTTAGCTTTTGGGGCACGTGGTGTCCGCGATCGGTGTCGGGTGGACTGAACAAAATTTCGACCATAGTCGATTGGAAACCTCAAGGAATGTTACCGAAGTTAGGAGCTTTTGGGGCTTGCGGTTACTACCGACGGTTTGTGAAAGGATTCTCGATGATAGCCACACCCATGACAAAACCGCTTCGAAAGATGTCAAATTTGAATGGACGGAAAAGTGTCGAAAAGTTTCACCAATTGAAAACCCATTTGACGAAAGCTCCAGCCTAGTACAAACCGAATTTGGCAAAGAGTTTGTCATCTATAGTGATGCCTCCCTACTTGGGTTAGGTTGCGTATTGATGCAAGAAGGTCGAGTTGTGGCCTATCGTCGAGACAATTAAAGCCACATGAGAAAAATTATCCAACCCATGACCTCGAATTGGTCGCCATCGTATTCGCCTTAAAGATATGGCGACATTACTTATTTGGTGAGAAGTGCCAAGTGTATTCGGATCACAAAAGTCTCAAATATTTGATGACTCAAAGAGACTTAAATCTATGACAAAGACGATGGCTCGAGTTGTTAAAAGATTATGAACTCGTTATTGATTATCACCCGGGAAAGGCCAATGTGGTTGCGGATGCCTTAAGTCGGAAATCACCGCTTGCTTTACGACGATGAATGTACACTTGTCTATTCTACCCGACAATGTGTTAGTAGCGAATTAAAGGCCAAACCATTGTTGGCTCATCAAATTCGGGAAGCTCGAAAAGTCGATGAGGAGTTGCTTGCAAAACGGGCCGAGTGTGTTCGAACAAGGAATCGAGTTTCAAATTGATGATGACGATTGTTTGAGGTTCGAAGTCGTCTGTGTGTTCCAAAGAATTGAACTTATTTCGATAATTCTAAATGAAGCCCATTGTAGTCGAATGTCAATCCACCCGTAGTACTAAAATGTACAATGACACGAACGCCAATTTTGGTGGCCCGTATGAAACGAGACATTTCGAATTTGTTTCAAGGTGTCGATATGTCAACAAGTGAAAGCGGAACATCAAGTGCCATCGGGATTACTTCAGCCGATCATGATACCCGAATGGAAATGGGATCGAGTCACAATGGACTTTGTATCCGGACTGCCATTGTCAATGAGTAAGAAGGATGCGATTTGGGTCGTTGTCGATAGACTAACTAAGTCGGCTCACTTTATCCCCGTACGTGCAGATTTTTCAATGGACAAATTAGCGGAATTATACGTTTCTCAGATTGTGAGATTACACGGGGTGCCTATTTCTATCGTGTCGGATAGAGACCCAAGATTTACGTCGCGATTTTGGAAGAAATTGCAAGATGCTTTGGGTACCAAGCTGCATTTTAGCACCGCTTTTCATCCCCAAACCGATGGTCAATCCGAACGGATAATTCAAATACTCGAGGATATGTTGAGATGTTGCATCCTTGAGTTTAGTGGTTCATGGAACGGTATTTACCTTTGATTGAATTCGCCTACAACAATAGCTTTCAATCAAGTATTAAGATGGCGCCTTACGAGGCTTTATACGGTCGTAAATGCCGCACCCATTATTCTGGACCGAACTTAGTGAAGGTAAATTCTTCGAGTTGATTTGGTTAAGGATGCCGAGCAAAAGTTCGAGTAATTCGTGAAAGTTTGAAAGTCGCTCGGATCGCCAAAAGTCGTATGCGGATTTGAAAAGAAAAGATATTGAATATCGGGTTGGAGACAAGGTCTTTCTCAAAGTTTCACCTTGGAAGAAGGTGCTTAGATTTGGTCGTAAGGGCAAATTGAGTCCGAGGTTTATCGGGCCATATGAAGTATCCGAACGAGTTGGGCGATCGCATATCGATTAATTTTGCCCCCGAGCTCGAAAGGATTCACAACGTTTTTCATGTCTCGATGCTTGACGATATAGGTCTGATCCATCGCACGTAATTGCTCCATCGAGATTGAGATTCACCTAATTTGAGCTATGAAGAGGAACCGGTTCGCATTATGAGGCGTGAAGTAAAAGAGTTGCGCAATAGGAAAATCCCGTTAGTGAAGGTGTTATGGCATAAACACGGAATGGAAGAAGCCACTTGGGAACTTGAGGACTCTATGAAAGAGCGATACCCGAGCCTATTTACCGTTAAGATTTTCGGGGACGAAAATTTCTAAGTGGGGGAGAGTTGTGACATCCCTAAATCGACCCTAGTCGGAAAGTGGTTTCGGGACCACCAAACCGAGTCATAATAATAATTAACCATCATAATTGATGCTCATTATATGTATATATGCATGTGTGAAAATTTCGTGTTTGGATTTTGTTAATAGTAAGTGAATTTTTATCAAATAGGACTTATGTGAGAAAATTTAGAAATGTGCTAGGCAATTGTAAGGTGGCCTATTAATACATGTGGGAAAATAGTTGTCCTTGCATGTCAAATAACCCACTTCCTAAGGTGAGTGGCCGCCATGACAAGAATATGGGCAAGGGAACATGTTTCCAACATGTTTAGTTAGTGGATTATGTAGAAAAATAAAGAAATGAAAAAAAATGAGCATGGATGCCCCCTTTGTTGCCGTGAGTAGAGGAAAAGAAAGGAAAAAATTGTTCATCCATTCTCAAAATCTTGGCTGAAAATACTAAGGGAAAAGGAATGATTTTTGCTTCATGCTTGGTTTAGAAGAGAACTAGAAGGAGATTTGGTCATACTTGTGTCAAGATTAAGGTATGTTTGAGGTTGTGTCATGAGATTCATGCATGTTTTAGTTGCTAACTTGATGTTCATGTTAGCCCATGGTTCAAATCCTTGTTATGCCATGGGAATGGTATTTGGCCAAGGTTGATATTGTGTTAAAGCCATTGCATGCTAAATGTGAAGCTTGTTGATGATACATGTAATGATGGATTGACTACTCTTGAAATTTCTTTTAGCATTCTTGAGTAAGACATGGAGTTTTCTTTGTTTAACCATGACCAAAAATTGAAAGGGGGATGGTGTGGGATGTATTCGGCCATGGCATGCTCATAAGTGCGATTTATGCTTGTTGCATGATAGGTAAAAAGTTGTGTTTTGATATATGTGTATATGTGTTTGTACATGATGTTACAAATGGATGTGAAAATATATGCTAGATTGGGAAAATTTGATTAAATGTTCATGAGATGAAATTAGGTGATTAAAAGATGTTAGTTGACATTGTACATATATATATATTCGCCATTAAAGTGAGTATGTAGGTAATGTTGAATCAAGTTTTGGTGCATATTCGGTTAGGTGTATAATCGACCAAATGGGCGATTAGTAAGAATGGTTGCGAATATACAAGCATACATATGCATGTGTAGTTGAATTATGAATGTTTAGCAAGATGGTTAAACTAGTGATTTATTGATTAAGCTCAAGGAGTTAAAGAAGGAGAATCAAGCAAGGGAAAGACGAAGGTCATCGAGTAGCCGACTTGGAACTATTTTACCCAACACGAGGTAAGTCATTAAGCACGTATTTGATATTGCTTAAATGATTGTAAAATTTATGCAATTGCGTTTAATGGGATGATATATATATAAATGAAAATGTATGTGTATGGAGTGATGACAATTGTTGAATGTAAAAGAAATAGTGAAATGTGTAGAAAGTTTGCTTTCGGCACTAAGTGTCTTGGGCAATACGTGTGTACGGTGACGAGATTGGCACTAAGTGTGCGTGCTGGAAATATATGGCACTAAGTGTGCATGCTGGAAATATATGGCACTAAGTGTGCGAGCTCGAAGGGCATGGCACTTGTGTGTGCGGGCTTAAATCGCATGGCACTAAGTGTGCGAAATCGAGTATTAAGCACTTGTGTGTGCGTACTTATATATATATATAAATATCTCCAATCAAACAATTATATGGAGGGTGTGTCTCCATCGAGTGAGTATGGACAGCGGATCGGTAAGTACCTTGAGCTCATGACGAATAGGTAATACGTTCATGCTTGGGGTTGAATTTGGTAAGCCTTAAATCTATGTGATGATTGAAATTGTATGGTTGTGCTGGAAAATGAGTTAATGTGTAAAAATGCTTCGATTATCTTGTTGTGTAGAATATGAAATGTGGATGTATGAATTGGTACGAGATTGGACCGAAAGGTCCGAGGTATTATGGTATAGATTCGATATGGACGAGTACCTAGCCTCATTTGTTGTACATGTAGTAGTAACTTTATCGATGGATTGACGAATGCTTATGACTTACTGAGTTGTAAACTCACTCGGTGTTTTCTTGTCACCCATTTTAGGTCTCTTGGACTCGTATTGTTGCGTGCTCGAACCGTCGTTGAAGTCATCACACCGCTGAAATCTTGTGGTATTGTTTTTTTGTTGTTGAAGAACATTTGGCACGTATAGGCTATTATATTTTGTCGAATTGTGGGTTGTAAACTTTAAGCCATGTGAAAATGGCCTATGTGGTCGTCGAGTGGGATGCTAGAACCTATAGCCACGAGTCTTAGAAACTCAAATTTTGTTAAGGTGGCCATAATTTGTGTCATGTATGATGGATGATTAAGGCCAAGGAAAAATTCATGAAATTGGCATAGTCTACTGCAGTAACTGTTGCGGACAGCAGCAGTGAGATGAGATTGAAAATCACTAAAAATAGTAGAAGTAGAATTAAATAGTGAGTAAATTATGGAACTGATCCTTGATGAATCTATTTTTATATGGACGAAACGAAACGACCATATGAGCAGTATACTGGGAGATATTAAAGTTCTCGTGAGACAGGGCCAGAACGATTTCTGGGTCCCCTGTCGCGACTTTGAAAATTTACCATAAATTATCCAGAAAGAATTAGGAGTCATGCCTTATATGTACAGATTCCATTTTGAGTCTAGTTTCATTAGAAACAAACGGCACCAGTATTAAAGCCCTGTACAGAAAGATATTCAAGTTGTAACGCACGGAGGTCAGAGCAGTCGATCTCTGTAACATGGGTGACTTTAACTAATAAACTGTACCAATTGGCCCAACCAAAAATTCTAAAAATAAATCCATGGATGGGTATATGAGTCTAAATTCAGGGAAAATTTACGAAACCAGTTTCCGAGTTTTGGAACTCGAGATATGATTTTTAAGGCGACGGTGACGCAGTTTTCCAGCCTGTCCAGAAATGCCAAATTGGTCGGTACTTTAAGAGGATTTGTCTCGTTAACCCCTCGTGTCCGACACCGGCGTCGGTCACGAGTTAGGGGTGTTACATATGCAGATTTAAAAAGAAAAGAGATTGAATTTCAGGTGGGTGATAAAGTGTTCTTGAAGGTGTCACCATGGAAAAAGATTCTGAGATTTAGTCGAAAAGGCAAGTTGAGTCCGCGATTTATTGGGCTGTACGAGATTACTGAGAGAATTGGACCAATGGCATATCGGTTGGCCTTACCGGCAGAGTTAGAAAGAATTCATAACGTGTTTCATGTATCAATGTTATGACGTTATCGTTCGATCCTTCACATGTGATTTCCCAACGAAATTGAGATTCGATCGGATATGACCTATGAAGAGAAACCAATAAAGATTTTGGCTCGAGAGGTTAAACAGTTAAGAAATAAAAGTATAGCTTTAGTGAAAGTATTGTGGCACAGACATGGGATAGAAGAGGCTACGTGGGAACCTGAGGAAGCTATGAGGAAACAGTACCCAAACCTCTTTACCGGTAAGATTTTCGGGGACGAAAATCTCAAAAGGGGGGGAGAATTGTGACAACCCGAATTAGGGCCTAATCGAAATAGTGGTTTCGTGACCACAAATCCGAGATAGAAATAATTGTTTTATAATTATTTTGGGGTTTATGATATGATTGCATGATTGTGTGAAAAATTGTGATGAAATTCTATGCCTAAAGTGCTTAAATTGAAAGTAGGGACTAAATCGAATAAGTTGCAAAATTTGCATCCCGTAAGTTTTAGTATGAAATTGTTTTGGAATATTAATTAGGAGGTCTTAAATAGCAATTTGACCAATTTTAAGTTCATGGACAAAATTAGGACATGGAAGGAATTTTTGAAAGTTTAGTAAGGAGGGCATTTTGGTCATTTGGATATTAAATGAAATAAAATGGGAAAAATAACACAAAATTGATCATCATCCTCCTTAGTTGCTGCCGAATTCTCCCTCTCTCCATAGCTAGGGTTTCTTCAATTTTCAAGCTCCATAGTAAGTGATTCCAAGCCCGTTTTAATGTTCTTTACGCTTTTGGAATCCTAAGCTCGATTAAGCTTATGCTAGTAATAATTTAACCTAGGGTTCACATTTGGAAAAATACCCATAGGTGAAATTTGTGTATTTTGATGTTTTATGATAGAATATGAGGTTTTAAATTATGTTAAATAACTTGTGCTACTCGGTTTTAAGTGAAAACGAGTAAAAGCAGCATAATCGGTAAAAATACCTATTGTTCATAACTATATGATAGAGTGAGAATTTGATGTTGTTGTAGAAGAGAAAATGTTCAGCATATCATAAAATATAAGAATAAGGGCTGAAATTAAATTCCGAGCCTAGGGGCAAAATTGTAATTTTGAAAAGTTAGGGGCAAAATGTAATTTTTCCATGATGTGATTTTGGATTGAAATAAATAGTATGAGTATTAAATGAGCTAAATGTGTTATTATAGATCAAGAAAGACGCGAATTGATCTCGAACGGGGAAGGAAAAAGTTTTGGACTAAATTGCAAAATTTCCACATTTTGCACCAAGGTAAGTTTGTATGTAAATATTACAATAATTTCATGTACATTCTTATATTTCAGCCTATTATATAAATATACTAGCTGATGTTAAAATATAAATCGACTATTGGAAGAATGGAAATAAATATAGAGAGATATCCCGTTGAACATTGGAGAGATCGAATGAAATAGAGGAGCGTAGCTAGGTCACATGTATGATGCTTTGAGTGCACATCATGTGTACAAGAAAGCTACGAGACACCTCAGAGTCGCTAGGTCACATGTGTGATACGAGATGTATCCCATGTAGACAAGAGAGCTACGTGAAAGATAAATGTAGCTAGGTCGCATGCGTGATTCCAAGTGAAGGACACCATGTAGACAAGAGAGCTACGTGAAAGATAAATGTAGCTAGGTCGCATGCGTGATTCCAAGTGAAGGACACCATGTAGACAAGAGAGCTACGAGACAAATCGGTTGGGTCGCATGAGTGGTACTAAGTGTTCACCATGTGTACAAGAGAGCCGAACTAAACGAAGTATGATGGTGGGGTGTCTTTGTCAAACCATTAAATATCGAGGATTGATCCGAATTGTTCAACGGGATGGTTTTGTGGTGATATTGTGGTTTGGACCTACACTTATGGTGAATGAAATGTGGTGAAAATGATTTGTGGTATATACATATATAAGATAAAATGAGGTTAGCATAAAGAATGTGTGAAAGAGTGAAATTAGCATTAAAACTGTTTTTAGATGGTAGCAGTGACGTGATTTTGAAAAATCACCAAAAATAGGAGGAATATAATTAGAGGTTGAATGAGATGTGAAATTAAAGTTTAATGAGTCTACTTTCATATAAAAGAAACAGAGCAAGCAAAGGAATTCTATATTTTGAGATATTTACAATTGTATGTGACTTGCTCAGATGAATACGTGATCCCTGTTCCAACTTTGAAAAATCATTAAAAATTGTACAAAGCAAATTAAGAAATATAGTTTACATGCCTGAATTCCTTATTGAGACTAGTTTTAAATGAAACAGACTTCAGGGTTGTTTGAATTGTGTACTGAGAGAAATTCAATTTGTAGTGAATGAGGTCGATCAATCGAGCTATGTAACAGGGAAACTTTAACTAATAAACTGTACTAATCGGCTGAACCAAAAATTATAGAAAAATTATCAAAAAGCTTTATGAGTCTAGATTCAGGAAATTTTACGGATTTGAATTTCGAGTTTTGTAACTCGAGTTATGATTTATTTAGTGAATATGACGCAGCAGAGACAAATTAATCAAAGTGGAATGAATAGTGAAGTTAAAGTAGATATACTTGAATTGTTGTGTAAACATGTTAGATTTTGTTTTAATTAGTATTTACATACTTACTTACTAAGCTATAAGCTTACTTTGTTTCTCTCTTTTGTCTTATAGTGTTCTTCAGCTTGCTCAGGAGTCAAGGATCGTGAAGATCTACCCGCACTATCATACTTTAGGGTATTTGAACTAAACGTTTTGAATTATGGCATGTATAGTAGGCTTAATTATTTTGTTACGTGTCATATTTGTCTAGGTTTAAAATATTAGTTACAAAGATTTCGACCAGCTAATTTGTACAAGCCATTAAAGTTGGCTAATATTGTTCAAGACATATATTATACGATGCACTATCAAATTGGATGACATATTTATATTTCGGTTATGTATAATGGTATGTGTTATGTTCTGGTAATACCTTGTATCTGCTCCTACGACGAGAATTGGGTAAGGGTGTTACATGTCCAACCAAAATTCAGCTTGCTCGGCATCGTCGCTTTCAGTAGCTTTAAATTCAGAGCCCTGTTTTCAATTCTATCAACTGGGGCTTATTTAACCTTATCTGTCATTCGGAGGTATCGCAGTGTGGGTTGTATTAGTCGGAAATGGGGTTGTGGAACAGTAGATTAGTTCGAATGTATTGGTTGAACCAATCATTCATTACGCTATAAAAAGCCTGTCTAGCTTCGTCATTCTGATTACTAGCACTAGGTTAAGAGTCCACCGGCGCTGTCCCTTGTGCGGGAGCAGGCGCTACACTCTCAAGATCATCAGCTACCGTTCGGTTGGGATCGGGATCCATTACTATAAACAAACACATTTTTAACTGTTAGAAATCACCACACTATCAAATAGACACACAATGGCATGTATAGCTAGACCTGAACGTATTACGGTAGTCCTAGAATCGACTAAACCGTGGCTCTGATACCAATAAAATTGTAACGCCCCACACCCAAGACCGTTGCCGGAGTCGAACACGAGGTGTTAACGAACTTAATTCATTTATTTACACAGTTCATTTTAAAATTTCCGCAAAGTGGCTAATCGCATCACCGTCACCTTAAAAATAATATCTCGAGTTCCAAAACTTGAAAACTGATTCCGTAAATTTTCCTGAAACTAGACTCATATATCCATCTACAGATTTTTTATAGAATTTTTGGTCAGGCCAATTAGTACAGTTTATTAGTTAAAATCTCCCTATTTCGTGGTATGACTACTTTGACCTTCATGCATTACGACTTAGATATCTCCCTGTACAGGGCTTCAATACATATGCCGTTTGTTTCTAATGAAACTATACTAAAAAGGAATCTTTAAATATAAAGCATGACTTCTAATTATTTCTGGTTAATTTATGGTAAATTTCCAAAGTCGAACAGGGATCCAAGAACGTTCTAGCCCTGTTTCACTAAAACTTAAACATATCATAAAATACGGCTCATATGGTCGTTTTGCTTCTTCCATATGAAAATAGACTCATCAAGGTTCGATTACATAATTTATTCATTATTTAATTACATTCCTACTATTTTAGTGAATTTTCAAACTCACATCACTCGCTGCTGTCAAGATCTATTTTAAGGTAAATTTCACCTATTTCATAGTTTCCATGATTCAACTAGCCATTTGACATACATAGCACCAAATATAATCGTGATTAACCATTCCAATGGCTAATCATTGCCAAGCATTTCCACACCTCTCAATAACCATATATATACAAAATGATTGTAATACTATGCTCAAAATATTTAAGCCATTTTCGCATGGCTATCCTAACATATACACATTACCAAAGGTACTTGATTAACAACAAAGGTTAGTCCTATACATGCCATTATCAACATTTAACTAAAAGAGTACCAAAAGGGCTTAGATAGTGTGGACGACTTGACTTCGACAATCCCGAGTCCGATAGGTGATTTAACAAAATCTATAAAACAGAGAATTAAAGAAACGGAATAAGCATTTAATGCTTAGTAAGTTTTGAGTAACTAAATTATTTACGACTAAAGTATAACGTTCATATGACTAAATGAATAATTTCATATATGCACATTCTCAAAATCATAATTTCTTCACGCTTCAACCAATATATTCATACATGTGGTATCAAACCTAACTAGAGGCCTAAGCTCGTTAATCAATTGAGCGAGTACTATTTGAAAGGAATCAACCATGCATATACGAAACATACCTTATCGTTTGTATTTTATGAGCGTATTAATTGAAATTATTACAGCAAGATCGCTCGCTTCCAAACCCAAGTATCTTCGGGATTTAGCCGGATATAGCAACTCGCACAAATGCCTTCGGGTCTTAGCCCGGATATAGTCACTAGCATGAATGCCTTCGGGACTTAGCCCGGATATAGTCGCTAGCACAAATGCCTTCGGGACTTAGCGCGGGTATAGCAACTACTCGCACAAATGCCTTCTGGACTTAGCCCGGATATAGTAACTTGCACAAATGCCTTCGGGACTTAGCCCGGATATCATCCGAATAATCAAGCACATATACCAATAAATCATAACACATCCCTATTTCATTATCATAACTAGAATTCAAACACAAGACGCTTATCAACCATTACCATTTTCGGCTCAATAGCCACATACAAAGAGCATGATTTTGATTTGCTTTATAACATGATCTCTATACACATTCGGCTACCCGTCATAGGTATAAACTAATCACCTCAATATACAATTCAAGTAGAATCATTATATCACCGCTTATTTGTTATGCTTATATGTCATGACTTAATCAAATCATAAACTAAGTTTCATTACTCAAAACTTACCTCGGATGTTGTCAAACGATTTCAACGGCTATTCGATCACTTTTTCCTTTCCTTATCCAACTTTGATCCTCTAAGCTCTTGAGCTAAATCAAACAATTTACTTCCCAATCAAACACAATCACACGGCATCCATATACATTTTAGAACCATTCTTAACATATTTACTACTCATTTACAAACAAAATACTCATATCACATTTATAAAACTACAAGTCGAATATACCTATGTGTGACCATCCCAATTTAATCGATTTCTTGTTTTATGCACTACCACATATTCACACACATATATATATTATGCCATTTACTCATAAACCCCATTATGCCGAATATTCATTAACCACTAGTCACACACACTACTTATGTACAAAAATTTATCCACCCTAGCCTATAGTTCATTCGCCATTCATCACTCAACCAAACAAAATTTCATAGCAAACTCCTATGACCAAGCACACATATACTTACATCCCAATACTCATAACATTCAAAATCACATTTTAAGTAAATTATCTTAAACAATGCCAATCCTTAAGTGATTAAACATCAAATTTTACTCAATTCCCAAACATATAAACAACATTTATTCATGACATCAAGCATCTTCATTTCGCTATTACACATATATACACTAGCAATCAAATACTAACATTTGCACTTCACCTTAATAGCTAGCTTAGCAAACCTTAATTTAACATATAATTGTTCATAACACAATTAAAGCATCCTCTCCATTCCATCAATTCAAAACACATACATTGCCCAATAATATCCAAAATCATATTCGCCTTAGTACTCAACTTGCTAGCCGATTTTTCTCCATCTAGCAACTAATGCACATATGTGCTCATTTGTTAGACTCTACTTCACCTAACTACCAATTTTTTCTTTTCATCCAAATAACATGAACAACAACCATTTCTTAAACATTTTCTCTAACCGATTACTCATGTTACCAACAAGATTCAAAATTTGGACATGGGCTAAGCAAGGAGCTTAATGACTAACTAAAAAAATGCTAGAAATCCAAGAATCATCCTTGAACTTACCTTGATTTAGCTAACCACCATAGCTGAATTTTTCCAAGCTTGTTCTCTCCTAGTCACGGCAATGAGGAGCAAAGATGAAAACTTTGGTTTCTCCTCCCATTTACCACATGTTTTATTATTCTTAATTCCTTATTTTATTTTGTAAACTAATAATGCTAATAGAAAATACATATTATCATCAATGACCCATACCATGGCCGACCACTACTTATTATAAATGGAAATTTGACATGCAAACCCATCATTTTTCTAACATGCATTAATAGGTCCTTATAGATTAACCTATCACCTTTTAAAAGTGTCACACATAAGTCCTATTAATTAAATTCACATGCAATCGACTAAATCAAGCTTAAAACTTTCACACATTCATATTCACATATTTTAGACAATAAATATCATATTCAAATACTTGGTGACTCGGTTTAGTGGTCCCGAAACCACTTTCTGACTACGGTCAATTTAGGGCCGTCACAACTCTCCCCCACTTAAGAAATTTTTGTCCCCGAAAATCTTACCGGTAAATAGGTTTGGGTATCGTTCTTTCATAGAGTTTTCGGTTTCCCAAGTAGCTTCTTCGATCCCGCGTTTGAGCCATAACACCTTTACTAACGGAACCCTCTTGTTTCGCAACTCTTTCACTTCACGAGCTAGGATGCGAATCGGTTCTTCTTCATAACTCATATCGGCTTGAATTTCAACCTCGGAGGATTTATTATGTACGAAGGATCGATCCGTAACGTCAAGCATTGAGACATGAAAACGCTAGAATCTTCTCGAGGTCGGGGTAAAATCAATCTATATGCCACTGGGCCAACTCGTTTGAATATTTCATATGGCCCTATGAACCTCGGACTCAGTTTGCCCTTACGGCCAAATTTGAGTATCTTTTTCCAAGGTAAAACTTTAAGAAACACTTTGTCTCCCACGATACTCAATATCTCTTCGTTTTAAATCCGCGACGACTTCCTCGACGATCCGATGTCGCCTTGACTTTCACGAATTATTTTTACTTTCGCTTCAGATCTTTAATCAAATCAACTCCGAAAATTTTACTTTCACCGAGCTCGGTCCAAAACAATGGTGTACGGCATTTACGACCGTACAAAGCCTCGTAAGGCGCCATCTTAGTACTTGATTGAAAACTATTATTGTGGCGAATTCAATCAAAGGTAAATACCTCTCCCATGAACCACTAAACTCAAGGATGCAACATCTCAACATATCCTCAAGTATCTGAATTATCCGCTCGGATTGACCATCGCCAGTGGATGAAAAGCGGTGTTAAAATGCAACTTGGTACCCAAAGCTTCTTGCAATTTCTTCCAAAATCGCGAGGTGAACCTCGGATCTCTATCGACACAATAGAAATAGGTACCCGTGTAATCTTACAACTGAGAAACATACAATTCAGCTAGTTTATCCAATGAAAAATCAGACGACGGGGATAAAGTGAGCCGACTTAGTCATCTATCAACAACAACCCAAATCGCATCTTTCTTACTTGCCGACAATGGCAACCCAGATACAAAATCCATCGTGACTCGATCCCATTTCCATTCAGGCCGTTTGTTTCTAATGAAACTAGACTAAAAGGGGAATCTATGCATATAAGGCATGACTTCTAATTGTTTCGGATAATTTATGGTAAATTTTCAAATTCAAACATAGAATCCGAAACCGCTCGCCCTGTCTCATGAAATCTTGAATATCTCTTAAAATACAGTTCATATGGTCGCTTCGTTTCATCCATATGAAAATAGACCCATCAAGCTTCGAGTACGTAATTTTTTAGCAATTAATTCCACTTCTACTATTTTTAGTGATTTTTCGATCTCATATCACTGCTTTGTCCGCAATAGCGATTCTGGCGAGAGACTATGCCAATTTCATGAATCCTTCCTTAGCCTTACTAATCATCCATCATACATGACACAAATTATGGCCACCTTATCAAAATTAAGGTTTCTAAGACTCGTGGCTATAGGTTCTAGCATCCCACTCAAACGACCACATAGGCCATTTTCACATGGCTTAAAGTTTACAACCCAAAATTTAACAAAACAAAATAGCCCATACATGCCAAATGTTCTCCTAAGTTGACTAAGAAGACAATACCAAAATTGCTCACGTGTGTGATGACTTTGTTGACGGTTCCGAGCACCCAAAAGGAGACGAGTCCAAGAAACCTAAAATGGGTGACAAGAAAACACCGAGTGAGTTTATAACTCAAGAAGTCATAAGCATTCCACAACCATCCATTAATAAAATTATCATAAAATGAAATAATGAAACAAGGCCAAGTGTTCCACCATACCGAACTATACCATAGTTCCTTAGACCTTCGGATCAATCTCATACCAAGTCATACATTTACATTTCATATACTATTCAATAGGATATTTGAAGCAATTTCCATACATCATTTCATTTCCGCAACAATCATGCAATCAAATGAACTTTCATCTATTCCACGATACCTTATTTACGGGAATGCAATTGAAATCATCACATAGATTTAAATCTTACCAACTCCACCCCGAGCATGAACATAGCATCTATTAGCTATGAACTCAAGGTACTTACTCTTTCCGCTGTCCATACTCATCTCGATAAAGTCACACCTCCATATAAATATTCAATCGGAGATATGTGTAGAGTTCGCACACATAATGCTTAATACTCAATCACGCACACTTAGTGCCATGTGATTCAAGCCCGCACACATAGTGCCATATAGTCCAAACTCGCACACTTAGTGCCATACATTACAAGCTCGCACACTCAAGGCCAATCTCGCCACCGTACACATCTATTTCTCGCACACTTAGTGCCAAGCAAACTTCCTACACATTTCACTATCTCTTTTACGCTCAACAATATCATCTTTTCATACACATACATTTGTACATATTTCATCTCATTAAACACAATTGCATAGATATTACAATCATTTAAGTAATATCAAATATATGCTTAATGACTTACCTTGTATTGGGTAAAATGGTTCCAACTCGGCTACTCGATGTTCTTTCCTTTGCCTTTGCTTGATTCTCCACCTCTAGCTTCTTGAGCTTAATCAATAAATTAACTAGTTTAACCGTCTTGCCACATATTTATACATGACATCAACTATACTATCATCATTAATTCATCAAATCACAAAATTTTATCTCATGAACATTTAACACTTAACATTTACCCTTCTAGGCCGACTTTGCTAGCACACAAGCCTTTGGTCAATGTCCTTGACCTATAGTCACCCAAAATTTCTTTGTTCTTTAAAATTCATCCAAGACCACATTCGGCACCTCCAACTAATAATTTAGATACTCTCAAGCTCATTCACAAGTACTATTATATATCACATTAAGCATTAATTATTTTGCAACATGGATTCTATAGTATGGCCGAATACTCATGCACATACACATATAACAACAAGAACTCAATGGCACAAAAATCTCCTTTTATTAAACATTCATCTCACTTCTCTTCATGCTTCGTCACAACAACATTAAAATACCAACCAAGAAAGACAACCTCCATGGCCGAACTTCATCTCCATCAAATAGCAAAGAAATCTAAGCCATGGGCTAGGTAGGTTTCAAACTAACAACTAAAACATGCATGAATCTTAAGGAATGACATCAAACTTACCTCAATCTAGTTGCAAGTATGGTCAAGCTTCTCCAAACCCCCCCCTCTCCCTCACTCACGGCAATACAAAAATTTGAGAAAGGATGAGCACTTTTTTTTTTTCAATTCTTTAATGCTAGCTTTTATTTTATGGCTTCCTACATACACCACTAACCTAACATGTTGGAAACATGTTCCCTTTGCCCATAATCTTGTCATGGCCGGCCACTATCCTTAGGAAATGGACTATTTGACATGCAACTCCATCTATTTTACTTCATTCTTTTACTAACCTCTTAAAATTAGCCACATATATTTAAATCCTTTCACATGAGTCCTTTTCTTTCAATTCACGCTCAATTTAACTAAATCAAAGAATTAAAAATTCACACATGCATTTTCACATATATTTGGCATGGAATAAGGTATTTAAATGTTTTGTGACCCAGCTTTTGTGGTCCCAAACCACTTCCGACTAGGGTTAAATTAGGGATGTCACAACTCTCCCCACTTAAGAAATTTTCGTCCCCTAAATCTTACCAGTAAATAGGCTCGGGTATCGCTCTTTCATAGAGTCCTCAAGTTCCCAAGTGGCTTCTTCAATTCGTGTTTATGCCACAACACCTTCACCAATGGGATTTTCTTATTGCACAACTCTTTACTTGGCGATCGAATGGAAACCGGCTCTTCTTCATAACTCAAATTAGGTGAACCTCGACCTCGGATGGAGTGATTACGTGTGTCGGGTCGACCTATATCGTCAAGCATCGAGACATGGAAAACGCTGACTCCTTTCAAGCTCGGGGTAAAATTAATCGATGCGCCATCGCCCAACTCGTTCAGATACTTCATACGGACCGATGAACCTCGGACTCAATTTGCCCTTACGACCAAATCTAAGCACCTTCTTCCGTGGTGAAACTTTGAGAAATACCTTGTCCCCAACCCGATATTCAATGTCTTTTCTTCTCAAATCCGATACGACTTTTGGCGATCCGAAGCGACTTTCAAACTTTCACGAATTACTCGAACTTTCGCTCGGCATCCTTAATCAAATCAACCCCGAAGATTTTACCTTCACTAAGTTCAGTCCAGAATAATGGGGTACGGCATTTACGACCGTATAAAGGCTCGTAAGGCACCATCTTAATACTTGATTGAAAACTGTTATTGTAAGTGAATTCAATCAAAGTTAAATACCGTTCCCATGAACCACTAAACTCAAGGATGCAACATCTCAACATATCCTCGAGTATTTGAATTATCCGTTCGGATTGACCATCGGTTTGGGGATGAAAAGCAGTGCTAAAATGCAGCTTGGTACCCAAAGCCTCTTGCAATTTCTTCCAAAATCGCGACGTAAATCTTGGGTCTCTATCCGAGACGATAGAAGTAGGTACCCCATGCAATTGAACAATTTGGGAGATGTATAACTCTGCCAACTTATCGAGCGAAAAATCATGCGACGGGGATAAAGTGAGCCGACTTAGTCGATCTATCCACAACAACCCAAATCGCATCTTTCTTACTCCGAACAATCGGTAACCCGGATACAAAATCCATTGTCACTCGATCCCATTTCCATTCGTGTATCATGATTGGTCAAGTAATCCCGATGGCACTTGATGTTCCGCTTTCACTTGTTGACATATCGTACACCTTGAAACAAATTCGAAATATCTCGTTTCATACCGGGCCACCAAAATTGGCGTTTGGTCATTGTACATTTTAGTACTACCCGGTGGATCGACATTCGACTCATCGTGAGCTTCGTCCGAATCTTCAAACAAGTTCAATCCTCTAATACATAATCGACCCTTGAACGTCAAGCAATCATTGTCGTCAATCTGAAATTTTGATTCCTCATTCGAAACACATTCGACTCGTTTAGCGACCAATTCAGCGTCGACCTTCTGAGATTCAAGTATTTGATGAATCAATAACGGTTTGGCCTTTAATTCGACTACTAGCACCTCATCGGGTGAAACGGATAGGTGAGCATCCATCGTTCTCAAAGCAAACAGTGCCTTGCGACTTAAAGCATCAGCCACCACGTTGGCCTTTCCCAGGTGATAATCAATGATGAGTTCATAGTCTTTCAACAACTCAAGCCAACGTCTTTGTCGCAGTTTAAATCTCTTTGAGTCATCAAATATTTAAGACTTTTGTGGTCCGAATAAATATGACACCTTTCTCCAAACAAGTAATGCCGCCATATTTTCAAGGCGAACACTATGGTCGCTAGTTCAAGGTCATGGATCGGATAGTTTCTCTCATGCGGCTTTAGTTGTCTCGACACGTAAGCCACAACTCGACCTTCTTGCATCAACACACAACCTAACCCAAACAAGGATGCGTCCATCAGATATGACAAACTCTTTACTGGGACTCACTTGTACTAGTCTTGGGGCCTCGGTTAAACAGGTTTTAGTCAATCGAAACTTTCTTGACAGCGTTCACCACTCGAACTTAACATCTTTTTAGAGTAGTTTCGTCATTGGTGCAAATTATCATTGAAAAACCTTTCACAAATCGTCGATAGTATCCGCAAGCCCCAAAAAGCTCTTAACTTCGGTAACATTCCTTGAGGTTTCAATCGACTATGGTCGAAATTTTGTTCGGGTCCACCTCGACACCGATCACGGACACCACGTGCCCCAAAAGCTAACCTCTCTCAACCAAAATTCACATTTATGAACTTTATGATAATCGCTTATCTCGTAAAATTTGCAACACTAGCCTCGGTGTTCAACAGTTCGGCCATCTCTCGAATAGACCAAAATGTCATCGATAAATACAACTACGAACCGATCCAAGTATGGCCTGAAAATTCTATTCATTAAATCCATAAATACCGCAGGGGCATTAGTGAGCCCAAACGGCATCACTAAGAATTCAGAGTGGCCGTACTCGCTCTAAAAGCAGCTTGGTATGTCCGATTCTGGACCTCAACCGATAGTACCCGACCTCAAATCTATCTTTGAAAACACTGAGGCTCCCTTTAATTGATCAAACAAATCATCAATTCGTGGCAACGGATATTTATTCTTTATCGTCACTTTATTCAACTGACGATAGTCGATGCACAATCTCATAGTTCCATCCTTCTTCTTCACAAACAATACTGGTGCTCCCCATGGAGAAAAACTCGGTCGAAATAAACCTCTATCCGTCAATTCTTGCAATTGAACCTTCAATTCCTTTAATTCCCTTAATGCCATACGACACGGGCTATTGAGATCAGCGTAGTACCGGTACCACTTGATGTCAATTTCACTTCTCAAACCGGTGGCAATCCGGTAACTCCTCGTGAAAAACATCTGAATACTCACAAACCACTGGTACCGATTCGAGTTTCCTTTTCGTCTCTTTACTCTCAAAAACATACGCAAGGTATGTTTCACACCCCTTTTTCACATATCTCCGAGCGGTCATAGAAGATATTATCGCTGGCACTCCTCTTAAATTAGTAGACTCGACTCGGACTACCTCATTATTGGCACTCCTCTTAAATTAGTAGACTCGACTCGGACTACCTCATTATTTGCACTCCTCAAATCAATGGTTTTCCTTTTGCAGTCCACCACTGCATCATGCATGGTCAGCCAATCCATACCAAGAATAACATCGAATTCATCAAATGGTAGAAGTATCGATCGGCCGAAAACAGATTCTCGAATTATTAGGGGCATCTCTTGCACACTTTATCAACGAATACGTATTGACCCAAAGGGTTTGACACTGAATTACGAACTCAAGAGACTCAACAGTAGAGTCTTCTTGGATGCTAAGGTTTCACATACATATGAATGAGTAGAGCCGTGGTCAATCAATGCAATCACACTAGTATCAAAGAGAGTGAAAGTACCAAAGGATAACGTCGGGAGGATGCCTCCTCTCGTGCGCGGATAGCATATGCTCTAGCAGAGCACGAGTCTCGGATCGAACAACCGTATCGAGACCCTCTCGATTACCACCCCTACCTCTTGAAATCCTCGGGGTCTACCTCTAGCCGTCGTCCCACTAGATCTTGCACCTTGCATCTTATTCTTCTCATCTAGCTCTGCAATCTCTAATGAAGTGGTCCTTCGAACCGCATCCATAACAGCCCTATTAATGACTTACCTCAACATTCACCTATGTGTCGCCTTCCACATTGGGGGCATTCGGGCTTTTCTTGACGATTATTGCCCACACTAGCTACCAAGTAGCTCGTGAATCCATCGATGGTCGTGCTCTAATGGAAATCCCCGCATCGCCTCGACTTATTTGTGTCCTCTCGAACTTCTTTACACCAAAATGGAGCCTTGCCCGTCGATCTTTTACGATAATCTCTAGCTTCAAATTCAGCCTTCCTCTTCTCCTTCCGAGCTCTTCCGCCTTGCGTGCTCGTTCAACTAGTGTTACAAATTCTTTTATCTCCAAAATACCCACCAAGAGCTTTAACTCTTCATTCAATCCTCTTCAAATCTTTTGCACATAGCAACCTCATCAGCCACACACTCTCGAGCATACCGACTAAGTCTTACGAACTCATGTTCAGATTCGTGACATCATCATCATCGACCTTGCTTGAGCTCCAAGAATTCCTTACGCTTTTGATCGATGAACCGTTGACTAATGTATTTCTTTCAAATTCGTTTGGAAGAAATCCCAAGTAACTTGTTCCTTTGGGACTATGGAAATTAAGGTCCTCCACCAATAGTAGGTGAGTCTCGCAACAAGGATATAGCACACTTAAGACATTCATCGGTGTGCATGATTCATCAAACACTCTAATGGTGTTATCAAGCGAACTCGGCCCTTCGGCATCATCAAGAACTATGGCCTTAAACTCCTCGGCCTCACGCTTCCTAATCAAGTCCACGTGGTTTACTCACCTCACAGATCAACAATCGATGGCATTACGGGCTCTTGGGGTGGATTATTTAAATTTGGGAATGGTTGGACAGCCGGATTGGTTCGGGCATATTATGCGACCCACTCATTCATCATGGTGAAGAAGGCTTGTTTCGCCTTCATCTTGATTATTCACGGATGACCGAGGCTCAACAAAGCGGTGTCCCTTGCGCAAGAGCAGCCGCTACACTTTCAACGCCATCCGCCAAGGGTCTCTCTACCCCGGGTTCCATTTGCTAATCAAAACAAAAATTTCAACCGTCAGAAGTCATCACATTTTTAAGCACAACACATTGGCATGTATAGCTAGACTCACACGCCTACGGTAGTCTTAGAACCGACTAAACCATAGCTCGATACCAATAAAATTGTAACACCCGTTCCCGATATCGTCACCGAGTCGGACACGAGGGGTTCTCGCACCAACTCTCATGTGTCACATGACTATTTTTCACATTTCCAGTCCAAATGGCAAACTGCGTCCCTGTCACCTTAAAAATCATATCTCGAGTTCCAGAACTCAAAAACCAGTTCCGTAAATTTTCCCCGAATTTAGACTCATAAATCCATCCGTGGATTTATTTCTAAAATTTTTGGTTGGGCCAATTGGTACAGTTTATTAGTTAAAGTCACCCCTGTTTCGGGGTTCGACTACACTGACCTTTGCGCATTACGACCTTAATATCAACTCGTACAGAGCTCCAATGCTCATGCCGTTTGTTTCTAATGAAACTAGACTCAAAGGGGAATCTATGAATATAAGGAAGGACTTCTAATTGTTTCTGGATAATTTATGGTAAATTTTCAAATTCAAAACATAGAATCCAGAAACCGTTCTGGCCCTGTCTCACGAAATCTTGAATATCTCTTAAAATACAGCTCATATGGTCGTTTCGTTTCATCCATATGAAAATAGACCCATCAAGCTTCGAGTACGTAATTTTTTTAGCAATTAATTCCACTTCTACTATTTTTAGTGATTTTTCGATCTCATATCACTGCTGCTGTCCGCAACAGTTACTGCAATGAGACTATGCCAATTTCATGAATCCTTCCTTAGCCTTACTAATCATCCATCATACATGACACAAATTATGGCCACCTTATCAAAATTAAGGTTTCTAAGACTCGTGGCTATAGGTTCTAGCATCCCACTCAAACGACCACATAGGCCATTTTCACATGGCTTAAAGTTTACAACCCAAAATTTAACAAAACAAAATAGCCCATACATGCCAAATGTTCTCCTAAGTTGACTAAGAAGACAATACCAAAAATTGCTCACGGTGTGATGACTTTGTTGACGGTTCCGAGCACCCAAAAGGAGACGAGTCCAAGAAACCTAAAATGGGTGACAAGAAAACACCGAGTGAGTTTATAACTCAAGAAGTCATAAGCATTCCACAACCATCCATTAATAAAATTATCATAAAATGAAATAATGAAACAAGGCCAAGTGTTCCAGCCATACCGAACTATACCATAGTTCCTTAGACCTTTCGGATCAATCTCATACCAAGTCATACATTTACATTTCATATACTATTCAATAGGATATTTGAAGCAATTTCCATACATCATTTCATTTCCGCAACAATCATGCAATCAAATGAACTTTCATCTATTCCACGATACCTTATTTACGGAATGCAATTGAAATCATCACATAGATTTAAATCTTACCAACTCCACCCGAGCATGAACATAGCATCTATTAGCCATGAACTCAAGGTACTTACTCTTTCCGCTGTCCATACTCATCTCGATAAAGTCACACCTCCATATAAATATTCAATCGGAGATATGTGTAGAGTTCGCACATAGTGCTTAATACTCAATCACGCACACTTAGTGCCATGTGATTCAAGCCCGCACACATAGTGCCATATAGTCCAAACTCGCACACTTAGTGCCATACATTACAAGCTCGCACACTCAAGTGCCAATCTAAATCACCGTACACATCTATTTCTCGCACACTTAGTGCCAAGCAAACTTCCTACACATTTCACTATCTCCTTTACGCTCAACAATATCATCTTTTCATACACATACATTTGTACATATTTCATCTCATTAAACACAATTGCATAGATATTACAATCATTTAAGCAATATCAAATATATGCTTAATGACTTACCTTGTATTGGGTAAAATGGTTCCAACTCGGCTACTCGATGTTCTTTCCTTTGCCTTTGCTTGATTCTCCACCTCTAGCTTCTTGAGCTTAATCAATAAATTAACTAGTTTAACCGTCTTGCCACATATTTATACATGACATCAACTATACTATCATCATTAATTCATCAAATCACAAAATTTTATCTCATGAACATTTAACACTTAACATTTACCCCATCTAGGCCGACTTTGCTAGCACACAAGCCTTTGGCGAATGTCCTTGACCTATAGTCACCCAAAATTTCTTTGTTCTTTAAAATTCATCCGAGACCACATTCGCACCTCCAACTAATAATTTAGATACTCTCAAGCTCATTCACAAGTACTATTATATATCACATTAAGCATTAATTATTTTGCAACATGGATTCTATAGCATGGCCGAATACTCATGCACATACACATATAACAACAAGAACTCAATGGCACAAAAATCTCCTTTTATTAAAAATTCATCTCACTTCTCTTCATGCTTCGTCACAACAACATTAAAATACCAACCAAGAAAGACAACCTCCATGGCCGAACTTCATCTCCATCAAATAGCAAAGAAATCTAAGCCATGGGCTAGGTAGGTTTCAAACTAACAACTAAAACATGCATGAATCTTAAGGAATGACATCAAACATACCTCAATCTAGTTGCAAGTATGGCCAAGCTTCTCCAAACCCCCCCTCTCCCTCACTCACGGCAATACAAAAATTTGAGAAAGGATGAGCACTTTTTTTTTTCAATTCTTTAATGCTAGCTTTTATTTTATGGCTTCCTACATACACCACTAACCTAACATGTTGGAAACATGTTCCTTTGCCCATAATCTTGTCATGGCCGCCACTATCCTTAGGAAATGGACTATTTGACATGCAACTCCATCTATTTTACTTCATTCTTTTACTAACCTCTTAAAATTAGCCACATATATTTAAATCCTTTCACATGAGTCCTTTTTCTTTCAATTCACGTTCAATTTAACTAAATCAAAGAATTAAAAATTCACACATGAATTTTCACATATATTTGGCATGGAATAAGGTATTTAAATGTTTTTGTGACCCAGTTTTATGGTCCCGAAACCACTTCCCGACTAGGGTTAAATTAGGGATGTCACACTGCTAGCCGATTTTTCTCCATCTAGCAACTAATGCACATATGTGCTCATTTGTTAGACTCTACTTCACCTAACTACCATTTTTTTTCTTTTCATCCAAATAACATGAACAACAACCATTTCTTGAACATTTTCTCTTAACCGATTACTCATGTTACCAACAAGATTCAAAATTTGGACATGGGCTAAGCAAGGAGCTTAATGACTAACTCAAAAAAAATGCTAGAAATCCAAGAATCATCCTTGAACTTACCTTGATTTAGCTAACCACCATAGCTGAATTTTTCCTAGCTTGTTCTCTCCTAGTCACGGCAATGAGGAGCAAAGATGAAAACTTTGGTTTCTCCTCCCATTTACCACATGTTTTATTATTCTTAATTCCTTATTTTATTTTGTAAACTAATAATGCTAATAGAAAATACATATTATCATCAATGACCCATACCATGGCCGGCCACTACTTATTATAAATGGAAATTTGACATGCAAACTCATCATTTTTGTAACATGTATTAATAGGTCCTTATAGATTAACCTATCACCTTTTAAAAGTGTCACACATAAGTCCTATTAATTAAATTCACATGCAATCGACTAAATCAAAGCTTAAAACTTTCACACATTCATATTCACATATTTTAGACAATAAATATCATATTCAAATACTTCGGTGACTCGGTTTAGCGGTCCCGAAACCACTTTCTGACTAGGGTCAATTTAGGGCTGTCACAGATCTGTTTTGGGCTATGGTTGGGTTATGTTACACACTGAGTTTATCGAACTCACCCTTTATTTTCATCTCTGCAGGAAATCCCCAACCATAGTTGGCTTGGAGCTGTGAGGGATTCGGAGTGGCCACATCATCTGCAAAGTTGGTTTTTCTAAGTTAGTTTATTTTTATTATTTTATATTCTGATTTAATTTTGGGTTTTAAGTTGTAATAGGGCCGCTATCTAAATTTCTTTTTTTCGCTATGGTTTTATTTTCTGATTATATTTATACTATGTCAAAACTGCTAGTGTTAGGCTGCGTAGGTTTTCAAAATTAATAAACGTTTCCAAGACTCAACAAGCATAACAAATGGATAGCCTAACGATTGATAAACCAGCTTTTCATTCAACCATTGTTTTTACGAAGACCACCCCAATCACTTAAACCAACAAATGCATACTAAGTCGTAAGTCCATGTGTCACGTCAGATCTGGCCATAACGTCTGGGCCGGGTTTGGGGTGTTACATTTAGTGGTATCAGAACCAAGTTGCAACAACTCGGTTGTGGAGCGGGTCTAAAAACGGGAGTTTGTAAAGAAACACTGAATAAAGGTTTTTGAAAATCATTTTTTTTGGAACTTGATTATAAATTGTTTTCGAGAATGTTTCCAATATTTTCTCTTTACAAATAGATGATTTTAAAGATTAAAATCGATTTTCTAAAATTAGGTTTTTTTAGAAGGTGGCACATTGAATCTCCAGCCTAAGTCTGTAAGTTTTCTGAGCCTTTCTGATTGTTTCAAATATCATTATATGCTTGTACAAAACCTTATCATGGTACTTTAGTTAGGTAACACTAGAACTATAGAAACTCGATAAGTAGACCGAGATCGTAGCTAGGCTACCGCAAAAGGAAACAAACTCAAACTCTAAATTATCTTGTTATTCATAAGACATCTCGTAATAAACACCAAATATTAAACCGATTCATAAAATTCTTAATTAGATAATATGAAATGAGTACACGAGTAGCTCGTGGAAGAGGCCGTGGACGTGGCCGAGGTAATGCTCAGGCTGAATCTTCGTCTTCAGGACATGTGCCGCAGCAGATGCACCGGTACCACCGGCAACGAAGGTAGAGTCTCATGATTGAGGTGCCGAGGACGATGCTCTGTCCCTGCAATGCTCCGAAGTTTTGGAAAAGGTTGTTTGGGCAAGTACGAGAAACGAATTCGGGGTCTATTTCGAGCGACCCGCCAATGGAGCAGAGATATTTAGGGCGATTCGGTGTAGCTCGAATGTGGTGAGTATTGGTTAGAAGCCACAGAGCGGATTATGGATGATCTGGACTGCTCAGAGCAAAAGTCAAGGAGCCATATCGTTACTCGTGGATGAGGCTTATCGGTGGTAGCTCACGGTGAGAGATGGAACTCCTCTTGACAAGCAGGACTTGGGAGTCGTTAAGACGACCTTCAAAGAAAAGTATGTTGGGGCTAGTTACGTGGACGCCACCGGAAAGAATTTCGAACTGGTCCAAGGGAGTAAGTTAGTGGTGAGTATGAGTCTGAGTTTACGAGATCGAGCCAAGATAAGCTCGGGATTATCGCTACAGAGTATGAGTGTAGCGTACGTTTCGAGGATGGTCTGAGAGATGAACTTAGGGTGCTGATTGCTCCGCAGAGGGAGCGTAACTTTGCTGCTTTAATGGAGAACGCTAAGATAGCTGAGGAAGTGAAGCATACAGAAAGATAGAATCGTGAGAAAGATCGGAACCGTTTTAGGAGAGATTCAGGACTTTCAGGTGGTATGAATAGGAATTTTAAGAGAGCAAAGGTAATGGAGCCAGTTCGAGCAGTACCGATGAATGCTGTTAGACCGCAGGGTTGTAGAAATTGTGGGAAGATACATATAGGCGAGTGTCGAAAATGTTCTGGTACTTGTTTCCAATGCAGATCTATGGAGCATAGGGTTAAGGATTGTCCTTAGGAACCAGATCAGGTTCAAGTTTTAGAGCAGAGGGTCGCTCAACCAGTGAGGGGTGGACCATAGTTTCCAAGAGGACGTGGGCAAGGCAGAGGTGGTAATGGAAGCGGTCGAGGAAGAGGAGCGCCTGACAGGGGTGCTGGATTTGCTAAGGCTCGTCAGCCGGCGTTGGTGTATGCAGCTCGTTGCTGAGAGGAAGGTGATGGACCTGACATCATAACTGGTACGTTTTCCCAATATGCCATACACTGCGTTGATAGATGTTGGATCTGCCCATTCATATGTTGCATGTGCTATATCTGGGTCACTGGGTGTGCGCTCTGAGGAGACCGTGAGTGGGGTTTCTGTACTAAGTCCTTTGGGTCACTCGGTTAGGGTAGATAAATTGTATAGAGATGTGCCTATAGAAACTCAAGGAAAAGTTTTCTCTGGAGATCTGATGGAGCTACCTTTCGGAGAATTCGATCTCATTTTGGGAATGGATTGGCTTGTTAAGCATAGGCTACTCGGATTGTGCTTGCTTAATAATGTTAAAAACCACAAAAGATGAGGAGGTTTTGGTGATAGGCGAGCGTAGGGATTATTTGTCTAATGTGGTGTCGATATTGAGAGCTGAGAAATAGATTCGAAAGGGATGTGAGGCTTATTTGGCATTTGTAAGCCAATCGAAAACTGAGGATCTGACAGTGGATAAAGTTAGAACCGTCAAGGATTTTCAAGATATTTTTCCAGAAGAGCTTTCGAGTTTGCCCCCAAACCGAGAGGGTGAGTTTGGAATCGACTTGTTGCCTGGAATGGCACCGGTGTCCATTACACCTTATAGGATGGCACCGAAGGAGTTGGTGGAGCTGAAAGCCCAAATTCAAGAGTTATTGGATAGAGGCTTCATTAGACCAAGTGTGTCTCCGTGGGAGCACCAAGTTGTTCAGAAGAAGAAAGATGGGTCAATGCGGATGTGCATCGATTATCGGCAGTTGAACAAACTGACGATTAAGAACAAGTACCCACTGCCGAGAATCGATGATTTATTCGACCAACTTAGAGGAGCTTCAGTGTTTTCCAAGATTGACCTTTGATCTGGGTATCATCAGTTGAGGGTTAAGGAGGTGGATATTCACAAGACGACATTCAGAACTCGGTATGGTCACTATGAGTTCTTGGTTATGCCATTTGGGTTGACGAATGCACCTGCGACATTTATGGATCTGATGAATCGAGTGTTCCAGCCATACTTGGATTGATTCGTGGTCATCTTTATCGATGATATTCTGGTTTATTCTGAAACTGAGGAGAAGCATGATGAGCACCTTCATTGATAATGCAAGTGCCGAAAGGCGTAGGAGCTTTATGCGAAATTCAGTAAGTGTGAGCTCTGGTTAAGAGAGGTAACTTTCTTGGGGCATGTTGTCTTTGCTGAAGGGATCAAGGTAGACCCTCGAAGGATTGAAGCGATTCTGGAATGGAAGCCACTGAGGTCAGTGTCGAAAATTTGAAGTTTTCTAGGTTTAGCTGGGTACTATAGAAGGTTTGTGGAAGGATTTTCTATAATGGCAGCGCCTTTGACAAAGCTTATAAGGAAGGGAGTACCGTTTGTTTGGACTGAGAAACAACAGTTATCAGGCAGGTATTTGAATGGCTCCTTATGAGGCACTGTTTGGGCAAAGATGTCGTACACCTAGTTGTTGGACCGAGTTGGGTGAACGACAGGTTCTTGGACCTGAGTTGGTGGCAGATACTGAGGATAAGGTCAAGTTGTTTAGAAACCGGTTGAAGGAAGCATCTGATAGACAGAAGTCATATGCAGATTTGAAGCGCAAGGAAATTGAGTACTCTGTGGGTGATATGGTCTTCTTGAAGGTTTCACCTTGGAAGAAAATATTAAGGTTTGGGAGGAAAGGCAAGTTATGTCCGTGGTTCATTGGGTCTTATCGGATTCTTAAGCTAGTGGGTCTAGTGGCTTATCAGTTGGAGCTACCTCCAGAGTTGGATAGGATTCATGATGTCTTTCACGTCTCCATGTTAAGGCGGTATCGTTCTGACCCTACTCATGTTGTGCCGGTTGCAGAGATTGACGTCCAAACAAACTTGACTTTTGAGGAAGAGCCTGTGCAGATTTTAGATCGAGATGTTAAAATTTTGAGGAAGAAATCAGTTCCGCTAGTAAAGGTGCTTGGCATAATCATGGCAGAGAGGAAGCTACTTGGAAGCCAGAAGTGGCGATGCGTCAACAATATCCTCATCTGTTTGATTCATGTAAAATTTCGAGGACAAAATTTCTTTAAGGAGGGTAGAGTTGTAACGCCCCAATTTTTGGGTTTTCTGTGTTTCTGTGATTTTTAAAATTTGTGTGTGTTCTGGTTGGTTAAAATATATATTTTAGTAGGTTAGTGGACCTTTGGAAGGCCCAAACTTAAGTTAAATCCATGGTAGTCTTCGGAATTTTAATTTTATGAACAGGTGATGCAATTGGCATTTGGGCTTTTAAGAGTAAAAGGGTAAAAGATGACACAAAAAGGGGTGTGGTGTAGTGGCAAGGTGGTGCCACTTAGGGGACAAGTGACGCCATAGAGGAAGCAAGGGGTCCAAGGTTCAAGTCTTGGCTCTTGCAATATATTTTTGTTTTTCTTTTCAATAAATCTGGAAGCAAGTAGGTGTGCTTTAAAGTTTAATGTGTTGGATTTATGACACAAATGAGTTGATGGCCTAGTGGTGGTGGCGTGAGTTGGCATGTGAGAGGAATTTGGTTCAAATCCCTTGGCACGCAAAGGTTGATTATTTTGCTATGTTGGGACGGCAAGAGTTGGTGTTGGTTTTAAACTCTGGTGATGGAGGGATCCCACATCAGGAAGCTAACATAAGAGTATATGGAGAGCTGGCTTTAAATAGAGCAAACCGTGAGTAGAGTGGGCATACCCTTCTTGGTTGATCCCTTTTGCTTTGTGATGTGCTCGTTTGGGTTGGGCGTCAGCTAAGAGTGTTTGGAGCGCAGATTAACTGCAGTCTCCTAACAGGTGTATATTTCTCATTACTCTAGCAGTAGGACGGCTATTTCGGGCCGTGATGGGTTGAAATAGGCCATGTGGTCCCAATGGGTCCGTAGGCCCAAGTGGATAAGTTGTAGAATTACTAAAATACCCCTGTAGGGTAAGACTACCGATTTACCCCTGGAGGGTAAAATAACTATTTTGCCCCTCGTACGTAAATGACTAACTTGTGTGATGATTGGGTTAGTTGATGTGGATTTATGTTAGTTATCGTTAATTCGTAAGTCTAATGTGTTAGTGATCGATTTTAAGATTATCGTGTGGGAGATATCGTCATCAATCGTCATCAACTGGGTGTGTAAACGACACCCTCCCTTAGACTAAATCGGTAAAAGCTGAAATACCGAAACGTTGGTATTTTTTGAACTCACGAGTGTACGAGCGCTCGTGAGACAGTTGTTAATGAATATGGTGCATTTGGGTAATTAGAGTGCAGAGTGTGCATTTTCGTGCACAACGGTATTTTTGGGCTTAATGGGCCAACGGGCCCACTTTGGTAAAAAGAAGAGGTAAGTACTTCTGATTACTTGGTAAACGTTAGAATAAGCATGAAACCTTAGCAATAGGTAATAATTACTGAAATACCCTTATGCATGCAAAATTACGATTTTACCCCTAGGGTTATATTTTTCGAAAAGCATGATGTTCTTTTTCTCGATAATGTATGCCATGACATATTATTTCGCTGCATGGGACATGGGTTTATATTGATGGAGGAAGCGCTCGGCGACCTCGCTATAATCTGGTGGCCTCGCCAGATATATCTGCTTTGGTGACTTCAGTAACAATATCCGGCACCTCATTGCAATCTAGTTGGTTTCGCCACATATATATATATATATATATATATCTGCTCGTGGCCTAGCCACAATATTCAGATCTGGTGACTTCGTCACAATATCCGCGACCTCACCGCAATTTCTATGGTGTGTATAGCGATTGGGTGGGTCGAGTAGTCTCCCACATGGTGTAAGGTCGGTACGGGGTGTTATGGATGGCTCTGGGTTGGGATTTCTACATTCATGATATATTTGTTCTGTATCTACTATGGGCCTATGGGTTTCATTCTAATTTCTGTACTGGGCCAAGGCCTAGATTTGTCTGACTCTGAGGTTTGATCTGTTTTGGGCTATGGTTGGGTTATGTTACACACTGAGTTTACCGAACTCACCCTT
Organism: Gossypium arboreum; assembly: GCF_025698485.1. Lineage (NCBI taxonomy): Eukaryota > Viridiplantae > Streptophyta > Magnoliopsida > Malvales > Malvaceae > Gossypium > Gossypium arboreum. The sequence goes on along the minus strand of NC_069082.1, from coordinate 14,852,649 downwards.
TATTTTCATCTCTGCAAGAAATCCCCAACCATAGTGGGCTTGGAGCTGTGAGGGATTTGGAGTGGCCACATCATCTGCAAAGTTGGTTTTTCTAAGTTAGTTTATTTTTATTATTTTATATTCTGATTTAATTTTGGGTTTTAAGTTGTAATAAGGCCGCTATCTAAATTTCTTTTTTCTGCTATGGTTTTATTTTCTGATTATATTTATACTATGTCGAAACTGCTAGTGTTAGGCTGCGTAGGTTTTCAAAATTAATAAATGTTTCCAAGCTCAAGAAGCACAACAAATGGATAGCCTAAAGATTGATAAACCGGCTTTTTATTCAACCGCTGTTTTTACAAAGACCACCCCAATCACTTAAACCAACGAATGCATACTAAGTCGTAAGTCCATGTGACACGTCAGATCTAGCCATAACGTCTGGGCCGAGTTTAGGGTGTTACACTTGAAACAGCCCATTTCATTCCCTCGGCACTCACCAAAATGATGCCTACCACATTGCAAGCAGTCTGGCCTATTTGGCCGAGTGCTACCAACACTTGCGACCGAAGTGGTCTGGGCTTTCGATGTTGTGTTCTGCCGGTTCTTGTACCTATTCGAATACCCCACCGAAGCATTCGACCGGGTAGTAAACTCCCTCAATCTTTTAGATGAGGACTGATGTGATTTTCCCATATTTCTTTTCCTTAAATCCCGCGACTCAAAAGTCGTTTTCCTCCTTTCTTTAATTAGCTCTTCGGCCTTACAGGCGCTTTCAACAAGTGCTACAAATTCCGGCAGCTCTAAAATGCCAACAAACACTCAGATATCTTCATTGAGACAGTCATCAAACCTCTTACACATGGTGGCTTCCGTAGATATGCACACCCGCGCATACTTTCTAAGCCTCACAAACTCACGTTCATATTCTGCCACTGACATTTGGCCTTGCTTTAGCTCTAGGAATTCCTTTCTCTTTTGGTCTATAAATCTTTGGCTAATATACTTTTTCCGAAATTCCTCCTGTAAGAATTCCCAGGTGATCCTCTCTCTCGGTACGATGGACACGAAAGTGTTCCACCACTGATAAGTCGAGTCCCATAGAAGTGACATTGCTCATTTCACACATTCTTCGAGTGTGTATGCTAGCTCATCAAATACCTTAAGGGTATTTTCCAGCCACATTTTTGCTCTCTCCGGGTCATCATCTATGCTAGCTCGGAATTCCTTGGCCCTTGTTTCCGAATCTTTTCTATCGAAGGCTTATCTCTTCTAAACATGTTTGCACCTTGCGGAGCTATTGTGGCATACTGAGGATTCGAAAGAGGTGGGGGAGGTGGAATGTTCGGATTCACATGAACAAACTCCATGTACCAAGCATCCATTATTCAGAGATAGGCTTCTCTAGCCTATCCATATTGGCACATAGTCACGGGCTCACTCTCAACTGGCGCTGTCCCTTCAGCGGGAGCCAGCGCGTTACTTTCCATGTCATCCACTGTGGCTTTATCAGGATCCATTTACTATATAAAAACATAATTTATAATCATCAGAAATCATCACACTATAAATATACAGTTATGACATGTATAGCTAGACTCGTACTCTCGTTAGGTTAGTCCTAGAACCGAATAAACCATGGCTCTAATACCACTAAATGTAACACCCTATCCCTATAACCCATGCCGAGGCAGGGTACAAGACATTACCTAACTTGATCTCATGCATACGACCCATCTCAAACTACCGAGACTTAGTCTAAATTTAAAACCTTTTCAATTTCTACTTTAATCTTCTTATTATGGGCCTACAAGCCTCAAATCAACTGTTGAAAACTATTCCGAACCATTCCGGGTCCTTAAACTAACTTTAGAAAATTTGCCTTTAAAATAGGGCACATGCCCGTGTGGAAGGATAACACGCCCGTATGACCATTTCAACATGGTTGTGCTGATGGCCCGTGTGGCTCACACGGCCTAAGCACCCTGGGACACGCCCGTGTCCCACACCCGTGTGAAATTAATTTCTAATTTACACCTATAAGGGTTTTCACACAGTCAGACACATGATTGTGTTAATGGCTCGTGTCCCTCACACGGCCAGGACATGCCTGTGTGCAAAAACCTGGGTATTCTATTTTTGACGTTAGCATTCCCAAAATGACACACGGCCATGGCACATGCCCGTGTACTAGGCCGTGTCCTCCACACGGCTGAGATACACGGCCGTGTCTCTGCCCATGTGTTTATTAGCATGCATACTGACTTCAAATTTTTACGTGTAGAGGACACACGACCGGACTAAGCGTCCATGGGGCAGACCGTGTGTCACACACGACCTAGACACACGCCCGTGTGTTTACCCATGTGGACAATATAAGGCTATTTATTAGGCCTCATTGCCACACTTACATACCTAGTTTCATACAATTGTCAACCAATACCAAAACAAACACAATTCATATAACCAATTCAGCCACATTAGATATTCATTCAACCATGGAAATGTATCTTTCATAAACTCAAAATGAATGTTAACCATCATTCAAAGCTTAATACAAAATGAGGGTTTCTAATCCAAGCCAACACATTTGGCCAATGCTCAATGACACGAAATAATAAAGTATAAGTCCTGTACATGCCATAATAAAAAATATAAATCTAGCTATACCGAATGCTTCGGTTGATAGTGTGATCGATATCTCTGACTTCCAGTGATCTTGGAGCTAAGTAGGCGACACTATAAGGAAATGGAAAGGAAAAGGGGTAAGCATAAAAGCTTAGTAAGTTGCATATAAGTAAATATACAACAACAATATATCAATAAACAACATACTCATAATACCAAGGTAGGCATAAGTATAACTTACTCATTACCGTCCATACAAATCACAAGTTATATATATATATAGCTCATATCTCATACGTACCAATTAGGTACCTGTACCACTCACCACACGGTTATACTTTCCTTATTAGCGTAAGAACATAACTTTCACTGTTGAACCATTCGGAATACTATCGAATATTCATTAAGCCTTAAACATAGGGTATAATACCGATGCCATGTCCCAGACATGGTCTTACATAGACTATTGAAATCGAGGCTGACGCCATGTCCTAGACATGGTCTTACACTGGCTCTCCAATCTCCATGCCGATGCCATGTCCCAGACATGGTCTTACACTGACACATCTCGTAACCGATGCATGTCCCAGACATGTCTTTCACTGGTTTACATCTCGAGGCCGATGCATGTCCCAGACATGTCTTACACTAGCACTAATCTCAATGCCAATGCCGTGTCCCAGACATGGTCTTACACTAGCATACAAATGACCCAAATGTCATGGCACGAATATCTGATTTGTTCCTAAGGTTCACCCGAGAGTTCTATTATCTCAATTATCATGTATTTTCATTTCCACAAACAAGCAATTTATGCTATATCAATTCGAAAATATATAATAACAATGTAGTTTTATTATTTACATACAACTTAACTTGGATTACAAAACGTACACGACTAGTCGGTTTAGTCAATTTGCTTGGCTTTTCCCCGGTCTAGGTTCGGATTTGGCAATTCTTGATTAAAAATAGAAAAATTCACTCATTTAATCACTAAATAAAAATTAAGCAATTAAAAATTCACATCTTCGGTAAAATAACCATTTTATCCCTAGATTTTGGTAAAATGACCATTTTATCCCTATGCTCGAAACTCTTTTTACTCTTATAGCAACCCCAAATTCTCTTTATTTCACACATTTATCCTTTATTTTACAACTTGTGCAAAATAGTCCCTTTTTGGTGTTTTCATGGTAACACATTTTACAAAAGTTGTCTATTACACAACTAAGACTCATATTCTTCCATAAAATTTTAGAAAACACCCTAAATGCTCTCATGGAAAAACCCTAGACCTTCAACCATTTTGCAAGATAGTCCCCTCATTTGAAAGTTCATGCTTCAAGGGTCTCTAAAATGCAAAAATCATTAACAAAGGGTATGGAAATCACTTACTTGTGAGTGCTTCAAGTTGCTGAAAATTTTTAAGCTCTCAAACCCCCTTCAATGACTAATTTTTGGTGGAGAAAAGAGGTGAGTAAGGGATGATATCATCCTTCTTTATTTTATTTCTATTTTAGTCAAAATTGGTCACCTAACCCAACAAATTTTGAAAATTTTGACCACATAAGTCTTCTATGGCCGGCCACTCTATTTCTATGGGTCTCATTGCCCTTTAAAGACCCCCAATTTGGTTCTCTAACTATTTGATACCTTTAGCTATCAATTTAGGACTTTTTTATTTTATGCGATTTAGTCATTTTTCGCAATTGGGCTTACAAACGTCAAAATTAACTTACCAAATTTTTCATGCACTAATATAGACATGCTATGACTCTATTTTAATAAAAAAAATTCTTTGACTTCAGATTTGTGATCCCGAGACTACTATTCTGATTAGCCCCAAAATCGCGCTGTTGCATAATGCAATCATAAGCTTAGAACAAACCTAAGCATCATTCATAATCTCAACTGATAAATTTATTTATGTTCAAATAAATATTCAATAAATAACAAATCTTTCAAATTCATTAAATAGAATATCTTACTGAAAGTTTCCATTGGAAGAAAGACTTACGGATAAGAGTACATCGTCATTCCACCCAAAACACAATAGAAACTCACACGAGCCAATCCCTCTAGCACACCAATGCTCAGAAGAGCTAATCCAACCAACACACCAAACGGAGAGTATAATACAAGAGTTCGTAACAAATATTGAACCTCGATTTACTCGGGTAACATGAATGTACATCACTCCACAACCGTCTACACTCCAATCCCCCTTAACACACCAAATCATGACTGTACTCTATCCCGCGTCCAAAAACCAAGCATCAATTCAATATTATAATCTCAAATTACCATTAATTATCAACATCTAAAAACAAATATAAAAGTTGTACCATGTTAATATACTAAAAAATTCATGTTGATGTTAAATTCTAACAGTACGAACTTACCTGACTAAATTGCAGAAATGTTAAAGTATAGAGGCATTTTGGTAATTTTTCATTCTCCTCGATTTTTCCACCTGATCTTGATCTAAATTAATAATTTCATTCAATATATTAATTTAGATAGTTAAAAAAATTATTTTATTCAAATTAGTCATTTTTGAATTTTTTACAAAATTACCCCAAAGTTGTACTTTTATTCAATTTAGTCCCTGAGCCTAAAACATGCAATTTAACTATTTTTACCCAAAATTGAGCCTAGTTGAATACTTATGGTATCCAATACAGCCCATTATTGCAATAATTTCACATCAAATCCTTGTATTTTTACTATTTCAACAATTTAGTCCCTAATCGATAAATTCATCAAAAGTTACTTAATAAAATACTTTTAAATAACAACTAATATCTCAAATTTATCATTTAACATCTAACATCACAAGGTTCATCAATGGAATCATTCAAAATCTTTAACAATTTTAAAATCGAAGGTGCGGGCTAGCTAGACCTAGTTGCAACGATATCATAAACATAAAAATTATTAAAAACTGGGCTAAACCGGACTTACATGCATCATCCAAAGCATGGCCGAAGCTTGAAGGTATAACGATTTGTGAAGAAGGCATGAAAATGATGATATAACATTTTGGTTTTTTATTTAATATAATTATCAAATTACCATTTTGTCTATTCAATAATCATCAAATTTTCATGCTTTTAGTTGCCCAAAACTGTCCACTACAATTTTAAATGGTCTAATTACCATTTAAGTCCATTTTCCTTTATTCAATTAACCATTTAATCACTCAAATCAAATAGTGATTAAATTTTACATCTTTTATGATTTAGTCCTTTTTAATTTATTAACTATCGAAACGTTAAAATTTTTCAACGAAAATTTAATACCACTTTAATGACACTCCATAAATATTTATAAAAATATTTACGGCTTGTTTTATAGAAACGAGGTCCCGATACCTCATTTTCTAAAACCACTTGACCTTTGGGTCTTACCATTTGAACTTAATTAATCATTCGAATAGCCTAATTTACCATATCAAAAATCTTTTAAAAACCATAATCAACTCTTAAATTTTAAATAATAATATATGCGATCTTCCTCGTAGGATTTGGCGGCCTCGAAACTTCTATTTTTGACACCACTAAAAAATGGGCTGTTACACGTCATTTAGAGATACATCCTAAGGTAAGAGGTACTGATGCAAACGATGAAGAAAGGTCTGATAATGATGTTCATTCTCACTACGATGGTGAATAATATAGTGACCCCGATCAAGATGAAGTCTCAAATGATATCGACAATGAAGGCGCAGAGGAGAGTGAAAATCTACAACCTCTTTCAGTCGGGCACTCGATTCATGGGATTATTATACGAAATGACCCTGGGGTAGACATGTTGGGTTGACCCTGATATGGCACATGCACCTAAGTTCCCCAAGTACGAAGATATATTACTTGCTCATTGGTTGATGGAATCTTCGGAAACAGAAGATTTGTTCTTAAGGCAATGATTCCCAAGTAAGTAAGACTGCTTACATTCCATCAAGCGGTACAACATGAAGGTGTTGGTGGACTACAAAGCCATCAAGTCTACACCAACATTATATGTTGGATAATGTTGGAGGTTTGGGGAGTGCCATTGGCAGATTTGAGCTGCACTGGGGTAGAGGACTCAATAGTGGTGCATTCAAAAACTTGAAAAGCCCCATAAATGCATGTCCACACGTATGATGCAAAACCATTGCAAACTAGATGCAAAAAACAATCTACGACTGCATGATGCCACTGATGAATGACATGCCCACCAGTCCTGTATTGATCATCATTGCTAAAATGCAAGCCCGGTTCTAGTACCAGTTGTCGTACAACAAAGCATGGTGAGCAAAATAGATGGCAATGGAGTAATTGTACGGTGATTGGGATGTGTCATACAATGAACTTCAATGATGGATTGTAGCGATGCAGTAGTACGTGCCAGGTACAATCGTGGAGTTGTAAATGTGACCTTATTATAGCCTGGACGACCAACATCAACCGGGGAGAAGAGTTTTCCATCAGATGTTTTGGACATTCGATCCATGTGTTTGGGCCTTTGCACACTGCAAGCCGCTTGTGCAAGTTGATGATACCTAGTTATACTAGAAATATACCCAGATACTCCTTATTACGGTTGCACAAGACATGAATCAGAACATCTTACCGATTGAGTTTGCAGTCGTGGAAAAGAATGACATAGAATCGTGGGAATTTTTCTTAACGAATTTGTAGAATGATGCTGTTAGAGAAGGGAACACTTTTATTATCTCTAACAGATTGAAAGGGTTGATTGTTGCAATTTGATGATCTGGGCTTCCGTGGAGATCCATTTACTACATCTACCACATCGCGATTAATTTTCATCGAGAGTTCAAGAATGCAAACTGACGCGAAGATTTGGTGAAATTGGGTAAATTCCTAAATCACAATATTATTTAAATATCTTGAATACATTTAGGGTATATAATGAAAACGTAACATGAATATTAATACATATGTAGGGTACGTATAATAGCACATTTTCTAGTGGTGTTGGAAACAGTGGTTTCGATGCCACAATTTTGACGTGTCAGTCCGTAAATATCAATTATTTAATATTTACGAAGTCATTAGTGTTGTTTTAATGTTTGGTTAAGAAATTTTAATGTTTAGATAGTCAATTATAAAAAAGGGGCTAAATCGTAAAGTTTGCTAAAGTCAACTGCTAATGGTTAATTAAGTTAATTGAGTACAAAGCATAAAATGATGGACTTATAAGGCAATTTAACCATATTTTTGTTAGGGTGGTTTGACATTTAGTTATGTTATTAAATATATGTTTATTTTAAATAAAAATAAAGGATTAAAATATTAAAACAAAAGTTAATGTGGAGGCATCATCTTTATTCTTTTGTTTCTTCACCGAAAATTGAAAGAAGAAACTCCATTACAGGAGCTTAAAATTCAGCTACACCAAAGCTTGTGCATATCAATAACAATTAGATAACTAAGGCAAAAGGAAAAGTTGCTGAGTAGTCCCTGAACTTTCACTGCCTTTGCAGTTTATCCTTATATTGTTAGTTTCAGATTAAATTAAATGTTATATTAACTATGAGTTGAGATTGTTAAATATTTTGACATAATGGAATTGAAATAAATTGATGTGAGTTGAGAAAATAATTGATTTGACCATTGTTATTCGATATTACATTGAGTCGATGAATGCATGATAAGATACAATTGGCATGCCAATAGGTTTTTAATGCGTGCAATACGGGTTTGATTGTGCTGAGATAATGATTATTGACTCATTACTGTTCACTGAATATGCCAAAGTCCAACATTTATTACAGACTATCATGTTATATTTATAGTGATTCTAGTGTGTTACAGGGGGCAAATGTAAAGCCTTCGGGCATATTAACTTAGTGCCCAGGTGTGTTTCGGAGAGATGATAGCCTACAGGTGTAATGAGAAATATGCACAAGTGTACACAATTGTTTAAGTAATAAGTAAGTAAAATGAGTTATCGTCTCCACAGTGACTGTATAAGCTTAATCAATTAATTGCAAAATTATAAATTCATAATTTGATGTAAAAACTCAATAATTTGGATGGTAATGATTAAACTAAGTAAAATTAATTAGATGCAAAGATTGATTTGTATGCAATTCTAATTTAGATGCAATTTACATATATGTATGATTTAATGGCTTTAGCAACAAAAACAATCAACATTAAATGGACTAGGATAATTATATTAATCAATTCAACTTACTTTATCATGCTTAACAATGTTCGAAAATACTTCCATGACAACTCGATCTTTCATGAGTTTGGAAACCAAATTAAGTCCTTTTAGAGTCTTTTACATAGTTAAATATGCATTTTATTGATCATATTAACTAAAAGTGTCTTAGCATTTATGTAAGGTCACAGGGACATTTACGTTTGCAACAGTTTAATTACATAAACCTAAAAACTATGCAAGGTAATAGAGCTAACTAAAGATATTATGAACCTCAACTTAGTCGGGTTTAAGGATCTAAATTGAGAATTGCACTTTTCAATTATGTGTCTACTAGTCATCGTCTGGTTAGGATCACTCAGCTAATTTGAATGCATCTAATCACGTATGAATAAAATGCATTATGATACTAATTGAAAACATGATTGACTGATGCCTAAACATGTTAAACATGAATAAAATAGATCTTATTGAATTAACATAACCATCCTAGCAAATAGGATTTAAAGTATCATCGTTGATGTTAAAAACAATAAACTCAAAGCAAACATGATTAAAATAAATAACAAGAGGAAAGAGTAAACTCTATTCAGTTCAGTAGCCTTTCGGATCTATTTTGACTGATTTAGTTTAGTACCCTTTCAGATCTATTCTAACTTATGTGCTCCTTTGTTATGCTCGATACTTCTTTTGCCAAGGAGTTCCTAAGGTGGCTGACCAAAGAATGCTTTTGACACAACTTTTGTGGCTAAAGATGGAAAGGAGATAGACGGCAATGCAAAGGAAGGAAAAGGGAAATAAAATATGGAGAAAATGCTAATGAGAGAAGACAAATGAGTTGTAAGGGATGATAGATTAAAGGATTGGTGCATGGTATTTATAGGTGAAGGTAAAGGGTAGAGATAGCTAAAAATAGCATTTGAATTCCTTCTTTTTCTACCACACATGGCCGACTATATTTCAAGGAGAAGGGAATGACTGAGTTTCCTCAATTTGAATTCAAACCAAGACTATTAATAGCCATAGGGTGGACAATTTCAACAACAAAGTAGTTGGGATGATTTTTTTATTATTTTCCAACTATAAGGACCTTCAATTAAATGCCCCAAAGCTTACTTTTGGGCTGTCTTCTACTTATTCTAAAACTGGGCTTCAGTTTCCCCTTGTTGGATGATTTCTCAGTCTAACAACTTAGCAGACATATCCATCTTTTAGCACCTCTTTTGCTGTGTCAAATTATCAACCTCATGAACCAAATTGCATGGTCTTGTTGTCCACATAAATTAATTTGTGCATGTTCATGCTTAATTCACATTAATTACATCTTTAATGGTCCTCCTACATAGTGAAAAATCACATATTAATAATTTAACATGAAATAATATAAAATATATGCAAAAATCATGTGATTAAGCACAATTTCACATAATTTATAAATTCATGCCCCATATTACTAATTAAGTAAGATTCATTTATTTTAATAACAATTACTCAATATAAACATAATTATTAATTAAAGATGGTAAAAATACATAATAAAAAAAAACCTATATAATTTCGAGTCTACAACCGTTAGGAACTTGGTGCTCAAGTGTGTTTTTCGATTGGACAAACTCGTTTGAGTATTCTGGTTGGTTAACTACATATCTGAATCTGTTATATCATTCACCAGGAAAATTTTAAATAGTTATATGATTTCTGATTGGTTAACTTGAGTTGATATTGAATGATCTAGTATTATTAAATAGACTATTTATTATGTGTATTGCTAATAAAACTCACCTGTTGAGTTGTTGTGATTGATAGGATCATAGTTTATAAATTGTTATTGTGTGATATATATATTTTATGGTAAATTTATTGTTTTAATCGTTGAACTTATTAAGCTCTAGTAAAACTTGTGTTATTTCTTCTATTTCTTTGTAGATTACATTTTGTAGAAATCGGGCTATCGGATCAACTCGAAAAATTACACTATCCAGATATCTTTTGGTAGTTTTTGGATGTTTACTTTTGGGTTATATGACATTTAATAGGTGTGTTTGTATATGTTTGGATACTTACTTCATATGCTATATTTTAGCTTGATATAAAGTTGTTTAAGTTTGCTTGTATATGTGCTTTTGTCTTTGGTATAAATATGTTACTTGTGAACTTGATCTTGGCTGTTTGGCATAAATCTCAATGAAGTATTTGAAATATAGTATATTGGTTATGAATGGATTGAATGGTAATGGTAGATTTGGCATGAGATATTATGAGTGTTTGAAAACTTTGAATGAAATCTAAATTAGTATGAAATGTGAATTTGATTTGGTTATTGAATTGTGGTGTCAATGAGGGCACATTGGTTAGGCACTTAGGCTGACTGATTTATTATATTTTAAGTCTAATTGAATGTGTTTTGAAGGCTTGTAAATATGAAATTTTGGTTTGGTTTGGTACCAAAGAAATTGGTAGGATTTTGGCTTGTTTTAGAAGCAATTTAAGGTGCACATGGCCTAGGACACAAGCTATCACACGGTTGTGTGCCAGACACGGCCTATCCACACGACTGTGTGTCTTCATGATTTTTAGGTACAGGTTGGTCCACACGGTCACAGAGAGTTACAGAGCCTGGTGAAACGATCGTGTGACCTCACTTTGAATGCACACATGATCTAACACATGGCTATGTGATGCTATTTTAAATATACACACAGGCGGGCACATGGGCTGAGACATAGTTGTGTAACCCATATTTTGAATTGTATACAGTTTGGCCACACAGCCATTTCCTTGAGCTACATGACCTAGGCTTTGTCACACGGCCTAGCCACATGATCGTGTGACCCCTGTTTTCAAAATTTTTAGATTTTTCTAAAACTTTCTGTTTTGTTTCAAATTAGTCCCTGATTGATTCCAAACTATGTTTAGGGCTTCAAAAACTCGTTTTAAGGCTTGTAAATGTGATTATTCTATGATTGAAATATAGATTTGAATCTTGATATTTAATTTAATAAATGAATGTTATAATGATGTAAATTGTTTTGTTATATGATGTAATACTCTGTAACCTTAATCCGGTGAGGGAGACAAGTTAGGGGTGTTTCATTTAGTAGTATCATAGTACAGTTTAGTCAATTCTCGAGCTGAATGTTGTATGTTAAAGTCTAAAAATTACATGCCATATAAACTTGTGATAGTATGATATTGATTGATCCGATTTAACCCATGTTTCTCTTTTAGATTTGAAAGATGTCAGCAAAATCTGATCATGCTGGCATTGATGAAGCGAATAGTAATATTCTGACTAACGAAAAAAAAAGCAAATTGTAGTTTACCTATCCCAAAAATGTTTGAAAAAAAAAGTTAAAAAATTTTTATTTGGTTTAATTGGTTAGTGGTTCATAGAATTTATACGAACCAACCTTATAGCTCAATAACCTCTACCCCCTATTGTACCTCTTATAGTGTCTCAACCTCCTCAAAAAATTAAAACGGATCGATGGATTCCTATTAATAAAGTCAGAAAATGTGGTGCTGAGGATTTCGGGGTTAAACGGAGGACGATCCAGCTAAAGCTGAGTATTGGCTCAAAAATATTCAGCGAGTTTTCAACAAAATGACTTGTTCTCCTAATAGTTATCTTAAATGTGTCATATCTTTACTTAAAGGTAAAGTTACAGTTGGTGGTCAACTTTAACAGAGATAATACCGAGAGATAACATCAATTGAGATTTCTTTAAAATAGAGTTAAAAAAAAAGTATGTCAGCAAACGATACTTAGATCAAAAAATCGAGAGAATTTCTTGAACTAAAGCAGGAAAACAAATCAGTAGCTGAGTATGAAAGAGAGTTTGTACATTTTAGTAAGTATGCTTGTAAAATTGTGTCGAACAAGGAAGAAATATGCATCCGTTTTGAAGATGGATTAAATGATGAAATTAAAATGTTGATTAGTGGGAAAAAAATATGGGAGTTCATTATTTTATCTGATCATGATAAAAAAGATGGAAGAAGTTTATATCCACAAGAGGCAGAAAGATAGGAAGGCTCGGGAATTTGGTAAAATAAGTTTTTAAGTCGTTTTCTACACCATCGCCAAAGAAATCAAAAGAAGATTTTAATCGTGTCACTTCACCATCTGGGTTATCAAGTAAAAACACTTCGAGGCAACATGATTTACAATCTCAGGCTTAACCTACTGATAGTATGGGAAGTGTTTGTAGCGCTTAAAGACTGATGTGTGAGCATTGTGGAAAACCACATACTGGTAAATGTAAGACTAGAACAAGTGAGTGCTACAAATGTCGTTCAACAGATCATTTTGTATGAAATTACCAGAGATTAGTGAGAGATAATGAAAAAAGAACAAAAAGTAGTTGTCTACACCTCAAAAGAGTAGACATCCTGGTCAGAGTAGTAATACTAGAGAAAATTGCAGTGGCACAAAAGATACAACTATCAGATTTGAATTTAGAGCACCTGCGTGAGCATGCGCTATTCGAGCCAGAGAGGATGCTACTACACCTGATGCTATTGTTGGTACATTATACCTCTTTGATGTTACTGTGTATGCACTGGTTGACCTTAGGTCAACTCACTCATATATTTGTACAATATTAGTAACGGATAAGAATTTACCTACTGTGTCAACTGAGTATGATGTTCGAGTTACTAATCCTTTGGGTTAGAGTGTGCTAGTTAATTTTTCAATGATTGCTTTACTGATAACCGAGTTATTATAGAAAAATGTTGAGTTTAGTTGGTCAAATAATTGCCAATAGATTTTTGATCAGCTAAAAAATATGTTGACGAAAGCTCCTATACTGACTCAGCTCAAATCCGAAAAAGAGTATGTTGTTTATAGTGATGCCTCACTTAGTGGATTAGGTTGTGAATTAATGCAAGAAGAAAAAATAATAGCATACGCTTCTCAACAGTTAAAGCCACATGAGAGAAATTACTCGACTCACAATCTAGAACTGGCAGCGATTGTCTTTACTTGGAGATTTGGCGACATTACTTGTACGATGAGAGATGTCATGTTTATACCAATCATAAAAGTTTGAAATATTTGATGACTCAAACAAAATTGAACTTCAGGTAGTGACGATGGCTCGAATTGTTCAAAGATTATGATCTAGTTATTGACTATCATTCGAGGAAAGCTAATACAGGTTCACCCACGGTTCTTCCACACAAGCGTGTCGTACGTCTGTGTTGTTTTGGCAGGTTCAACCACGGCCATGTCGCACAGCTGTAGCGCTTTATCATAGCCCGTGTTTAGGAAAATCGTTACCCTATTTTCACATGGCCTTAAGCACGCCCGTGTGCTTGGCCGTGTCTTTGTGGAAGACCTGTATTCAAGAGCTCCGTTAGTAAGTTAGGTGTTGAAGACTAAATTTTAAAGAAGTAATACAGTTAGTGCTCGGGTTGCCTCCTGAGAAGCACTTATTTATAGTCTAAGCTCGACTTACCTCTCCGTTGAATGGTCATGGTGGTTCGAGGAGTTTATACTCCTCATTCCTACTATCAATCTCATTAAAATAAGGTTTTAAACGAGTGTTGTTTACCTTAAAAGTGCCAAACTTGGGGTGACTTACCTCAACTTTACCGAATGGAAAAATACTAAGTACTATAAGAGGGATTTCTTCATTCGGTCTGGCAGTGACAATGTGAGGATCTGCAGCATCTAGTAAGACTTAATCTCCAACCTTAAGTTGATTTGGAGAGGTATCGAGCTCGTTCTGTCATAGTTTTGGTTTATCGTGTGTTCTCGGTTTATGTGTTCGCCATTCATCTAGCTCCTCTATTTGCAGCCTTCGTTCTTTATGAATAGGTCCTCTACCATTGCTTAAGGATAGCTCATGTACTTCCTTCAGACTCATTTCCTGCAAAGTAGGTTGTACCATATTGTCAGTTTTAGTAGAATGGGTTAAACGATCACCTTCAATTTTCAATGTGTTGCCAGAATTGCAAGCTTGAAAGGTGATTGTTTCGTTCCCACATGGAGTGTGAGTTCACCTGTGCCAACATCAATGATCGTTTTAGCAGTTGCTAAAAAAGGCCTTCTTAGAATTAAAAAAGTGTTGCTATCCTCTTTTATGTCTAGAATAATGAAGTCCACGGGAAATATAAATTTATCCATTTTAACTACCACATCTTCAATAATACCCTTAGGAAATCTTATAGTTTTATCTGTTAATTGAATGCTCATCCTATTCTGTTTGGGTTTTCCAAGACCTAATTGTTTGAACATTTTGTACGGCATGACGTTAATACTAGCCCCTAAATCAGCTAATGCATTATTAACATCTAAACTATCAAATAAGCAAGGAATTGTAAAACTCCATGGATCTTTTAATTTGTTCGGCAGCTTATTTTGCAGAATAGCTGAGCACACTACGTTTAGCTCGACATGCGACGCCTCGTCCAACTTCCGCTTATTTTCTAAAATCTCCTTTAAAAATTTCATTGCGTTTGGCATCTGTAATAGAGCTTCAATAAACGGTAAGTTAATGTGTAATTTTTTTAAGAGTTTAAGGAATTTTCCAAATTGTTCATTTGAGCAGTCTTTCCTTGTCACGTTGGGGTATGGCACACGAGGTTTATATTTGACATTCACTGATTTGTTTTTATTATGAGCTACCTCACCTTGACCTTTGCTTACCACAGTTTCTTGCCTCGGTTCTGGTTCAAGCTCAACAACTCCTTCGTCATCTTGAATATTAATTGCGTTGAGTTGTTCCCTTGGGTTGGGTTCAGTATTACTTGGCATGCTACCTTGTGGTCATTCAAAGATTAGTTTAGAAAGCTAGCCTATCTGAGTTTCGAGCCCTTGGATTGACGCTTGTTGATTTTTAAGTGCTATTTTGGTGTTCTGAAAACGGGTTTCTAACACCGATATAAACTTTGAGAGCATCTCTTTAAGGTTAGGCTTCTTTTCCTGTTGGTAGGGTGGTTGTTGGTAGCCTGGAGGTGGTCTCTGATTTCCTTGGCCTCCCCATGAGAAATTTGGGTGGTTCCTCCAACCTGCATTGTAAGTGTTACTATATGGATTGTTTTGAGATCGAGAATTATTTCCCATGTAATTTAACTGCTCGTTATCCATATTGTGGCCATAAGGTTGGTATTCCGAATTGCTTGATCCACCTCTACTTACTTCGCACTGCATTACTGGGTGAACCTGTGAAGAAATAAGAAAACCATCAATTTTCTTTTTCAAGAGTTCTACCTGATTAGAGAGCATGATGACCGAATCGACGTTATAAAAATCGGCTGTTTTCGTTGGTTTTGTCCTTATGACTTGCCACTGATAGTTATTAAGTGACATCTCTTCTAAAAACTCATAAGCATCTTCAGGTGTTTTATTATTGATGGTTCTGCCAGCAGCTGCGTCAACCATTTGCCGAGTCGAAGATTCAGACCATTATGGAACGTTTGAACCTGAAGCCAAAGCTGTAACCCATGGTGAAGGAACCTTCTTAGTAAGTCCTTGTATCTCTCCCATTCATCGTAAAGAGTTTCTAAGTCCATCTACACAATCAAAGAGATATCATTACGTAATTTAGCCATTTTAGCTGGCGGGAAGTATTTTAATAGAAATTTTTCTGTCATTTGTTCCCAAGTAGTGACTGACCCTCATGGTAATGACTTCAACCACTGTTTAACTTTGTTTCTCAATGAAAAAGGGAATAACCGAAGGCGAATAGCATCATCAGAAACACCATTAATTTTAAATGTATCGCATAGTTCCAAGAAGTTTGCTAAGTGAGCGTTGGGATCCTCTTCCTGCAAACCATCAAATTGAACAAATTGCTGTATCATTTGAATAGTGTTAGGTTTTAGTTCAAAAGTATTTGCAGCTACAGCAGGTCTAACTATGCTCGATTCAGTTCCTTTTAAAGAAGGTTTAGCATAATCATACATAGTGCGTGGAGCAGGATTTTGATTAACCGCAATTATAGGAGGTAGCTAATTGTCTTGATTTTCAGCCATCTCTTCGGTTGGGGGTTGAGTATCGTCCTCTTGCTCGTTCTCTGTATATCTTAAGCTTCACCTTATTTCTCTTTGGTTTTTGCGAACTGTGCGATCGATTTCTTTGTCAAAAAGTAGTGGTCTTGACGGGTTTCTTCTAGTCATAAACTATAAAAACCTGCCAAAAGAAAGAAAAAGTAAATTAAAAAATAATAACAAAAAATTTAAATTAAATTGCAAGAAAAATAAATGGCTAAAGTAATAAAAATTGAGCGTTTCTAATATCTTAGTTCCTCGACAACGGCGCCAAAAACTTGATCGCGCGATTTTGTGTGATAAGTTTTAAATATTTATAATTAATCATTCTTGAAACTAACTATTATCACGATGCAGGCAAGTGTACCTATCGAACAGTAGTATAGTTTTAGCAAGACCGGATTGTCGAACCCAAAGAAACTAAAAGTACTAGTCATGACTGTTTTTTTATTATCTAGCCTAAGAATAAGGGGGTTTTGTTTTAACTAACTAATTAACTAATCTAAGAATTCACAGAGAATGGAATTGGGGGATTACTTTTGGAAAACGATTGAATTAAGACAATACCTAAGGAAAAATCCACCTAGACTGTACTTGTTATTCTGGCTCCGAATCGGACGATTTATTCAATTAACTTGTTCCGTGGAGATCCCTAAGTTATGTTATTTTCCCTATTCAAGACTAATAAGGTCTAATCCCTAGATTGAATAATTGAGACTTTTCTCTAATTAACACCCTAGGGTTGTATTAACTCGATCTATGGATACCCTTATTAGGTTTCACCCTAATCCGGCAAAATCTTGTTACCCTATGTCTAGGCGCGCAAACAACTCCGCTTAATTATGACAAATGTACTCTTAGACAGGGTCTATTCCTCCTCTAAATAAGAGCTTATCTTGAATCAGTATCCTGGGATATCAAAACAAAATTAAGAACACATAATTAAGAACAAGTTAAATATTTATCATACAATTCAGAAAATAATAACAAGATTCATCTTAGGTTTCATTCCCCTTAGGTATTTAGGGGTTTTAGTTCATAACTAAATAAGAAAACAACTCAGAATAATAAAGAATACAAAACATAAAGAAAACCCAAAACTCCTGAAGAGGAAATTGAGGAGAGATCTTCAGTCTTGATTATGAATCCGGCTTCTGAGATGGATCAATCGGCTTCCTTAGAGTAATTTCTTACTCCCTCCCTGTGTGTTCCTTTTACTTTCCTCCTCTAGGGTGTATTTATAGGCTTTAGAATGCCTAGAAACCCTCAAAATTAGCCTTTTCCAAATTGGACTCAATTGGGCTCGCAGGGATACGCCCGTGTGACACGCTCGTGTGACACGCCCGTGTGAATCGTGCTTCGAATCTACCAAATTAACACGACCATGTGGTCTGCCCGTGTGAAGAGGTCCAGGTCGTGTTGAATTCATACTTTGGCCCATTTTTCTCTTTTTTGGCCCGTTTCTCGTTCCTTTCGCTCTCCTATGCTCTCTTAAGTATAAAACATGAAATTAAAGCATTAAGAGCATCGGATTCACCAATTTTAATGGGAAATCATCCATAAAATGCGTTAAACATGGGGTAAAAATATGTATAAATTATGGTTTATCAGTTGTGAATGGATTGAATGTTAATGGTAGGTTTGGCATGAGATATTATAAGTATTTGAGAACTTTGAATGAAATCTAAATTGGTATGAAATGTGGATTTGATTTGGTTATTGAATTGTGGTGTCAATGAGGGCACATTGGTTAGACACTTAGGTTGAGCGATTTGGTATATTTTAAGTCTATTTGAATGTGTTTTGAAGGCTTGTAAATATGTGATTTTGGTTTGGCTTGGAACCAAAGAAATTGGTAGGATTTTGGCTTGTTTTAGAAGTAATTTAATGTGCTCATGGCCTGGGACACAAGCTGTCACATGGCAATGTGCCAAACACGACCTATCCACATGGCCGTGTGTCTTCATGATTTTCAGGTGTAGGTTGGTCCACACGGTCACAGAGAGTTACACGGTCTGACGACACAACCGTGTGAACTCACTTTGAATACACATGTAATAGCCCGATTTAGGGTCTAGTCAGAATAGTGGTCTCGGGACCAAAAATCCAGAGTCAAATAAATTATTTTATTATTATTTTGGAGTCATTTCATGTTTATATTATTTTATGAAAAATTTGATGAGTTAAATTTGATGTTCGTGAGCTCAATTGAGAAAAATGACTAAATCGCATAAAATGAAAAAGTCCTAAATTGATAGCTAAAAGTGTCAAATAGCTAGAGAATAAAGATTGGGTTAGCTAAAAGTGTCAAATAGCTATAGAATAAAGATTGGGGGTCTTTAAATGGCAATTAGACCCTATTGTGGTAGCTTGGCCGGCCATGAGAGATGAAAGTGTGGTAAAGTCAACATTAAGTAATGTTGATGACATAAGGTGTACTATAATGATGCCAAAAAGCCTAGCTATCATTTTCTTTTCTCCATCCTTTCTTTTGACCGAAATTTTCAAAAAAGAAATGGGGTTTTAAGAGCTTGAAATTTCAACAACTTTAAGCCTTCTCAAGTAAGTGATTTTTATGGTTTTTCTCAAATATTTTTGTACTTTCGAGACCCTTGAAACATGGGCTTTCAAATAAAGATTCTATTTTGCAAAATGATCAAGAGTGTAGGGTTTTTCCATGAAAGAGTTTGTAATGTTTGCTGAGTTTTTATGGAAGAAAATAAGTCTTGGGTGTGTTATGAACAACTTTTGTGAAAGGTGTTAGCATGAAAACACCTAAAAGGACTATATTGCATAAGTTGCAAAATAGATGTTAAGTATATGAAATAGTGGGAATTTGGAGTTTCTATAAGAGCAAAAAGGGTTCGACTAGGCTTAAGATATGAAGAAATCCGATAAAAATCGATTTTCAAGCCTAGGGGTAAAATGGTTATTTTGTCAAAGTCTAGGGGCAAGATGGTCATTTCACCAAAGATATGAATTTTCGATTGCTAAAATTTATTTAGTGTCTAAATAAGTGCATTTTGCTATTATAGATCAAGAAATACCGAATCCAAATCTGGACAAGGGGAAAGCCAAGCAAATCGACTAAATTGACTAGTCGCCATATTTTGTAATCCGAGGTAAGTTACATGTAAATAGTACAACTACATTAATAATATAAGTATTTGAATTGTATTGAAATTATTATAGCATAAATTGCTTGATTGTGGAAATGAGAAAATGTGATGAGAATAGAGATAGTAGAATTTCCGATTGAACCTTAGGAAATAAATTGGATATTCATGCCATGACGTTTGGGTCACTTGTGTGAGCTAGTGTAAGACATGTCTGAAACATGCATCGACTACATTATGAGAGCCAGTGTAAGACTATGTCTGGGACATGCTTCGGCCTCGAGACGTAAGCCAGTGTAATACATGTCTGGGACATGCATCGGCTACAAGATGTGTCAGTATAAGACCATGTCCGGGACATGGAATCGGCACAGATATGCTAGAACTTGTGTAAGACCATGTCCGGGACATGGCATCGACACCTGACCCTATGTTTGAGTCTAAATGAATATCTGATAATGTTCTAAATGATTCAACGGTGAAAGTATGATTTCAAGCTAACAAGGAAAGTATAACCGTGTTGTGAGTGGTACAGGTACCTATATGGTATGTATGAAACGTTAGCTCAATATATGCTATATGAGGTGTATTGAATATTGAGGAGTAAGTTTTGCTTATGCCACTTGTGTATTATGATACTTGTTGATGAATGGTAAAGTTATGTTGAATATTTATTTATGTGCAACTTATTAAGCTTTATGCTTACTCCCTCTCCTTTTTCATTTTCTTATAGTGCCGCCTATCTAGCTCAAGGACCAAAAGAAGTTAGAGATATCGATCACACTATCAATCGAAGCATTTGGTATAGTTTGATTTATATTTTTGAATATGACATGTATAGGGCTTAGACTTTACTATTTTTTTGTCATTGAGAATTGGCCAAATGTGTTGGCTTGGGTTCGAAACTCTTCATTTTGTATTAAGCTTTGAATGATGGCAAATATTCATTTTGATATATGCAAATGAAGTTACTCTCATGAATGAGTAATTGCTTAATTGATATGTAGTCTTTTATGGCTGATTGGTTTAAATAAATTATTCTTGTATTGGTTTGGTCGCTTTTGTGTAGGTTGTGTAAGTAAGGGTGGCAAAGAGGCTTGGTAAATAGCCTTATGTCGTCCACAAGGGTAGACACACGGGCGTGTGTCTAAGCTGTGTGTGATACACGGTCTACCCCATGGGCGTGTGGTCCGACCGTCTGTCCCCTACACGTAAAAATTTCAAGTCAGTATAGATGGTAGTAAACACATGGACAGAGACACGGTCGTATGTCTCGGCCGTGTGATGGACACGGGCCTGTGCCTTGGCCATGTGACATTTTGGGAATGCTGACGTCAGAAATATAATGTCCATGTTTTGAACACGGGCTAAGACACAGGCGTGTCATGGCCGTGTGAAGGACAAGAGCCAGGGAATCGAGCATGTACCAGGCCCTGTGAAAACCCCTTTAGGTGTGCATTTAGAATTAATTCCACACAGTGAAGGACACGGGCGTGTCCCTGTATTGCTTAGGCCATGTGAGCCATACAGGCCATCAACACGACCATGTTGAAATGGCCACACGGGTGTGTTGCCCTTCTATACGGGCGTCTGCCCTATTTCAAAGTCAAATTTTCTATAGATAGTTTAAGGACCTAGGTTGATCCCGAATAGTTTTCAATGGTCGATTTGGGGCTCGTAGGCCCATAATAAGAAGTTTAAAGTAGAAAATGAAAAAGTTCTAAATTGGATCAAGCCTTGGTGACTAGGGGGAACGTTTGTGTGCAAGAGATCGAGTTAGGTAATGCCTCGTATTTCTCTTCGACATGGATTAAAGGTATGGGGTGTTACATTTAGTGGTATCAGAGCTATGGTTTAGTCGATTCTAGGACTCGCCTAGCAAGAGTACGAGTCTAGCTATACATGCCATAACTATATATTGATAGTATGACGACTTCTGACGATTATCAATTGTGTTTTTATATAGTAAATGGATCCTGATAAAGCCACAGCGGATGACGTGGAGAGTAACACGCCAGCTCCCGTCGGAGGGACCGCGTCAGTTGAGGGTGAGCCCGTGACTATAGGCCAAGACAGAAGGGCTAGAGAAGCCTATCTCCGAATGATGGACGCTTGGTACACGGAGTTCGTTCGTGCAAATTCGAATACTCCACCTCCCCCACCTCCTCTAATTCCTCAGTATGCCCCGGTAGCTCCGCAAGATGCAGACTTGATTAGGAGAGAGAAGCCTCCAGTTGACAAGATTAGGAAGCAAGGGGCCGAGGAAGTTCGAGCTAACTTAGATGACGACCCGGAGAAAGCAGAGTTTTGGTTAGAGAATACCATCAAGGTGTTTGATGAATTGTCGTACATGCCTGAAGAGTGCGTGAAGTGTGCAGTGTCACTCCTATGAGGTTCGGCTTATCAGTGGTGGAATACTCTCGTGTTTGTTGTACCGAGAGAGAGGATCACTTGGGAATTCTTCTAGAAAGAATTCTAGAAAATGTATATTAGCCAAAGGTTCATAGATCAAAAGAGGAAGGAATTCCTAGAGCTAAAACAAGGCCAAATGTCGATGTTAGAATATGATCGTGAATTTGTGAGGCTCTGTAAGTATGCATGGGAGTCCGTGTCTACAGAATCCATTATGTGTAAGAGGTTTGAGGATGGTCTTAATGAAGATATCCGATTATTTATTGGCATCTTAGAACTAAGAGAATCTGTAGTGCTCGTTGAGAGAGCATGGAAGGCAGAAGAGCTGGTAAAAGAGAAGAGGAAAGCAGCTATTGAGTCGCGAGATTCAATGAAGAGACAGATAGGGAAATCACATCAGTCCTCATCTAAGAGATTGAAGGAATTTGCTACCCGATCAAATGCTTCGGTGGGGTTTTCAAATAGAAACAAGAACCGGCAGAATACAACTTCTAGAGCCTAGACCACTTCTATCACAAGCGTCGGTAGTGCTCGGTCGAATAGGCCAGAATATTCAATGTGGTAGGCGTCACTTTGGCAAGTGCTGAGGGAATGAAAGGGGTTGTTTTAAGTGTGGATCATTAGAACATTTCATCTGAGACTATCCTGAAATGGAAGAGAGAGAGAGAAAATGCAAGAAGCGAAGACAAGTAATGCTCCTTTGAGGGGTAGACCACAAAAGAACCCCGGAAGCAGGAATGCTAGCAGAGGTGCACCAATAGATACTGTAGTGAGGCCCGAGGTCAGAGCGCCTGCAAGGACTTACGCTATTCGTGCCCGTGAAAAGGTAGGATCTCCCAACGTGATCACGGGTACCTTATCTATCCATGAAATATCTGTTGTTGCTTTAATTGACCTGGGGTCTACCCACTCTTATATTTGTATGGAATTGATACCTCGTATGAACATGATAGTAGAGTCCACTGAGTTTATGATAAAAGTGTCTAACCCGCTAGTGGACCAAATATGTAGAGATTGTCCTTTGACAATTAGAGATCATTGTTTTCCGGCTAACTTGATGTTATTGCCGTTTAATGAATTTGATATAATCCTTGGGATGGATTGGTTGACTTCTCATAGTGTTGTAGTGGACTGTGAGAGAAAAGTTATTGAGTTGAAATATGAAGACGGAATTGTTCTTCGGGTTAGGCCAAATAAATCGGATAATTTGCCTATTATAGTATCATCTTTGATTGCTGAGAAATATTTGAGGAAAGGATATGAGGCTTATCTCTCTTTTGTGCTAAATACTCAAGTGTCTGAATCGAAGGTAGAATTGATACCAGTGGCTTGTGAGTTTATAGATGTGTTTCTGGAAGAATTACCTGGACTACCTCTAGTGAGGGAAATTGAGTTTGGAATCGAGTTGGTCCCCGGTATGGAACCCATCTCAATTGCTCCGTATAGGATAGCTCCTACAGAGTTAAAGGAGTTGAAAGGTCAACTACAAGAATTAACTGGCAAGGGCTTTGCGAGACTGAGCTTTTCCCCGTGGGGTGCTCCGATGCTCTTTGTGAAAAAGAAAGATGGGTCGATGAGGTTATGTATCGACTATAGATAGCTCAATAAGGTAACAATAAAGAACAAGTATCCTTGCCAAGGATCGATGACATGTTTGATCAGTTAAAGGGAGCTACTGTATTTTCCAAGATTGACCTGAGGTTAGGATACTACTAGTTAAGGGTGAAAGAGTAAAATGTACCGAAGATTGCGTTTTGGACAAGATACGAGCATTATGAGTTCCTCGCCATGCCCTTTAGTTTGACTAATAGCCCAGCGGTGTTTATGGATTTGATGAACCGCATTTTTCAACTGTATTTGGATAAGTTTGTTGTGGTCTTTATCGACGACATACTGATTTACTCGCGTAATAAGAGTGAGCAACGAAGCATTTGGGGACTATATTATAGACCATGAGAGACAAACAATTGTATGCCAAGTTTAATAAGAGCAAATTCTGGCTTAAGGAGGTTGGATTTCTAGGACACATTGTGTCGAGTGACGGGATTAGAGTTGACCCCAGCAAAATCTCGGCTATTGTTGAATGGAAACCACCGAAAAATGTCACAGAGGTCTGTAGCTTTTTGGGTTTGGCCGGATACTATAGGCGGTTTGTAAATGGATTCTCTATGATATCTACCACGATTACTAGACTGCTGCAAAAAGATGTCAAGTTCGAACGGACAGAAAAGCGTCAGTAAAGTTTCAAGAAATTAAAGGCTTTGTTGACCGAAGCCCTAATGTTAGTGAAACTGGAGTCGGGTAAGGAATTTGTGATATATAGCGACGCCTCCTTGAATGGTTTGGGGTGTGTGCTTATGCAAGAATGCAAGGTTATAGCCTATGCCTCAAGACAGCTAAAGCCACATGAGAAAAATTACCCGACGCATGATCTAGAGTTGGCCGCCATCGTGTTCGCATTGAAGATTTGGAGGCACCATTTGTATGGAGAGAAATGTCGAGTATTCACCGACCACAAAAGTCTCAAGTATTTAATTACACAGAAGGAACTGAATCTACGACAATGAAGGTGGTTAGAGCTAATAAAGGATTATGAGCTAATAATTGACTATCACATAGGAAAGGCGAATGTAGTCGCCGACGCCTTGAGTAAAAAATCATTGTTCGCCTTGAGAACCATGAATACTCAGTTGGCTATGTCTAGCGATGGTTTGATTCTAGCAGAGTTGAGAGCTAGACTGACATTTCTACAAGAGATCCGTGAAGCTCAAAAAGGTAATAAGGAGTTGCAAGCTAAGATGGCTCAGTGTGAGACGAAAAATAAATCCAAGTTTCATGTTGGTGTCGATAGGTGTTTGATGTTCAAAGATAGAGTTTGTGTACCCAAGAACAACGACTTGATTCAGAAGATTTTAGATGAGGCACATAGTGGGTGTTTGTCCGTCCATCCGGGTAGTGTGAAAATGTATAACGACCTAAAGAAAATATATTGGTGGTCGGGGATAAAAAGAGACATTTCAGAGTTCGTTTCCAAGTGTCTTGTGTGTCAGCAAGTGAAGGCTGAACACCAAGTACCTTCGAGTCTACTTCAGCCTATCATGGTCCCCGAGTGGAAGTGGGATATGATCACTATGGATTTTATGACGGGTTTGCTGGTAACCCCAAAGAAAAAGAATGTTGTTTGGGTTGTTGTGGATAGGATAACAAAGTTGGCACATTTTATACCAATACGTACCGACTACTCCCTTGAGAGATTGACTGAATTCTACATTCCCTAGATTGTGAGACTACACGGGGTGCCCTTGTCTGTTGTTTTAGATAGGGACTCGATATTTACCTCGAGGTTTTGGAAAAAGTTACAAGAGGCATTGGGAACAAAGTTGAGTTTTAGCACGACATTTCACCCGAAAACCGAAGGTCAGTCGAAAAGAGTGATTCAGGTTTTAGAAGACATGTTACGGTGTTGTGTTCTCGAGTTTCAAGGCAGTTGGGAAAGGTACTTTCCATTGGTTGAATTTGCCTACAACAACAGTTATCAGACAAGTCTGAAATATATTAGACTGAGCTCAAAGAGAGTCAGATTCACGGAGTCGATTTAATCAAAGAGACTGAAGAGAAAATTAAAATGATCCGTGACTGCTTGAAGGTCACCTTGAATAGACAGAAATCTTACGCGGATTTGGAATGAAAGGAAATTAAATTTCAATTCGGCGATAAGGTATTTTTGAAAGTATCCCCGTGGAGGAAAGTCCTCAGATTTGGTAGAAGAGGCAAGTTGAGTCCTCATTTCATTGGACCTTATGAGGTTATCGAGAGAGTAGGACTGGTTGCCTATCGATTGGCTTTGCCACCAGAGTTGAAAAAGATTCATGTCGTATTTCATGTGTTCATGCTACGCCGATATAGATCAAACCCTTCGCATGTGATTGCGCCATTAGAGGTTCCAGACAAGACTTATAGCGAAGAGCCGGTCAAGATATTGGCTCTAGAAGTCAAACAATTAAGAACAGTTATGAAAGTTTTGTGGCATAGACATTGAGTCGAGGAAGCCACATGAGAACCCGAGGAGACTATAAGAGATCAGTACCTGAACTTATTCACTGGTAAGATTTTCGGGGATGAAAATCCCTAAGAGGGAGAAATGTAACAGCCCGATTTAGGGCTTAGTCAAATATTGGTCTTGGGATCAAAAATCCAGAGTCGAATAAATTATTTTATTATTATTTTGGAGTCATTGTAGGTTTATATTAGTGTATGAAAATTTGGTGAGTTAATTTTGATGTTAGTGAGCTCAATTAAGAAAAATGACTAAATTGCATAAAATGCAAAAGTCCTAAATTGATAGCTAAAAGTGTCAAGTAGCTAGAGAATAAAGATTGGGGGTCTTTAAATGGAAATTAGACCCTATTGTGGTAGCTTGGTCGGCCATAAGAGATGAAAGTGTGGTAAAGTTAACATTAGGTAATGTTGATGACATAAGGTGTATTATAATGATGCCAAAAACCCTAGCTATCATTTTCTTTTCTCCATCCTTTCTTTTGACTGAAATTTTCAACAAAGAAATAGGGTTTTAAGAGCTTGAAATTTCAGCAACTTTAAGCCTTCTCAAGTAAGTGATTTTAATGGTTTTTCTTGAATATTTTTGTACTTTTGAGACCCTTAAAACATGGGCTTTCAAATGATGGTACTATTTTGCAAAATGATTAAGAGTGTAGGGTTTTTCCATGAAAGGGTTTGTAATGTTTGTTGAGTTTTTAGGGAAAAAAATAAGCCTTGGGTGTGTTATGAACAACTTTTGTGAAAGGTGTTAGCATGAAAACACCTAAAAGGACAATAGTGCATAAGTTGTAAAATAGATGTTAAGTATGTAAAATAGTGGGAATTTGGAGTTGCTATAAGAGTAAAAAGGGTTCGGCTAGGCTTAAGATATGAAGAAATTCGATAAAAATTGATTTTTAGGCCTAGGGGAGAATGGTCATTTTGTCAAAGTTTAGGGGCAAAATGGTTATTTTACCAAAGATATGAATTTTCGATTGCTAAAATTTATTTAGTGTCTAAATAAGTGCATTTTGCTTTTATAGACCAAGAAATACCGAATCCAAATCTGGACAAGGGGAAAGCCAAGAAAATCAATTAAATTGACTAGTCGCCACATTTTGTAATCCGAGGTAAGTTACATGTAAATAGTACAACTACATTAATAATATATGTATTTGAATTGTATTGAAATTATTATAGCATAAATTGCTTGATTGTGGAAATGAGAAAATGTGATGAGAATAGAGATAGTAGAATTCCCGATTGAACCTTAGGAAATAAATCATATATTCATTCCATCACGTTTGGGTCACTTGTATGAACTAGTGTAAGACATGTCTGGGACATGCGTCAGCCACATTATGAGAGCCAGTGTAAGACCATGTCTGGGGCATGGCATCGGCATTGAGACAAGTGCTAGTTTAAGACATGTCTAGGACATGTTTCGGCCTCGAGACGTAAGCCGGTGTAAGACATGTCTGGGACATGCACCGGCTACGAGATGTGTCAGTGTAAGACCATGTTTGGGACATGGAATCGACACAGATATGCTAGAACTTGTGTAAGACCATGTCTGGGACATGGCATCGGCACCTTACCCCATGTTTGAGGCTAAATGAATATCTGATAATGTTCTAAATGGTTCAACGGTCAAAGTATAATTTCAAGTTAACAAAGAAAGTATAACCGTGTTGTGAGTGGTACAGGTACCTATATGGTATGTATGAAACGTGAGCTCAATATATGCTATATGAGGTGTATTGAATATTAAGGAGTAAGTTTTTCTTATGCCACTTGTGTATTATGATACTTGTTGATGAATGATAAAGTTATGTTGAATATTTATTTATATGCAACTTACTAAGCTTTATACTTACTCCCTATCCTTTTTCATTTTCTTATAGTGCCGCCTATCTAGCTCAAGGACCAAAGGAAGTTAGAGATATCGATCACATTACCAATTGAAGCATTCGGTATAGTGTGATTTATATTTTTGAATGTGACATGTATAGAGCTTAGACTTTACTATTTTTGTGTCATTGAGAACTGGCCAAATGTGTTGGCTTGGGTTGGAAACCCTTCATTTTGTATTAATCCTTGAATGATGTCAAATATTCATTTTGATATATACAAATGAAGTTACTCTCATGAATGAGTAATTGCTTAATTGATATGTAGTCTTTTGCGGCTGATTGGTTTAAATAAATTATTCTTGTATTGGTTTGGTTGCTTTTGTGTAGGTTGTGTAAGTAAGGCTGTAAAACCCCGAACCCGAGACCATCGCCGGTGTCGGACACGAGGGGTTAACAAGCCAAGTTCACTTGTTTTGCCCATCCATTTGACATTTCCAGTCAGGCTGGAAAACTGCATCACTGTCGCCTTAAAAATCATATCTCGAGTTTCAAAACTCGGAAACTGGTTTTGTAAATTTTCCCTGAATTTAGACTCATATATCCATCCATGGATTTATTTCTAGAATTTTTGGTCAGGCCAATTGGTACAGTTTATTAGTTAAAGTCACCCATGTTACAGGGATCGACTGCTCTGACCTTCGCGCGGTATAACTTAAATATATCTCTGTACAGGGATTTAATGCTGGTGCCGTTTGTTTCTAATGAAACTAGACTCAAAATGGAATCTGTAAATATAAGGTATGTCTCCTAATTCTTTTTGGATAATTTATAGTAAATTTTTAAAGTTGCGACAGGGAACCCAGAAACCGTTCTGGCCCTGTCTCACAATAGCTTTAATATCTCTTAACATGTAACTCCTATGACCATTTCGTTTCTTCCATATGAAAATAGACTCATCAAGGTTCATTTACATAGCTTATTCACTATTTAATTCCATTCCTACGAATTTTGGTGATTTTTCACATTCACGTCACTGCAGCTGGCAGCATCTGTTTTAAGGTAGGTCTTACCTATTTGGTAGTCTCCATGAACCAACTAGTCTTGCCATACATAGGTTCATATATGATCATTTTAACCATGCCAATGGCTGATCATATGACCAACATTCCGCTTCAAGCCATAGCCACATCATGACACCAAATGTATACATACAAACCACAATTAGTCTAAGTCGATACTTCACTTTTACGAGCCATTTTCGCATGGCCGTACATATATACATCACAACATATTCAACCAACAAGGGGTAGTCCTATACAAGCTATTTCAAAGTTCAACCAAAATTTATACCAAAGTAGAAGCGTGGATAGTGTGGATGACTTCGACTTTATTGATCCCGAATCCGATTGCTATCGAGCGAAATCTATAAAACAGAGAGCCAAAGTAACGGGGTAAGCATTTTTTTTATGCTTAATAAGTCTCAAGGAATATAATCAACTCTAATTACAGCAATACATTCACATAGCCAAATGCATCATTTCATTAATACACATTCTTACTTCACACTTCATCATTATATACTTTCACAAAGTATCAATCAATTCAATAACTGAAATTCATTAGTCGATTGAGCGAATGTTGCTCAAACATGTCGACTTTCCAATGCACATATAACGTACCTTATCCTTTGGGCTTTTCGAGTGTACTAATTGAATTCATTACAGCAACCAACACTCACCTCCAGCCCAAGATTCTTCGAATATAACCGGATATAATCACGTGCACAAATGCCTTCGGTCCTAGCCGGATAGAATAACTCGCATCGAATGCCTTCGGTCTTAGCCCGATATAGCCACTAGCACAATTGCCTTCGGTCTTAACCCGGATATAATTTCCAGCATAATTGTCTTCGGCTTAGCCCGGATATCATTCAATTTCTCATGTACACATACATCAATAATCATTGGACATACATATTTCATTTTCGTTACTAAGGCTCAAACGCACATATATTCACAAGCATATTCGCCTTGGGACTTAGCCCGGTATCATTCAATTTCTCATACACACATAAATCAATAATCATACACATCCATACTTCATCTCACATAATTCAAGTAAGGTCACTTCTTGAGGACTTACCTCGGATGTTGTCGAACGGCTTTTTCGGCTATTCGATCACCTTTTCCTTCCCCTTGTCCAATTGTGGCCCTCTTAGCTCTTGAGCTAATTCAAACAAATTCAATTTATTAAAACCTCATTGTGCTTGCTTATGGCGAATATGACAAGGAGTTTAAATGGTCATATGGCCACTCTTTAGCTTGAATACACAATGGTCATGCACATTTTATACTACATCAAGCAATTCAATACAATTTATTTGAGCATCAAGGAAAAGCTAAGGCCTTCAATAGGCTACCCAAGGCCGAATATTCATGTACATGTTGAGGCCAATTTTGCGCTTAATACCTCACAAAAACAGCATGCATTTTACTAGTTAATGCTTTGCACATTGTGGCCCAAAACTTATAATATAGCATCAAGCACTTATGTGTGTGCTAGGCCGAATTGTGCTTGCAATTTCACAAGCATTCTTCCACATCTTCTTCTTTAAACCAATATATTCATCACTTACTTCATAGCCAAAACATCATGTGCAAACATATATATACAATATGAGCATGGCGAATTTCAAGGTGTCCATAGCCATCCAAAATACAAATTTTAACTAACATGCAAGAAGCATGAACCATGCTCATGAATGCATCATGGCGAATATGACAATCATGCTCCATTCAACTTCAATCATGGTTAAACACAAAAGAAAACTCAAAATCTTACTCAAGAGTAGACAATCCATCATTGCATGCATCATCATCAAGCTTCACACTTAGCATGCAATGGCTTTATCACCATAACAACTTTGGCCAAATACCATTTCCATGGCATAACAAGGATTTGAGCCATGGCTAACATGCACATCAAATTAGCAACCAAACCATGCATGAAACTCCCAACACAACCTCATACATACCTTAATCTTAATGCAAACTTAGCCAAATCTCCTTCTAGGTCTCTTCCAACCCAAGCATGAAGCAAAAATCCTCCCCTTTTCCCTTAGTATTTTCGCCAAGAAGATGAGAAAGGATGAACAAATTTTTCTTTTCTTTCTTTAGGACATTCGCCAAAGTGTTTAGAATGGATGAACAATTTTTTTTTTTCTTTGCTAGTCTTTATTTTATGACTTCCTACATACACCACTAGCAAAACATGTTGGAAACATGTTCCTTGCCCATAACCTTGTCATGGCCGGCCACTCCTCCTTAGGAAGGGATTATTTGACATGCAACTCCACCTTTTTGTTAACAGTACTAACAAGCCATTTAAAATTAGCCTATCATATTTCACCATGTTTCACTTTGATCCCTATTTAATACTTTCTCATGCAAATGGGTAAAATTAGAGAATGAAATTTCCACATATGCATGGACACACATAGTAAGCATAGAATATAACAATTAATTATTTTTATGACTCGGTTTAGTGGTCCCAAACCACATTCCGGCTAGGGTCTATTTTGGGTGTCACAACTCTCCCCACTTAAGAAATTTTCGTCCCGAAAATCTTACCGTAAATAGGTTTGGATATCGCTCTTTCATAGAGTTCTCGGTCTCCCAAGTAGCTTCTTCTATCCCGTGCTTGAGCCATAACACTTTCACTAGCGGAACCCGCTTGTTTCGCAACTCTTTCACTTCTCGTGATAGGATACGAATCGGTTCTTCCTCATAACTCATATTAGCTTGAATTTCAATTTCTGATGGACTAATCACGTGCGATGGATCGGATCTATAGCGTCGAAGCATCGAAACGTGAAAGACATCGTGAACCTTTTGAGTTCGGGGGCAAAATCAGCGATATGCCATGGACCGACTTGCTCGATATCTCATATGGCCCAATGAACCTCGGGCTCACTTGCCCTTACGGTACCAACACGAGTATCCTTTTCCAAGGCGATACCTTGAGAAACACTTTATCACCCACGATACTCGATATCCTTACGCTTCAGATCCACGAGGACTTCGACGATCGGAGGCTATCTTCGACTTTCACGGATTACTTTCACTTTCTTCTCAAAGATCCCTAATCAAATCCACCCGAAAATCTTGCTTCACCGAGCTCGGTCCAAAACAATGGTGTACGGCATTTACAACCGTACAAGGCCTCGTAGGGTGCCATCTTAATACTTGATTGAAAGTCGTTGTTGTGGCGAATTCAATCAACAAAGAAATCTCGTTCCCATGAACCACTAAACTCGAGGACGCAACATCTTAACATAACCTCAAGTATCCGAATTATCCGCTCGGATTGACCATCGGTTTGGGGGTGAAAAGCGGTCTGAAATGCAACTTGGTACCCAAAGCTTCTTGCAACTTTTTCCAAAATCGCGAGGTAAATCTCGGATCTCTATCCGACACGATGGAAATAGGCACCCGTGTAATCTCACAACCGAGAAACGTACAATTCCGCTAATTTGTCCATTGAAAAATCCGTGCGTCGGGGACAAAGTGGGCCGACTTAGTCAATCGATCTACCACGACCCAAACCGCATCCTTCTTACTTGCGACAATGGCGGTCGGATACAAAGTCCATTGTGACTCGATCCCATTTCCACTCGGGTATCGTGATTGGTGAAGTAATCTCAAGGCACCGATGTTCCGCTTTCACTTGTTGACATATTAAACATCTCAAACAAAGTCGGAGATGTCTCGCTTCATACCATACCACCAAAACCGACGTTTCAAATCATTGTACATCTTCGTACTCCCGTGGATTGCCATTCGGCTACAATAGGCTTCATTCGAATTATCGAAATGAGTTCAAATTCTTTGGGACACACAGACGACTTTTGAACCTCAAACAATCGTCATCGTCGATTTGAAACTCCGAGTCCTTGTTCGAACACACGCAGCCCGTTTTGCAACCAACTCGTCGTCGACTTTCTCGAGCTTCTCGAATTTGGTGTGTCAATAATGGTTTGGCTTTCAATTCAGCCACTAACACACCGTCGGATCGGACGGACAAGTGCACATTCATCGCTCGTAAGTGAATAACGATTTACGACTCAAGGCATCCGCAACCACATTCGCCTTTCCCGGGTGATAGTCAATAATCACTCATAATCCTTTAACATTTCGAGCCAACGTCTTTGTCGCAGATTTAAGTCTCTTTGGGTCATCAAATATTTGAGACTTTTGTGATCCGAGTATACATGGCACCTTTCACCAAATAAGTAATGTCGCCAAATCTTTAAAGGCGAATACGATGGCGCCAATTCGAGATCATGAGTCGGATAATTTTTCTCATGTGGCTTTAATTGCCTCGACGCATAGGCCACAACTCGACCTTCTTGCATTAATACGCAACCTAACCCAAGTAGAGAGGCGTCGCTATAGATGACAAACTCCTTGCGGACTCGGGTTGCACTAAAATTGGGGCTTCATCAAATAAGTTTTCGATTGATCGAAACTTTTTGGCATTT
Organism: Gossypium arboreum; assembly: GCF_025698485.1. Classification (NCBI taxonomy): domain Eukaryota; kingdom Viridiplantae; phylum Streptophyta; class Magnoliopsida; order Malvales; family Malvaceae; genus Gossypium; species Gossypium arboreum. The sequence goes on along the minus strand of NC_069082.1, from coordinate 14,818,903 downwards.
CTCAAATCCATTCGAACTTAACATCCTTTTGGAGTAAGCCGTCATCGGCGTGGCTATCGTTGAGAAGCCTTTTACAAATCGTCGGTAATAACCAAGAAGCCCCAAAAAGCTCGAACCTCGAATATTTCTGAGGCTTCCAATTAAGTATGGCTGAAATTTTATTCGTCGACTCGAATACCCGTCGCAGATACCACATGACCCAAGAAGCTAACCTCTCTTAACCGAACTCACACTTGCTGAACTTAGCATATAATTGCTTATCCCATAAAATTTGCAGCACTAACCGCAGTGTTCAAAGATGTTCGATCTCATTTCTTGAATAGACCAAGATGTCATCAATGAACACGACTACGAATCGATCCAAATATGGTCTAAAGATCCGATTCATTAAATCCATAAATACCGCGAGGGCATTAGTGAGCCCAAGCGGCATCACTAGGAACTCATAGTGACCATATCTCGCTCAAGGCGGTCTTGGGTACGTCCGAATCTCGGATTCGCAATTGATAATAGCCCGATCTCAAATCTATTTTCGAGAACACCGAGGCTCCCTTCAGTTGATCGAACAATTCATCAATACGTGGCAACGGATATTTGTTTTTATTGTCGCTTTATTAAGTCGACAATAGTCGATGCACACCGCATGGTTCCATCCTTCTTCTTCACGAACAATCTCGGCGCACCCAAGGCGAAAAACTCAAAGAGCAAAACCTCTATCCACCAATTCTTGCAATCGAGCTTTCAACTCCTTTAATTCCGTTGGTGCCATACGATACGGAGCTATCGAAATTGGAGTGGTACCGGTACCAATTCGATGCCAAATTCTATTTCGAGCAGTGGTAAACCCGGCAATTCTTCGGAAAACATCCGGTATTCACAAACCACGGGCACAGATTCGGGTTTCTTTTCGATTCCTTGTCATCAAGACGTCGCAAAGTGCGCTTCGCCCTTTTCTTACATATTTTTGGGCCAACATCGCGATATTACAACCGGCAACCCTTTAAGTCCGTAGACTCAACCCGAATTATTTCATTATTCGCGCACCTCAAATCGATAGTCTTGCTCTTGCAATTTACAACCGCATCGTGCATGGTCAACCAATCCAAACCAAGAATAACATCGAACTCATCGAACGGCAAAAGCATCAAGTCCGCGGAAAACAAGAACCTCGGAACACTAGGGGACTTTTCTTGCACACTTTGTTGACAAGCACGTAATGACCCAAGGGTTTGACACCGAATTACAAACTCGAGACTCAATGGGCAAAGTCTTCTTTGGATGCTAAGGTTTCACATATATATGAATGAGTAGAACCGGGGTCAATCAAAGCAATCACATTTGTATTGAAAAGAGTGAAAGTACCGGTAATAACATCCGGAGAGGCAAGATCCTCGCGTGCGCGTATGGCATAAGTCCTAGCAGAGCACGAGCCTCGGATCGATGGTAGCATCTCTAGATCCTCTCGACCGCCACCGACATTGCCCATATTTCTAGGTGGCCTACCTCGGCGATGGTAGCACCGGGTTTGCACTCGACTTACATTCTGCTCATGCATCCTCGGGCAATCCTTCATAAAGTGGTCGGCCGATCCACACTTATAGCGGAGCGATCACGAAACCAACAGCTCCCGAATGCCATTTGCCACAATGTGGACACTCCGCCCTCTCTCGGCGATCATTTCCACCACCGGCGATCGAGGTGACTCGTGTGGTCACAGGGTTCGATCGCGTCCTCGTCTAGAAAAGCCCAAACGCCTCTAGACCGGCTCACATCGTCTCGAAATCTCTTCGATGCTTGTTGAAGAGACTTTCCGAGGACCTCTTCGAATTCTCCGGTTCCCACATCGACTTTTTGTTTCTCCTTTCTAAGCTCTTGACTTTACAAGCTCGCTCAACAAGTACTACGAACTCTCGTATCTCGAGGATGCCAACAAACATCCTTATATCATCATTCAGCCCATCCTCGAGCGTTTACACATAATAGCTTCGGACGAAATGCATTCTCGCTGCACTGGCTAAGCCTCACAAATTTTCGTTCGTGTCGAATCGACATCGAACCTTGCTTAAGATCAAGGAATTCCTCCGCTTTTGGTCGATGAATCTCGATGATATAATTTTTTGAACTCGGTTTGAAAGAATTCCCAAGTCACTTGCTCTCTAGGCACCACGAAGTCGAGTACTCCACCAATAGTAGGCGGACTCGCGTAGCAAGGAGATGGTACACTTTAAGCACTCATCGGTGTACAAGATAGCTCATCAAGCACCGGATAGTGTTATCTAACCAAAATTCAGCTCGCTCGGCATCATCATCATCCGTAGCCTTAAATTCAGTGGCCCCATGTTTTCAATCCTATCGACTGGGGCTTACTTGACCTTATTTGGTCAGTCACCGGAGGTATTGTAGGTGCGGGGTTGCATTTGTCGGGAATGGAGGTTGTGGAACAGTAGTGTTGGTTCGAATGTATTGATTAAACCATTCGTTCATCACACTATAAAAGGCTTGCCTAGCCTCGTCATTAGGATTGCTGGCCATAGGTTGAGAGTCCGCCGGCGCTGTCCCTTGTGCGGGAGTAGGCGCCACACTCTCCACATCATCAGCTATCGCTCGGTTGGGATCGGGATCCATTGCTATAAACAAACACAAAGTCAAATTGTCAGAAATCACCACACTATCGATTCATCATTTAATGGCATGTATAGCTAGACCCCAGACACATCACGGTAGTCCTAGAATCGACTAAACCGTGGCTCTGATACAAATAAAATTGTAACACCCCGAACCCGAGACCATCGCCGGTGTCGGACACGAGGGGTTAACAAGCCAAGTTCACTTGTTTTGCCCATCCATTTGACATTTCCAGTCAGGCTGAAAAACTGCGTCACTGTCGCCTTAAAAATCATATCTCGAGTTTCAAAACTCGGAAACTGGTTTTGTAAATTTTCCCTGAATTTAGACTCATATATCCATCCATGGATTTATTTCTAGAATTTTTGGTTAGGCCAATTGGTACAGTTTATTAGTTAAAGTCACCCATGTTACAGGGATCGACTGCTCTGACCTTCGCGCGGTATAACTTGAATATCTCTCTGTACAGGGATTTAATGCTGGTGCCGTTTGTTTCTAATGAAACTAGACTCAAAATGGAATCTGTAAATATAAGGTATGTCTCCTAATTCTTTTGGATAATTTATAGTAAATTTTAAAGTTGCGACAGGGAACCCAGAAACCGTTCTGGCCCTGTCTCACAATAGCTTTAATATCTCTTAACATGTAACTCCTATGACCATTTCGTTTCTTCCATATGAAAATAGACTCATCAAGGTTCATTTACATAGCTTATTCACTATTTAATTCCATTCCTACGAATTTTGGTGATTTTTCACATTCACGTCACTGCAGCTGGCAGCATCTGTTTTAAGGTAGGTCTTACCTATTTGGTAGTCTCCATGAACCAACTAGTCTTGCCATACATAGGTTCATATATGATCATTTTAACCATGCCAATGGCTGATCATATGACCAACATTCCCGCTTCAAGCCATAGCCACATCATGACACCAAATGTATACATACAAACCACAATTAGTCTAAGTCGATACTTCACTTTTACGAGCCATTTTCGCATGGCCGTACATATATACATCACAACATATTCAACCAACAAGGGTAGTCCTATACATGCCATTTCAAAGTTCAACCAAAATTTATACCAAAGTAGAAGCGTGGATAGTGTGGATGACTTGACTTTATTGATCCCGAATCCGATTGCTATCGAGCGAAATCTATAAAACAGAGAGCCAAAGTAACGGGGTAAGCATTTTTTTATGCTTAGTAAGTCTCAAGGAATATAATCAACTCTAATTACAGCAATACATTCACATAGCCAAATGCATCATTTCATTAATACACATTCTTACTTCACACTTCATCATTATATACTTTCACAAAGTATCAATCAATTCAATAACTGAAATTCATTAGTCGATTGAGCGAATGTTGCTCAAACATGTCGACTTTCCAATGCACATATAACGTACCTTATCCTTTGGGCTTTTCGAGTGTACTAATTGAATTCATTACAGCAACCAACACTCACCTCCAGCCCAAGATTCTTGAATATAACCGGATATAATCACGTGCACAAATGCCTTGGTCCTAGCCGGATAGAATAACTCGCATACGAATGCCTTGGTCTTAGCCCGGATATAGCCACTAGCACAATTGCCTTCGGGTCTTAACCCGGATATAATTTCCAGCATAATTGTCTTTGGGGCTTAGCCGGATATCATTCAATTTCTCATGTACACATACATCAATAATCATTGGACATACATATTTCATTTTCGTTACTAAGGCTCAAACGCACATATATTCACAAGCATATTCGCCTTCGGACTTAGCCCGGGTATCATTCAATTTCTCATACACACATAAATCAATAATCATACACATCCATACTTCATCTCACATAATTCAAGTAAGGTCACTTCTTGAGGACTTACCTCGGATGTTGTCGAACGGCTTTTTCGGCTATTCGATCACCTTTTCCTTCCCTTGTCCAATTGTGGCCCTCTTAGCTCTTGAGCTAATTCAAACAAATTCAATTTATTAAAACCTCATTGTGCTTGCTTATGGCGAATATGACAAGGAGTTTAAATGGTCATATGGCCACTCTTTAGCTTGAATACACAATGGTCATGCACATTTTATACTACATCAAGCAATTCAATACAATTTATTTGAGCATCAAGGAAAAGCTAAGGCCTTCAATAGGCTACCCAAGGCGAATATTCATGTACATGTTGAGGCCAATTTTGCAGTTAATACCTCACAAAAACAGCATGCATTTTACTAGTTAATGCTTTGCACATTGTGGCCCAAAACTTATAATATAGCATCAAGCACTTATGTGTGTGCTAGGCCGAATTGTGCTTGCAATTTCACAAGCATTCTTCCACATCTTCTTCTTTAAACCAATATATTCATCACTTACTTCATAGCCAAAACATCATGTGCAAACATATATATACAATATGAGCATGGCGAATTTCAAGGTGTCCATAGCCATCCAAAATACAAATTTTAACTAACATGCAAGAAGCATGAACCATGCTCATGAATGCATCATGGCGAATATGACAATCATGCTCCATTCAACTTCAATCATGGTTAAACACAAAAGAAAACTCAAAATCTTACTCAAGAGTAGACAATCCATCATTGCATGCATCATCATCAAGCTTCACACTTAGCATGCAATGGCTTTATCACCATAACAACTTTGGCCAAATACCATTTCCATGGCATAACAAGGATTTGAGCCATGGCTAACATGCACATCAAATTAGCAACCAAACCATGCATGAAACTCCCAACACAACCTCATACATACCTTAATCTTGATGCAAACTTAGCCAAATCTCCTTCTAGGTCTCTTCCAACCCAAGCATGAAGCAAAAATCCTCCCCTTTTCCCTTAGTATTTTCGCCAAGAAGATGAGAAAGGATGAACAAATTTTTCTTTTCTTTCTTTAGGACATTCGCCAAAGTGTTTAGAATGGATGAACAATTTTTTTTTTTTTCTTTGCTAGTCTTTATTTTATGACTTCCTACATACACCACTAGCAAAACATGTTGGAAACATGTTCCTTGCCTATAACCTTGTCATGGCCGGCCACTCCTCCTTAGGAAGGGATTATTTGACATGCAACTCCACCTTTTGTTAACATGTACTAACAAGCCATTTAAAATTAGCCTATCATATTTCACCATGTTTCACTTTGATCCCTATTTAATACTTTCTCATGCAAATGGGTAAAATTAGAGAATGAAATTTCCACATATGCATGGACACACATAGTAAGCATAGAATATAACAATTAATTATTTTTATGACTCGGTTTAGTGGTCCCGAAACCACATTCCGGCTAGGGTCTATTTTGGGCTGTCACAAAGGGTGGCAAAGAGGCTTGGTAAATAGATTTATGTCGTCCACACGGGCGTGTATCTAGGCTGTGTGTGACACACGGTCTGCCCCATGGGTGTGTGGTCTGGCCGTGTGTCCTCTGCACGTAAAAATTTCAAGTTAGTATGTATGGTAGTAAACACATGGGTAGAGACACGATCGTGTGTCTCAGCAGTATGATGGACACAGCCTAGCACACGGGCGTGTGCCTTGGCCGTGTGACATTTTGGGAATGCTGGCGTCAGAAACAGAATGTCCATGTTTTTGCACACAGGCTAGGACACGGGCGTGCCATGGCAGTATGAAGGACACGGGCGTGTGCCAGGCCATGTGAAAACCCTTATAGGTGTGCATTTAGAATTAATTCCTCATGGGTGGAGGACACGGGCGTGTCCCTATATTGCTTAGGCCGTGTGAGCCATACGGGCCATCAAGACAATCATGTTGAAATGGCCACATGGGCATGTTGCCCTTCTATACGGGTGTTTGCCCTGTTTCAAAGTCAAATTTTCTATAGATGGTTTAAGGACCCGGGTTGATCCTAAATAGTTTTCAATGGTCGATTTGGGGCTCGTAGGACTATAATAAGAAGTTTAAAGTAGAAATTGAAAAAGTTCCAAATTGGACCAAACCTTGGTGACTTGGGGGAACATTTTTGTGCATGAGATCGAGTTAGGTAATGCCTCGTATTCCACTCTGGCGTGGGTTATGGGTATGGGGTGTTACAACACACATGGCCTGGCACACGACCTACAACATGGCCATGTTCTAATATACACACGGGCGAGCACACATGCTGAGACATGACTGTGTGCCCTTATTTCGAATTGTACTTGGTTTGGCCACACGACTATGTTCTTGAGCCACACGGTCGTGTGACCCCTATTTTTAATTTTTTCTAAAACTTTATGTTTTATTTCAATTTAGTCCCTGATTGATTCCAAACTATTTTTAGTGCCTCAGAAACTCATTTTAAGGTTCGTAAATTTGATTATGCTTTGATTGAAATATAGATTCAAATATTGATATTTAATTTAACAAATGAATTATATAATGATGTAAATTGTTTTGTTATATGCCATAATATTCTGTAACCCTAATCCAACAATAGAGACGACTTAAGGGTGTTACAGTACGAGCTAGAACCACACCATTTCAGGGAAATAATGGCAGGGCTTGAGATTGATATGCACGATGTGATTAATCCTTCTCTCTAAGAATTTTTTTAGTAACATAGAGCCCTTGCAATGGGCTTAAAGTTTTGATGACGAGTCTCGATATGGCCATATGACCACCAACCTCGTGAGGGGGTTAACTCCGTCTTGAAGCATACATGTCATCTACCAATTTCTACCATTTTCTTGGCTATATTCTATTGGCTCTCAACATTAATGTCGAGAATGGGACTGAGACAACTGAATCAATTAGAGGCAGGATATGTGTTTGTGAAGGAGGTGCGAAAGGAGATGGTTGTGAACGCCCAAAAAGCAAGGTTGATGAATGTAGAACTATAATCACAACACATGGAAATTTTGGTAATTGAGCACATCGATCATCAAGCGGGTGTACTGGTTAAGTCTTATGGTGTTGATCTCCAACAGAGGTAGTGCAAGTGTGTAAAGTTCCAGGCCTTTCGGTATCTATGTGTACACATTATTACTGCATGTGCGTGGGCCAATGTGGATTGTAAAAGAATATATCTATGATGTCTACATTCTAGAACACACATTGCGTATTTGGGGTAACGAGTTCCCTGTGTTGCGGGATGTCTTGACATGGGAAGTGCCCCCTCCTAAGTTCGAGTTGATCCCGGATAAAAGGCTTCGTAGGAAACCCAAAGGTCAACCGCAGGTCACCCAGATTCACAATGACATGGACATATGGGAGCCATTAGGACAAAAACATTGTGGAATCTATAGAACAGTCGATCACAATCAGAACAAGTGCCCATATCAAAACTACCATCCAGGACGATCCTCGAAGTTAGGGGGATTCTAAATATTGAAGAGCCCCATTCATTTACAAAAATGAAAATTAAAATATATGAAAATAATTTATTTATCACTTAATGTATTTGATATAGTTACTGCACTTTTTTCATATTTTTTAAGAGTTTTATTCTTTCTTTTGTTTGGATTCATTGCAAAATTAAAATCTTGTTCAATAATAAAATAGATTTAGTGTTTTCTTTCACATTCATTGTGATTAAACAAAAACCAGTTTACACTTGATTAATTTAACTACTACTTTATTCTTAGTAATTTTGACAATTTATGATATCTATGGAATTAATTTATGGAAATTAAAAATACTTTATTTCAAGAATTAACACAAAGTACATACAATATTTCATCAATAACTTTTCCACACTTAAAATACATTAGAGCCTGGAGTTTTGCCTGAGGTGAGCCTTGAGGTTTACTGCGGAGGTGGCTTTCTTTGTTGTCGAGGGTGAAGGTTGTCATTATCATTCTCCTTACGCTGCCCCAAACCTTGGGGTGTATTGAGAAAATCTGAGAAATCAAATCCCCCTAATGATTGGTATTCGGGGGTGCAGTATTTGGTGTCCAAGGGTGCTGATGGAAACATATCCTCCATCATTATTGGTTATAGTTGCTTAAAATTACTACTACAACTGTCCATCTCCAAATTATAAGGGTCACAACTAGAAACTCGTATCTTCGAACGATAAGAACTAGCCTTGGACAATGAATGTAATTGTAGATGTTCGAGATCAAGGTTGGCCTTGGGGTATGGCTCGACATCGAGGTATGCTTGGGTAGCAGGGTTCTGATTGCCTCAATGATGACATGGTTGATCTGGTCCACATCCGTATATGTGTCTCAGGATTACCATCAACTTCCCCTCAAAAAGATATGGCACCCCATTCTCTAAGTACCATTGTTGGTACTCAATAGAGGGGCTAAAGTCAAATAAACATGTTTCCAATTAAGGCCTATCTACAACCGGGCATTCCACAATTCGATAAATTGTTGATGCATGACTGCCCAATTCTTTGATTCCTTCCTCCTCTTATTGATACCATGGACAACGTCGAAGATGATGGGGTTGTCCAAAACATATTGTTTGTAACCGAATTACTGAAGTACTTGATCACCATTATACCACTCAGCGATCGAGAAATTCAACGCCTAAGCGTTGATGCACCACACGATTAAGTGTATGACACCCCAAACCTGACCGGGATGGATCGGCCTAAATTCCAAGCGATACATTAGCCACCTAAGTGACTCTTCAGCTAACGAACTCCTAAGATACACCCCGACCTTATAACACCTCAATCTTATCCATTTATTAGTTATTTATTAATGCGGAAGTAATTTGTGAACTAATTTTAAACTTTTTTATAAGTAATTTAAGTTAAGGGCATTTTTGTCTTTTTACCACCTACGATTAAACTAACCCAATTTTAGATCTATACATTTATCAACCTCTATTAATCAATTTATGTAAGCCCTAAAAATTTCAACTTAATCTAAGTTTATTTTCTATGTCTAATTCAAGTTTTATCATTAAGGGCTAAATTGTAACAATTTCAAACTATCATTACTATGCTCGGATATTAAATTGAGTGCATTTCTAACAAATTTTTTATCAATTACAAGTCTAATCCTAAAAGTTTATGAAGTTTTCTTATCATTTAAGGCTCTAAGACTTATCAAGTTATAGGACTAATTTGTAATTTAAACGGACTAGAGAACCAAATTAAAAAGACCAGAATTCAAACCCCCAACAGTCCACTGCAAATTTTTTGTGTAAAAAATTTGATTTAAAACTTGATTTTGAGTATTTTGATGGCCAATTAAACCCGATTTAACTACAATTAAATATCATACATATTTATACATCTTCAATTGAATTTATTAACACCAATTAAGCCTTAATTAAATAGAATTAAACATTCAATTTCTTGCATATCAGCCACCGGTTAATTCAAAGAAGTGTCATACCTTAGTCGCTAGTAAACCACTCCATGGAAGCTTCATTTAAATAATTGTTAGTGTAAACATCATGCCTTACACACCGTGTTATCAAGCAACAATACATCATAAATTATTCAATAATCAAACTCAAATATGCATATATGATATTATAAAACCATCTAAAATTAAAAATGTCCAATGTCCAATTACAACCAAAATTAAACTAAGTCCCGACAGTTCCACAATGCCCGATTAACATCTCAAAAACGTGTAACTAAATCTCTACCAAGCCTTAATCTCTTGGAACTCTCTTACTCAGCCCCTCAATCCCATCAATTAACTACATGAATATGAGGGTGTGGGCTTAAAAAGCTCAGTGAATGTTAATAAAACGACGAGCAAATGAGGGCCCAAATATGCTTAAATCGAAACCAATCAAATAAAAATTTTTAGTCATCATATCAATCCATAATAGTTCAATGTCATATGCTCAACCATGTATCAAAAATCATACTTGATCGTGGCATATAATCATCAATTTAGCATATAACATTTCATACATTTATATTGGCATATACAATCATGGCTTAATTAGGTGATCATACCTCAGATCAACGAATCTGCCTACTCCCAATCAGAATCATAATCAGTCTTAAATTGAGCGAGCTGAGGCCACACATTCCCTTATCGCCTCAAATCAGTCCTGTTGAGTGGAGACACAAGCTCAACACTCCCTTATCTACTCCAAATCAGTCCACTTAGAGCCTCATTGCTCACAAATAACATATCAATTTGATGAGTACTCACAAATCCTATGGCATGCCAACTATATCCAATGGATCCACCATGCTATAATGCCAATATAATCAATCAACAATAACATAATTTCAGTCAATAATGTGCTCAATTTCAAGTGCCAAAGTGCATATGTGAATCATGTAACATAATTATTTTAACATCAAATTAAATCTAGCATACCAATTACCTACTATTAGTTGAAATATCAACATACCATGAACCAAAAACCCCAGCATACTTGCTTAGTTCACCATTATAATCAATCAAATCAAGCACATAAAATCACTAGATGCTTACTTATCAACACTTAACAAAAATTTCATCACTTAAACATATATCAATAATCTTGCAAAATTAACCAACCGAAACTCAATTAAATATTTGCAATTAGTAATTAATCATCCTGTGAAAAATAAAATAGAATAAAATAAATAAAAATAAAGAACACATAAATTTTACGTGGAAACCCTTTCGGGAAAAAAACCACGCAAGAGGAGAAGAAAATTCACTATGTCGAAAAATTTTTACACAAATACAAGAGGAATAGACTATGTCTATTTATAGGCTTGCAAAGCCATATTCTAGTAGGATTGAAACACCTTATCCTAATCAATATAAAATAGATGGAGTTTAATAAGGTTTAAAACCTTATTCTAAAATAAAATAAAAGAAGTCTAGTTCTATATGGATTTTACTTTTATTTTATTTTCCATCGTATTTTATTTAAATAAGAATTTGGGTCACTTAATTCTAACAATCTCCACCTTGACACAAATTCTCAATGAACAAGTTCTTCATCGCGAACTTTCAATAAACAAGTTCTTCACCTCTTCCAAAAACCCCTTAAGGGTTTAACTTCAACAATGAACACCAACCAAGTCTAAGCAATGCTCAAACTTGGTTATAGGAAGTGACTTAGTCATCATATCTGCAGGATTTTCATGAGTGCTAATTTTGCTCACAACAATATCACCACGAGCAATAATATCACGAACAAAATGATACCGAATATCAATGTGTTTTGTTCTCTCATGAAACATTTGATCTTTTGTAAGAAAGATGGCACTGACCGTCACAAAATCTCGTCTGATTTGAAGGTCTTCATTGAGTTCACTAAATAGTCCCTTCAACCAAATAGCTTCTTTACAAGCCTCAAGAATCGCCATGTACTCAAATTCGTTGGTAGACAAAACGATTGTAGTTTGCAAAGTGGCTTTCCAACTAATTGCACAACCTCCGATTGTAAAGACGTAACTCGTGAGAGATCTTCTTCTATCAAGGTCTCCAGCAAAATCAGCATCAACATACCCTATAACTCCATCTTTAGTTCTTCCAAACTGTAAGCAAACATTAGTAGTGCCTCGTAAGTATCTTAAAATCCACCGAATCGCTTTCCGGTGTTCTTTACCGAGATTCGCCATGTATCGCTAACCGCACCGATCGCATATGATAAATCGGGCGTGAACAAACCATAGCATACATGAGAGATCCTCGCACTAGAGTATGGAACATGTGACATGTACTCAATCTCATTATCGATTGAGGAGATAAGGCCGATGAAAGTCCGAAATGGGTGCTAAAGGAGTACTAACAGCTTAGCACTCGCATATTGAACTCGCAAAGAACTTTCTCAATGTACCCTTCCGACTTAGGTACAATTTACTTGCTTTTCTATCTCGAGAATCTCCATACCAAGTATCTTCTTTGCTGGTCCTAAATCTTTCATCTCAAATTCTTCACTTAGTTGGGCTTTAACCTTTCTTATCTCTCTTTTATCTTTTCTTCGCTATCAACATGTCATCAACATAAAGAAGTAGATACACAAAAGAACCATCACTTTTTTTCTTAAAGTAGACACAATCATCAAAACTACTTCTTTTGAAATCATGAGAAGTCATAAAGGAATCAAACCTCTTGTACCAATTGTCTTGGTGATCGTTTCAAACCGTAAAGGGACTTTTTCAGAAGCAAACATAGTCCTCTTTTTCGAGACTATAAAACCCTCCGTTGTTGCATGTAAATATCTTCCTCAAGTTCTCCATGCAAAATGCGCTTTACATCTAACCGCTCAAGCTCCAAATCATGCATGGCAACAATACCAAGCAAAGCTCGAATCGAACTATGCTTAACAACCGGAGAGAACACATCTCATGAAGTCCACTCGAATTTGATCAGTAACCCTTTGCAACAAGCCTTGCTTTATATCCGGGTTCTTCAACTCCTGAGTCCCTTATTTCTTTTAAACACCCATTTACAACGAATGACCTTTTTACCTTTAGGAAGTTTTACAAGATCCCATGTTCTGTTTTTGTGGAGTGATTCCATCTCCTCTTGCATAGCAAACATCCACTTTTCTCGAGTCTTCACAACTAATCGCCTCGAAATAATTAAATGGCTCTTGATTCGCATCTATATCTTCAGCCACATTTAAAGCATAAGCAACTAGATCAACCTCGGCATACTTCTTTGGAGGTTTAATTTCTCTTCTTGTCTGTTTTTGGCAATAGAGTATTGCGGTGAAGAAGCAACTCTATTCTCAATTTTTGTACCGGCTTGAGGAGTTGATTCAGTATTAATCGATGCTCCACCGCTTTTGGTTTTCTTTATTGGAAGAGTCTTTAAGAGATAAGTTAGGTAGCATAGCGCTTTCATCAAAACAACATCTCTGCTAATCACAACTTTTCTATTTTCAGACACCATAACTTATAGCCTTTTACACCACTTTATAACCAAGAAAACGCATTTAATGGATCTCGGTTCCAATTTTCCATTATCAACATGAGCATACGCAGGACACCCAAAAATCTTTAAATCGTAATAATTAGCAGGATTACGGACCATACCTCTTGTGGAGTCTTTTCTCAATGGCAACGGATGGAGATCGGTTGATCAAAAACATGCAAGAGAGGTCGTCGCCCAAAATGACTTGTAAGTTGGCATTTGACAACATACATCGAACCTTCTCCATGATCGCTCGCTCATTCGCTCGCAATGCCGCTTTTGTGTGGAGTATGATGAATCGTCAAGTGTCTCATGATCCCTTCGACTTGCACAATCTATTAAACTCATCGTAATGTAACTCTAAGCCATTGTCTGCACGGAGGTATTTTATCTGCTTTTCCGTCTGCTTTTCAATCATAATTTTCCAAGACTTAAATGTGGAAAACACATCGCTTTTCGCTTCGTGAAGAACGCCCAAACTTTTCTCGAAAAATCATCAATAAAGGTTAGCATATAATTAGCTCCACCTCTCAAGGCACTCGACGGCCCCCCCGCATCGAAATGGATATACTCCAATGTTTCCTTCGTGTTATGGATTCCTCTAGTGAATCGAACTCTCTTTGCTTCCCAAAACACAAGGTGCTCACGAAATTCGGTTTGCAAATTCCTTGCCCATTAAGAAGTCCTCTTTGCTTAATTCGCCATGCCATTCTCACTCATATGCCCTAGGCGATATGCCAAAGTTTAGTAATATCATCATCCGACAAGGAAGAGGAAGCGACAACGCATCACCAATGTGATGAGAACCTCAGAAACATATAACTTGGCAATCTTTCTTTGCCCTTTCATCACAACAAGGGACCCTTTGAAATCTTTAAAACCCCACTTTCACCGTGTATCTGCACTTTTGAATCAAGAGTACTCAACGAAATTAAATTTCTTTTCAATTCGAACATGCCGCACGTCACTAAGTGTTCGACAACTCCATCAAACATCTTAACTTTAATTGTTCCAACACCGCGATTTTACATGAAGCATTATTTCCCATCAAAACAACACCTTCAGATCATCGTTTCATAAGTTGTAAACCAATCCCGATTGGGACTCATGTGGAAGGTGCAACTGAATCAAGTATCCACTCTCGCTTACTTTAGAATCATTGATGAAGCAACTAGAAGTTCACCATCGCGTAGTCTTCTACAACATCGCCTTCACCGAATTTTCCGTTTTTTTCCTTTGATTCGCACCTCCCTTTTAATCTTATTTTGTAGCTTATAGCACTCAGATTTAATGTGCCCTTTCTTCTTGCGAAGTTGCAAGTTTTACCTCTGCTTGAAGATTTCGATCTACCCTTAGATTTACCACGAGGATTCCGTTCTCGTGTTCTACCACGATCATCATCAACATTCCGGTCTTGTCTCCCACGAACAATGAGACCCTCTCCCGAGAGTTGGGTTTAACCACAAGATGCTTCATCTTATCATACGAGGTTAAAGAATCATAAACCTCATCAACCGTGAGAGACTCGCGGCTATATAAAATCGTGTCTCTAAAGGTTGAATAAGACGGGCAACGAACAAAGTAGAATCAACCCTAGATCTTCCTTATCATCTTGAACCTCCATGGCCTCCAAGTTTGAGAGAATTTCTTTAAACACCATTAAGTGTTCGTGTACGACGCACCTTCCTCCAAACGATGAGTATAAAGACGCCGCTTCATATGCAACTTGCTTGTTAGAGTTTTCGACATACATATTTGTTCTAGCCTCTTCCATAATGCAATGCGGTTTTCTCTTTCATCACATCCTGCAAAATTTCGTTGGACAAATGCGAGATGTAATTGTGTTAATGCCTTTCGATCCTTACGCTTCTTCTCTTCATCTGTTAATGTCGAAGGCATCTTATCTATCCTAGCGGGGCATCCTTTAGATCCATCTGCAAGAATCGCTTGCATCTTAATTTGCCACAACGCAAATCGGTGTTGCGATCCAACAATGAATTTCATACTTCAAAGACGCCATTACCGTGATCGAGATGAATAACCCTAAGCTCGATACCAATTTGTGAAAAATAAAATAGAATAAAATAAATAAAAATAAAGAACACATAAATTTTACGTGAAACCCTTTCGGAAAAAAACCACGCAGAGGAGAAGAAAATTCACTATGTCGAAAAATTTTTACACAAATACAAGAGGAATAGACTATGTCTATTTATAGGCTTGCAAAGCCATATTCTAGTAGGATTGAAACACCTTATCCTAATCAATATAAAATAGATGGAGTTTAATAAGGTTTAAAACCTTATTCTAAAATAAAATAAAAGAAGTCTAGTTCTATATGGATTTTACTTTTATTTTATTTTCCATCGTATTTTATTTAAATAAGAATTTGGGTCACTTAATTCTAACACATCCAATTAAGCACAAGTGATTACCAAATTGCCCTTTAATAACACTCACCACACAACTAACTCAACCATAACCAGGTGATCAAACAAGCAAATCCAAGCTTCAATTTCAATTAGCTCGATCATCTTCAAGATTTAGAGCTTAAACAGAGATAAAATAGATATTACCACCTTTCAAAAGATATAATAAACACAAATTTTCATCAACTAGGCTACACGAAATTCTCAATCAAAGTTACCTTACCGAATTTGTATCATCAAGTCAAAAACTCGATTCCTTACAAAATCGATCACTCCAGCCCTTCTAATCACTTCCAGCCATCAATACTAGACCAAATAAACAAATACTAGACATCAATTTCACATTTAAATCAATTTTAAAAAAAATCAAAAAACCGGTTCATGAATATGATGAAATTCGAATTTCTCTAAATTACCTTACAAATCATGTTTAATCCTGATAAATATGATCAAAAACCTTCTAATAGATCCATTTTCAGTTGGAACATCCATTGATTTGTAAATTTCCTCTCAAAATTCAAGATCCACCATTAAAATACCTTACGCTTTTGAAGATGACATTAATAAAAAATAATGTATTTATCATTCAAATCATGTAAATATGCTTCTAATCATCATAAAAATAAGTTTAGAAATAATAATTACCTTTGATTCGTTCTAAATCCTTTGATTGAAAATCTTGATTTAAGAATCTTGAGAAATTTTAGAATATTTTTGGCTACTTTTGTGAATAATTTTGGGTGAAAAGAGAGAGTGTTTTGAGATGAAAATTTGTTGAATCTATTCTCTGATGATAGATCTTTAAAACCATGTAAAGAAAACTAATTTTATAGCACTCTAATCTGATGTAAATGGTGTGAAAAGTAGGTTAGATTCATTGTGTTTAAAACTAAAATAATCCACCAAAAATTTAAAAATTGAGAAATTTACCCAATGACCACTCCCACATTTCTCTTACTTTACCCATTGATCATTTCCTTCCAAAATTTTGAATTTAAAGGTTTATTTGCCAAATAAATACTCCAAAATTTCTCTTATTTTACATTAAATCCAATTTAATTAATATTTAAATTTAACTCAAATTAACCCCAAATAAATATTATTTAAAAAAATTTCAACCCAAATTAATTATTTTCACTAATAATTATTTAATTACTTTAAAATTAATTTTTCAAAAATATTTTTATTTTTTCGGATTATTTTAATCGATTTTAGACGAAATTGACCTCCTAAATTAAATTAAAAATTACTATTAACCCGATAAATTCCTAAATTCACACTCAGAACCCAAAAAATATAGCAGAAACTACTAGACTTGGTTTAGGGATAATACAGAGTGTGCGTGAGACCATTGTGGAATTACAATGACAACGTTCGGCACAGAATATGGCATCCGCATCAATTGCAAAATATTTAACATAGTTATTCTAACTTAAAAAATGATGTAATCAATTAAAAAACATGATACGATTTTTATTGACATTTTATAAAAATTCCACCTCTTCCCCGGAATAAGCCTCGACCATTTGATGATACACCCCAAGCTGTGCGGACCTTCCTATAGCAGGGCACATAGATCATTTTCCAACAAAGGAAAATTTTTAACAAATAAATTAAAACCAAAAAAATTTATTTGTTGATTGGGTTATTCTTGATATTTACTTAACTATTTACAACCTATCACACTAGTGGTTGATGGCCCACTAATGCCAAAACTGGCATCCTAAACAATATCCATGATTGCAACAGTATTAGACAACCACCTATTTTTTGTGTATCGTGCTTTGTAGCCCAGCATAGCTCACAATACAACATTACTAATACTGTCGACCCCCAATTATACTCCCGGACAGTGCATAAATATGACAATAGGGGCAAGAACATAATATTGACTCTATTATTGTTCGCGTCCAGCATCAGTACCATATATCAGCTACATAATAAATGCTCAAGCAACGCACATAAGCTCCAACTCTGTGGCACTACTCGGTACATTTTCGAAATTCTGCTTTAACTAGCAAAATTTTAAACTGGTAAATTTATTCTCCCCACCACCTGGCGATTGATCAAGCAAACAGTCACACAAAACCATAGGTTCAGTCACCTAATTGAAACGGGTGACCACATAACCATCCACTTGTAGCTTAAGTTGTACTGCAACGTCCTTGACTATGATGGTGCACTCCCCACACGGTAAATGGAATGTGTGGGTCGCCGACCACCACCCCTGAACCAATGCAGATATTAAGTTAGGCTGTAACTCAAATATCTCGATTAAACCAACTAATCCAAATCCAGCCGTTTCCAAGTATGGCATTATATGGTCGTCAAGACGGTAGCTCGAACTATGGCTATGCGCCATCAAAACATGATACTCATGTTGTCAATTAAAAAAAACTGATCAACTAAAATATAATTCCACAAATTTAGCATTTCAACTTCTCGGTAATACATAATTAAATTTTTACCTTCTCATTGATCTTTCGTCTTGATTTACATCAAAATTATTATTTAAAATATTGTTAATCATTATTTTAAACTAATAAATAAATTAATAAACATATCAATTATATTAATAAACACAATTCCCCAAGCATTAAATAAACTTAAATAACCAATTATAAAAAAATATGCCGATACCTTAAATACGAAAAACCAATACAAGATTCTTCAAAAACATTAATATAATCATACATTTAATACAAATCTAAAACTAAAAAACTAAACAACAAAAATATCTTTCCCTTTAACTACTGAAAAAACTGACATTAGATACAACAATAACGTTAATAAAACAAACTAATCATACATTTAATACAAACTTAAATCTAATAAAACACAACAAAAAATCGTTCTTTTAAATATAAAAATTGTTATAAGATATCATAAAACAATAATAAAACAAATAATCATACTTTTAATATAAACTTAAAATTAATAAAATACATAGAAAAATTATCTTTCAAAATGCTTTTAAACTCTCGAATGTGGTGGTTGTGGGGACAAATTTTTTGTATATTTTTCTCTTTTACTATTTTTCATCCAATTAAATGAAACCTTACATTTTTAAAGAAAAAATAATTGTAAAAGAAAACATATTTTTATTTATGTATCGATTGTATGGAACAATAAATTTATTTTTCTCATCATCTAAACATTTTTTTCCTTCTACTGATCGTATTTTACATACATAACTAATGGAATAAATATTGCTTAGCACAATAACATTTCAAATATTACAATAATAATAAATTTTCAATAGAAATCATCAAATTATAGAGTTGATAATCTAGTAAAATCAATATTTTACTCGATTCCATCAACTTCTGCATGAATCAGGTTGATCAAGAACCTCGCGACATTCATCTTTGGTTACTTTTAGGGTATGACATTTCGTCGGCACTTCTTCCGCCTGAGAGCACTTTTCACGCCAACACTTCTCCTTAACATAACCAATTTGCGGTCATGACCGTGTAACCACTGCCAACAAGAACTCTTGACCGCGTAACCACTACCAACTAGAAGCCCCATCTCCATTAGTGTTAAATAGGGTATTTCGATAGGGGATGGACTACTAATTGCGTAACCACTTCCAACAAAAACTCTTAAACTCGTAACTAATACCCTAAAAATGACATTATATTTTACGATCATTTACATATAAGGGTCATGACATAACAATTTTCCCATTAAACAACACCATAATAATAAATATGTAACAGCCCGTTTTTGGGTCAAATCGAAACAGTGGTTTCGGGACCACAAATCCAAAGTAGAAATATTTATTGTGATATTATTTTAAGGTCTACAATATGATCAAATGATTGTGTGGAAATTTTGTTGAGAAATTTTATCGATAAAGTGTCCAACTTGACTAATAGGACTAAATTGCAATAGGTGCAAAATGTGTGTTCTAAAAGCCAAAGGTGTTTGATTGTAATGAATTCTTACATTGGAGGTCCTTAAATGGTAATTAGACCATTATAATTAGGATGGAAAAAAATGCACATGGTTAGGTGAAAGTTCAAAGTTATGCATTAAGGGCATTTTGGTCATTTGGTTAATAAAGACAAAATAAAACAAATTAAAGATGTTCATCTTTCTAATTTCATCCTCTATAGTCAAATTTTCAGGGTCACCATAGCTAGGGTTTTGGCAAGCTTCCAAGCTCGATTGTAAGTCCATTTTTGTCTCATTTTTAATGATTTTTATGTTTTTGAAGTTGTCTTAACCTAATCTAGCTATTTAAAGGACTAATTTGAAAAAAATAAAAGTCTAAACTTTTACCCATGTTGAATATTTGTGTATTTTGATGTTTAATGGTAGAAAATGCATGTTTGGCATTAGATAAACAACATTTACCAAGTGATTTTTGATGAAAATGTCAAATAAGAACCTATTTGTAAAAGTTGTAAAATGTATGTAAAAATGTGAATAAATGAAAATTTTGGGCTTTTATGATTATTATTAATATTCGGCTACGCTTGGGTGAAGAAAAAATTGAATGAAAATCATTTTACGAGCCTAGGGACTAAAATGTAAATAGTTGAAAAGTTAGGGGTAAAAATGTAATTTTTTCCATAAGGTGTTTTTGGGATTAAATTGAATAATGTGATGATTGAATAAGTTAAATGTAGTATTATAGCTCAAGAAAGACAAGGTTCTGACCTAAACTGGAGAGAGAACAAGGTTGTGGACTAAATCGAACTATTAGCCATTTCGTACCGAGGTAAGTTCGTATGTTAAAAAAATCTTTAAAATAATTCTATTTTAATGCTTTAATATTGCATGAACTGTATGTTTCGTTATGTGAATGAGTTTAATTCTATGAACGAGTCCGAAAACGATTCGATAAGCTTTAGGATACAAGTGACATGCCATAGGGTTACATTGTGTTATATGATTATGTGATCCGAGTATTAGTCTCGTATGTCCTACCGGTGGCTGAGTATACCGGCATGTGTTGCGGATACTTGACAGCTTGTGTGAGTAGTACCGTGTAGCTACGTCTTGACTAGCAGCTTGTGTGAGCAGGCCCGTCGATAACTCGAGAGCGACCAATTATGTGGTATGAGACTTGGGTAGCGTCAGTTAGATATGTGGCACTTAGTGTGCAAAATTTGTCGAGTATCCAACATTGTTATTCCGACTGGTTCATGGGTATGTCAAAGATGAGAATATGTGTAAAACCAGTACGAGATGGTACAGGTATGTGCTTAAAACTTATGATTCTTAAATTCGTGAAATGATGAATATGAGGTAAGTTGTGATGGAATGCATTATGATCATGAGACTATGGTAAATTTACATTTAATCATGTTATATTATTTTAATGTTATATGTATTTTAAGGTTTGTTTATTTCTTGCATACGAACTTACGAAGCTATATAGCTTACTCTGTTTATTTTCCATGTTTTTATAATGTTGCCAAACTAGCTCGGATCGGAGATCTTGGAAGATTCGAATCACACTATCAAACTCTCATTTTGGGTATTGATGATCTTAATGTTTTGAATGTATGGCATGTATAGGGACTTGGTCAATTTGTTATATGTGTCATCATGTTTTGGCCAAAAGTAATGGCTTGTAATAGTTATAGGCTTGATTTGATATTTGGGCATGTGAATTGGATCATTTTGATTAACTTGGTTGTAAGCATACTTATATGCATGTATATGTCAATGCCTTGTTGATAATATAGTCTATCAATGCTTAGTAAATGGTTGAATGTGGCTCTTTGGTTTTGTTATTGAATGGTTAAGTTGGTATTTTGATGTGTTAGAAGACTTAAACAAAACTATGCTTGAAGAAGGTATTAATGTTGATACTTGTGGTTGTGAGATTGGTATGATTTGGTTTGGTAGAATATGATGTTGTAAGTATGTTAAGTGTTAGTAATGAATGATATGATTTAGCCTTGATTATGGATGTTTTGGTTGCTTAAACATGCCATGGATTATACCATTGAACTTGTGTATATGTAGGTGTAAATGAGGGCGAAAAATGGCTTGGTAAATAGCCTTCATTTTGTCCACACAGGTTGACACACGGGCGTGTGTCTAGGCCGTGTATGACACATGGCCTGCTCCATAGGCATGTGTTTCAGCTATGTGTCCCATGCACCATAATTTTGAGAAATAGAATGCTCAAAATTGAGTACACGGGCAGAGACACGGGCGTGTGTCTGAGCCCTGTAAGGGACACGACCTTAGACACGGGCGTGTGTCCTAGGCGTGTGAAGTCTACACCTATTTTGTGAAACTTTAATTATCCATACGGGCATGTGACTTGGTCGTGTCACATCAATTTGTTCATGCATTGCAAGATAGAGAGTTACACGAGGTAGGGACACGGGCGTGTGTAGCCACATGGCCTACCTACACGGGCATGTCCCAAACCACACTGGCATATGTCCCCTGTTTTGAGAAAAAAATTCAAGTGTTTTAAGATTTTCCAAAGTTATCTGTTTAGTCCCGAACCACTCCCAATACATGTTTAAGGCCTCGAAGGCTCGTATTAGGGACATTTTGATTGATATTGAATGATGATTGCATGAAAGGTGAAAATGTATGCTAAGTGAATGTTTCATTATTTTATAAGTTCGGTAATGCTCCGTAACCTTATTCTGGCATTGAATACTAGTGAGGGGTGTTACATTTATTGGTATCAGAGCCACAGTTTAGTCAGTTCTCAGGCTAACGTAACGTGTGTAAGAGTCTAGCTATACATTCCGTATATAAATTGTGATAGTGTGACGACTCCTAACAATTTAAAATTGTGTTTTCATATAGCAAATAGATCCTAACCGAGAAGTAGCTGATAACTTTGAAAGTAATGCGCTGGCTCCTGCTCAAGGGATCGCACCATCTGAAAGTAGACCAGTGATGATTAGTCAGGGAAGAGAGGCTAGGGAAGCCTTCTTCCAATGGATGAATGAGTGGTTTACTGAGTTTGTTCGGACAAATCCAACTGCTCAACATCCTCCACCCCTACCTAACCCTCAACCAGTTTCTGTAGCCCTTCAAGGTGTGGATTTGGTAAGGCTAAACAAGTCTCCAGTCGATAAGATTCGAAAAAAAAAAGGGCTGAAGAATTTAGAGCAAATGTCGATAACGATCCCGAGATAGTAGGATCCTGGCTTGAGAACTCTATTCAGATATTTGATGAGCTTTCTTGCACCCCAGATGAGTGCTTGAAATGCGCTATATCACTTCTGAGGGATACAGCATATCAGTGGTGGAACACTCTAATATCAGTGGTACCAAGGGAAAGAGTTACCTGGGATTTCTTCTAAGAGGAATTCAGAAAGAAATACATCAGTCAACGGTTTATTGATCAGAAACATAAAAAGTTCTTAGAAATGAAATAGGGTCGTATGACTGTGACTGAATACGAGCGAGAGTTTGTTAGGCTCATTAAGTAATATCGGGAATATGTTTCAATAGAGGCTATTATGTGTAAGAGATTCGGAGATGGGATGAATGAGGACATCAGGGTGTTAGTTGGGATTTTAGAGTTGAAAGAATTTATCGTACTAGTTGAATAAGCTTGCAAAGCCGAAGAGTTGAGCAAAGAAAAGAGAAAAGCTAAGTTTGAGGCTAGAGATTCGAGAAAGTGGCCGCTGAATAAGTCATTTCAATCTCCGTCAAAGAAATCGAGGGATTTGTATACTAGATCTAATGTTTCAGCTGGGTATCCCAACAGGGATCGTGGGAGGCAACATTCGGTTTTAAGGCCCAAACTACTTCAATAGCGAGAGTTGGTAATGTTAGGTCTGATACACCTGAATTTCAGCACTGCGGTAGACGTCATCCCGATGAATGTAGGATGAATAACCAAGCTTGCTTCAAATATGGCTCCCAAGATCACTTTATCCGAGACTGCCCTGAAATGGCTAAGAAAGATAATTTTTAGAATTCAAGATCAAGTAACACTTCTGCTAGAGGGAAGCCAGTGAGGAATAAAGGAAATGGGACCAGTAGCAGAGGTGTATCCAAAGATTCAACTGTGAGATCGGAAGCTAGAGCACCTACTAGAGCTTATGCCATCCATGCTCGTGAGGATGCATCTTCCTCTAATGTGATCACTAGTAAATTTTCTCTTTATGATACTAACGTAGTTGCATTAATTGATCATGGATCAACTCATTCTTATATTTGCATAAATTTGATATCTAGTAAGAATTTTCCTGTTGAGTCTACTAAGTTTGTGATTAAAGTATCGAATCCCTTAGGCAAATACGTTTTAGTCGATAAAGTTTACAGTCTTTTAATGATTTGGGGTCATTGTTTTCGGCTGACTTAATGCTTTTGTCATTTGATGAGTTTGATGTGATTCTTGGAATGGATTGGCTGACTCTACATGATGTCATAGTGAATTGTAGAGGAAAGACTATTGAATTGAAAAGTCAAAATAATGAAATTTTTCGAATTGAACTGGATGAGTCGGGTGAACTGCCTATTATGATTTTGTCGATGTCGACTCAGAGGTATGTGAGAAAAGGTTGTGAAGCTTATCTTGCATATGTACTAAATACGAAAGTGTTTGAATTGAAAATCGAGTCCATGCCGGTAGTCTGTGAATATCCAAATGTGTTCCCAGAAGAGTTGCCTGGATTACCCCTAATCAGGGAGGTTGAATTTGCTATTGATTTAGTACCAGGGACTACACCAATATCAATAGCTTCGTATAGGATAGCTCTGACTGAATTGAAAGAATTGAAGTTTCAGTTGCAAGAATTGACAGATAAAAGTTTTGTGAGATAGAGTTTTTTGCCCTAGGGAGCACCAGTGTTATTCGTTAAGAAGAAAGACGGATCCATGACACTTCGTATTGATAATTGTCAGCTTAACAAGGATACAATAAAGAACAAGTATCCTTTATCGAGGATTGATGATTTGTTCGACCAATTCAAAGGGGCAACAGTATTTTTGAAGATAGATTTGAGATCCAGCTACTATCAGCTAAAAGCTAAAGACTCGAATGTGCTGAAAACTGCGTTCAGAACGAGGTATGGGCATTATAAATTTCTTGTTATGCCTTTTAGATTAACTAATGCTCCTGTTGTTTTTATGGATTTGATGAATTCAATCTTTTGATCGTATTTGGATAAGTTTGTGGTTGTATCTATTGATGACATTTTGATTTCTTCTCGGGATGAGTCTGAGCATGCCGAACATTAAAGAATTGTGTCGCAGACTTTGAGAGATAAGAAGTTGTTTTCTAAGTTCAGAAAAAGTGAGTTTTGGCTCCAAGAAGTCAGATTTTTGGGGCATATTGTCTCAGTGAAAGGTATAAGGTTTGATCCGAGTAAAATTTCGGCAATTGTTGATTGGAAATCGCCAAGGAATGTATCCAAGGTTAGAAGCTTTTTGGGCCTGGCTAGTTATTATCGATGTTTTGTTAAATGAGTCTCGATAATTGCTACACCTATGACAAGATTGTTATAGAAAGATGTTAATTTTGAATGTCCGAGAAATGTCAAAGAGTTTTGAACAGTTGAAAGCGTTACTGACTGAGGCACCAGTATTAGTGCAACCTGAGTCCAGAAAGGAGATTGTGATTTATAGTGGTGCATCATTGAACGGTCTTGGATGTGTGTTGATGCAAGAGGGCAAAGTGATAGCTTATACCTCGAGACAGTTGAAACCACACGAAAAGAATTATCTGACGCACGACATAGAATTGGCTACCATTGTGTTTGCTTTAAAGATTTGGCGACACCATTTATTCGGTGAGAAGTACCACATCTTTACTGACCACAAGGGTTTGAAGTATTTAATGACTCAGAAGGATTTGAATTTACAACAACGGAGATGGCTCGAGCTATTAAAAGATTATGAGTTGGCAATTGATTATCATTCAGGAAAGCCGAATATAGTCACAGATGCTTTAAGTAGGAAATCTTTGTTTGCTTTGAGAGAAATGAATACACGACTGAATTTATCTGATGATGGCTCGATTATAGCTAAGTTGAAAGCTAGGCCGGTATTTCTTCAGCAAATTTGTGAAGCTCAAAAAAGTGACAAAGAACTTCAAGCTAAAAGAGTTTAGTGCGAATCGACTAGTGATTCAGATTTTCAAATTGGGGCCGATGATTGTTTGATGTTCTGAGTTAGGATTTGTGTACCAAGAGATATTGAGCTTATTCAGAAAATTCTTCACGAGGCACACAGTGGTTGTCTGTCTGTTCACCCAGGAAGTATGAAGATGTACAATGATTTAAAGAAATTGTATTGGTGGTCAGGTATGAAAAGAGATATTTCTGAATTCGTATCGTGATGTTTGATTTGCCAACAAGTAAAGGCCGAACATCAAGTACCTTCGGGATTACTTTAGCTTGTGATAATCCCCGAGTGGAAATGAGACTGAATTACGATGGATTTTGTAACTGGATTACCTATGACTCCGAAGAAGAAAGATGTCGTTTGGGCAGTTGTTGATAGATTGACGAAATCGACTCACTTTATTCTGGTATGTACAAAATATTCACTTGATAAGCTAGCTGAGTTCTACATAGCTGAGATTATTAGATTGCACGGGGTGCTTATTTCTATTATTCCGAATAGAGATCTGAGATTTACTTCACGATTTTGGAAGAAGCTGCAAGAAGCTTTGGACACAAAGTTGAACTTTAATACCGTATTTCATCCACAAACTGGTGGTCAATCAGAGAGAACGATTCATGTTCTCAAAGATATGCTTCATTGTTGCGTATTTGAGTTCGAATGTAGTTGGGAAAAATATCTACCTCTAGTCGAATTTGCTTATAACAACAATTTTCATTCGAGTATAAAGATGGCACTGTATGAGACATTGTATGGCCCCAAGTGTCGAACTCTGTTGTATTGGACCAAGCTCAGTGAGAGAAAAATCCATGGGGTTGATTTGATTAGAAAAACCAAAGAAAAAGTGAAAGTAATTCATGATTGTTTGAAAATAGCTTCGGATAGACAGAAATTGTACGCAGATTTGAAATGAAAGGAGATTGAATTTCAAGTCGGTGATAAGGTATTTCTGAAAGTATCTCCGTGGAAGAAAATCCTTAGATTTGGTCGCAAAGGCAAGTTAAGTCCACATTTCATTAGGCCTTATGAGATAGTTGAAAGGATAGGGCCAGTGGCTTATCGGCTAGTTTTACCCTCGAAATTGGAAAGGATCCAAAACATGTTTTATGTGTCTATGTTGCGAAGATATCGATCAGATCCATCGCATGTGATTTCACCAACAGAGGTTGAGATCCAACCCGATATGACTTATGATGAAGAACCAATCAAGATTTTAGCTCAGGAAGTTAAACAATCGAGAAATAAAAGTATAGCCCTAGTGAAAGTTTTGTGGCAAAGACATGGGGTTGAAGAGGCTACGTGGGAATTCGAGGACAAAAATCCCTAAAAGGGCAGAGTTATAACAGCCCTTTTTTGGACAAATCAGAACAGTGGTTTCGGGACAACAAATCTGAAGTAAAAATATTTATTGTGATATTATTTTAAGGTTTACAGTATGATCGACTGATTGTGTGGAAATTTCATTAAGAAATTTTATCGATAAAGTGTC
Organism: Gossypium arboreum; assembly: GCF_025698485.1. Taxonomy (NCBI): domain Eukaryota; kingdom Viridiplantae; phylum Streptophyta; class Magnoliopsida; order Malvales; family Malvaceae; genus Gossypium; species Gossypium arboreum. The sequence continues at coordinate 14,791,490 of NC_069082.1, read as the reverse complement.
CAATTTGACTAATATGACTAAATTGTAATAGGTGCAAAATGTGTGTTCTAAAAGCCAAGGGTGTTTGATTGTAATGAATTCTCAAATTGAAAGTCCTTAAATGGTAATTAGACCAGTCTTTAAATGGTAATTAGACCATTATACTTTAGGATGGACAAAAATGGACATGGTTAGGTGAAATTTCAAAGTTATTCATTAAGGGCATTTTGGTCATTTAGTTAATAAAGACAAAATAAAACAAATAAAAGATGTTCATCTTTCTAATTTCATCCCCCATAGCCGTATTTCAAGGTCATCATAGCCAGGGTTTTGGCCAAGCTTCCAAGCTCGATTGTAAGTCCGTCTTTGTCTCGTTTTTAATGATTATTATGTTTGTGAAGTTGTCTCAACCTAATCTAGCTATGTCAAGGACTAATTTGAAAGAAAATCAAATTTTAAAATTTTACCCATGTTGAATATTTGTGTATTTTGATGTTTAATGGTAGAAAATGCATGTTTGGCGTTAGATAAACAACATTTGCCAAGTGATTTTTGATGAAAATATCAAATAGGAGCCTATTTGTAAAAGTTGTAAAATGTGAATAAATGAAAATTGTGGGCTGTTATGAGTATTATTAATATTCGGCTAGGCTTGGGTGATGAAAAAATTGAATGAAAATCATTTTACGAGCCTAGGGACTAAAATATAAAAAGTTAAAAAGTTACGGGCAAAAATGTAATATTAGCCATTTCATACTGAGGTAAGTTCGTATGTTAAAAATAAGCTTTAAAATAATTGTATTTTAATGTTTTACTATTGCATGTACTGTATATTTGATTATGTGAATGAGTTTAATTCTATGAACGAGTCCGACAACGATTCGTCAAGCAAGAAATCTCATTTGAATCTTAGGAATAGGTTAGGATACAAGTGATGTGTCACTAGGGTTACATAGTGTTATGTGATTATGAGATCCGGGTACTGGTCTAGTACGTCCTACCAGTGGCTGAGTACACTGGCATATGTTGCAGATACTTGATAGCTTGTGTGAGTAGCACCGTATAGCTACGTCTTGACTGACAGCTTGTGTGAGCAGGCCCGTCGATAGCTCGAGAGCGAGCGATTATGTGGTATGAGACTTGGGTAGCTTTGGCTAGATATGTGGCACTTAGTGTGCAAAATTTTCTGAGTATCCGACATTGTTATTCCAAGTGGTTCACGAGTATGTCAAAGATCAGACTATGTGTAAAACCATTGCGAGATGGTATATGTATGTGCTTAAGACTTATGATTCCAAATTCGTGAAATGATGAATACAAGGTAAGTTGTGATAGAATGAATTATGATCATGAGACTATGGTAAATTTACATTTAATCATGTTATATTATTTGAATGTTATATGTATGGTAAGGTTTTCTTATCTATTGCATACGAGCTTACTAAGCTATATAGCTTACTCCATTTATTTTCCATGTTTTTATAGTCTCGCCAAGCTAGCTTGGATCGGAGATCGTTGGAGATTCGAATCACACTATCAAAGTCCCATTTTGGGTATTGATGATTTTAATGTTTTTAGTGTACGGCATGTATAGGGACTTGGTCATCTTGTTATATGTGTCATCATATTTTGGTCAAAAGTATTAGCTTGTAATAGTTATAGGCTTGATTTGATATTTGGGCATGTGAATTGGCTCATTTTGATTAACTTGGTTGTAAGCCTACTTATATGCTTGTATGTGTCAATTCATTGTTGATAATATTGTCTATCGATGCTTAGTAAATGGTTGAATGTGGTTCTTGAGTTTTGTTATTGAATGGTTAAGTTGGTATTTTGATGTATTAGAAGACTTAAACAAAACTATGCTTGAAGACGGAATTAATGTTGATACTTGTGGTTGTGAGATTGGTATGATTTGGTTTGGTAGAATATGATGTTGTAAGTATGTTAAGTGTTAGTAATGAATGATATGATTTAGCCTTGATTATGGATGTTTTGGTTGCTTAAACATGCCATGGATTATGCCATTGAACTTGTATGTGTGTAGGTGTAAATGAGGGTGGCTAATCGCTTGGTAAATAGCCTTCATTTTGTCCACACGGGTAGACACACGGCCTGCCCTATGGGCATATGTTTCGGCCATGTGTCTCATGCACTAAAATTTTAAGAAACAGAATGCTTAGAATTGAGCACACGGGCAGAGACACGGGAGTGTGTCTCAGTCGTGTGAGGGATACGGCCTCAGGCACGGGCGTGTGTCCTAGGCGTGTGAAGTCTGCACCTATTTTGTGAAATTTTAATTATCCATACGGCTTAGCATACGGGCGTGTGACTTGGTCGTGTGATATCAATTTGTTAAAGCATTGCATGACAGAGAGTTACACGAGGTAGGGACACGAACGTGTGTAGCCACACGGCCTGCCCACACGTGCGTATCCCAAACCACACAGGCATGTATCCGCTGTTTTGAGAAAAAAATTCTTAAGTGTTTTAAGATTTTCCAAAGTTATTGATTTAGTCCCGAACCACTCCCAATGCATGTTTAAGGCCTCGAAGGCTCGTATTAGAGACATTTTGGTTGAGATTGAATGATGATTGCATGAAAGGTGAAAATGTATGCTAAGTGAATGTTTAATTGTTTTATAAGTTCGGTAATGCTCTATAACCCTATTCTGGCGTTGAATACAGGAGAGGGGTGTTACAAATTATCTCCCCTTCCTTCAACATAATACATTTTTTTTCTTTCAACATAACAATAAAATGGATCTTTACTTGTGTAAAGTTGGCACTAGGGGTATATATAGTTGGTAGTGTCGCCATATCTAGGTAGGACCAGGAAAATATTTTTTATTGTTTTTGGAGACTCAATGTGAAGTAGCGGCACCAAAAAATTCCAAAAAAAAATACTAATGCCACCACATCTTGAGTAGTCACTAAAGAGAAATTTTTTTACAGATATTGGTGACTCTATGGAAGAAGGCGACACCAACAAAAGCATGGAACCAAAATTTTTTTATTCAATTTAGTGCTTCCATTAACGGAAGCGGCACATAAAATAATAATATATATATCATTTACTTCTGGAAATATGCATGAAAATACGGTGGGTGAAAATTTATACGGATGTTGCCTTGGGAAGTAATGACACAAAAAAATGATATTTTTTCATCCGATGACTTTTGTAATTATGATGCAATTATTGAGTCACATTTTAGAGTAGTGTCGCCTTGAGAATTGGAGGCACCCATTGGCACTGTAGAGAAGGCCATTCCGTTGAAAGTCGAGAACGTCTAGGATTCGTCCAGCCCAAAACACAAATACCATTTCGAGAAAAGTTTATTGCTATAAATATTACTAACCGATTCAGTTTTCAAAAATTTTATTTTTTCACTGTGTAAGAAAATCGTTTTCGAATCAAAATTTTTCCAATAGTAGGATGCTACATCCTATGTCAACCAAACAAAGAAATAAGAAAATGAATAAAATTGAAATTCCCTCCATTTTGGCTAAAGCCAAAGCTAAGGAGGATTCTTTGTTGGAGAAAAAGGACCTAATCTTCTTTACTCTTGATTAGTCTAATCGCTCAATTATTCTAAGGACCAAGGGTTTCATAGAAGAGCAAAACATAGACAATGCCAGTTTTGCTAAGCTTGGAATTGATGCTATCTTGTGCAACAATGGTCTTATAGGCTATTTCGCTTTTGTGAAATCTTATATAAGGCAAGTGGTGCTGGAATTTTATGCCAACCTTTTGAAGAGCATCCTAACTAATAAGAGCAAACTCATTCAAAAAGTTTATATGCATGGTAGATGGTACAATTTTAATCTCGTGCTGATAAAAAAGGTTCTCAATTGCTATAATCGAAACTTAGTGGAGTTAGATGAATCTTTGGACATAGTTGCTGTTGTCATTACCAATAATGTCCATCACTTATGGCCTGATAAAAGACGCGTTAGAGTTTTATCATGGACCACTGTACATGTAATTCTATTTGGCATTGCAAGGAGAAATTGGGTACCCAAAAATCAAAGAGATTCTATAGGAAGGAGGGTAGTAGTTCTGATAAGGAAGGTGGTAGAAATGGTGGAATTCGACTTGAAAAACTATTGATTGATCAGGTGATAAGTCATGCTGATAAGGTATTATTGGAGAATGCCCAAATACCAATCATATGATGATTGTAATAAATTTGTTTAACCTAGTTTATTAATAAAAGAAATTGTCATTAATAAAATAAACTATATATTGATAATGTCCAAAGAATTATATGATCATTCTTATAATGTCCTTAGTTTAGTATTATTGTGGGCTTGGAAAACAATAATACAATAAGAATAATATGTGTTGATTGATGACAAGTGTTGTTATAGATATGTGATATCAAATCAACACATAAGTATATGTTAAGGAATATACTAGATTGACCCGCCATGAGAATGTTTCTTAGATTATTATGTAATAGTCACAACATTTCTCATAGTGATAATTGTACGTATGATCCTTATACTTGAGATCATCATTGTTCCATTATTGTAAGTCATATGCTTTGACAAAATCAAACATCTTCTGTAAAAGGTTGAACTATAAAGATTGATGTTGGGTGTGTCACAGTTTGTGTAGTGGGGTGTGAGTGATCAAGATAAGATTTCTCCCTTCTACATAATGGAAGAAATATCTCAAACATATTTGTTTATCTTAGTCTACTCGAGAATCAAGAAACAAGAGATTAGATTATACAAGTGTGACTATTCCATGACTTGTATTCAATTTACATATAAAGGATAAAGGGATAAACTATATAATAATATTATCACAAAAGACCATGTAGAACAACGACTTCCTGCGACTTGAGTAACAATGATGCATTACTAGATGTCACTTACTATTTGTAACATTAGAATTGTTTTAATGTTGCTACCAACGTTATAAGATCTTATAGTGTCACACCCTTTGGTTGGGATGATCAGAATGTGATGAAAGTTGGGATTATATTTAACATGTCATAAAATTTAAATTGATTATAGAAATGTTCTAATAATTAATTTGATTTGAAAATTTTAAAATTAATCATAATACATGTACATACTTGATGAGCATATATAAAGAGGATTCAATTAAAATAATGTGAAAATATGTTTCGCATGTTCTAATTTTATAATCTGCCTTTTCGAATTTATTAAATATGTATTTAATAAAATTCTAAGGGATTAGGTTAGGATTTAAATTAAATTGATATCTCCTTAAGTAAAGGACAAAGTCATGTTTAAAGATTATATCTTAGTTTTCCTCTTAGTGGTTAATGGTCGTTCAAAGTAGTTTCTAACCCAATCATAAGTTACCTGAAATATTGTCTTTTACTAGTAGCAAAATTAATTTTGTTTTTCTCTAAGAAAGTTTTTGAGAGAATTTTTTTTTGTTCAGGCACTTGCAATTGGATCACGTAGAGGTCGGGATTTTTGCATTACGGCTAAGGTTTCGACATAAACAGAGGAATCACTTTCATACCAGTGTTGTCTCCAGATTGCTAAAGGTATATTTTCGACATTTCTCAACTTAGTTTAGTCACTTGTACATGGATCCATGGGTGGTGGTCATCAGAATAATTGTTTTCTACTATGCCAATAGGCATATTGGCAATCAAATAGGCTCATGATTGACATCTTTTACCTTTTCCCTCTTTGATTTATCAATTACTTATAACACAAAATTCGAGGTTGGAAAAAGTCACTAAATAGTGTGATAGAGCTATTTCTAAGCTTAAGTTCTCTCCCAAGTAGCTTGAGGGAAATCATGTCACCACAAATCCATCTGAGCAAACTAGTGAAGAGGAGACAAAACATGATGCAAAAACAACCGTAGTAGAGGCTGAAGTGTCCACTCCTATTGGAACTTCGAGCAACATTTCCATATTCAATAGAAGGATGATTGATCATCTAACTTCCACAATTTAATCTTATAACTGAGTTATTGCCAAGCTACAGGATGAAATCAGAGTGATCCAACATATTCGAGACATGAAGATTGCATTGAGGAATGATCTCCAACACACTTGATCCTTGCACAATTGTTTGCTAAGTCTAGTAATCTTGTACTCCTGATTGGATGGACTGTCTTTTAATCCTCATATTCACCAACGTTCATTTAACCTTGGTCTAGTCAAAGATTAAGGATCTTTAGCATTCTAATTGGCAAGTATTCTGAACAAAAATGGGGAGTATATAATATAGTGGCAACTAGAAACTGAGTAGAGTAGTAATGGTGCTAAAAGCTGTTGAATTTAGGTTTTTGTTTAAGTGCTACCTAGAATTTTAATTGTTGGAACTATGAATGATTGGTAACTAATGTGATGCTTCTTAAACCTTTCTTTTCATGCGACTGTCATATTTTCTTTTGGTAATTTCCTATGATAATGTTGATTTTGTTGTGGAACAAACTTATGAATATACAACTATTGATGTTACTTTGTTGCACTTTACTTATCTACAACTTAATTAGATATAATTTTAGTATTTTGATTATTAATGAAAATTCTAAACAAAGCATTGATAGTTTAATTACTTGGTTATGTTCTGAGTGTAAAGACCCAAGGTTTACGAGTACTGGAAAATTATACTTTCGGGCTATCATTTCTGTCAAATAAATTCGTAAATATTTATTAGAAATATTTACGAAGCTAGTAGTGTGGTTAATTAGACTTTGGTTAAGTGAATTAGCTTGAATTAAAGCTAATTTAGTGAAAGGACTAGATTGAATAAAGGGTAAAAGTTGAATTATAGAATAAAGAAAAGTCAAAGGACTAAATTAGAATTAAACCTTAAGTGATAAATGCATGGTAAAAATTAAATACAAGTATAAAAAGCATTATACATACATTTGTAATATATGTATGTATTTACTTATTATTTAAGTAAATAATGATAATTACTAAAATATAATAATAATATAATATAATAGTTAAAGTAAATAAAAGAAAATAAATAAACAAAATAGAAAAAAGAACAGAGAATGAAAACGGAATAGGAAAGAAAGAAAGGGAAAGAAAAAGAAAAGGGAAAATTAAGGTTTTGAAGTTTGAAGCTTAATTGGTAAGTCAATTTAGTCCCTTTTTCTTATGATTTTCATGTTTTTGGAATCCTAGAACAAAGCCTTAATTTAGAAAGTTAGTGAATTTTTAGATGTTGATTAAGTTGAATAATTCAATGAATTATGAGATAAAGTGATAGAAATTCAAGTTAGAAGTGGGAGAAGGATTAAATTGTTAAAAGAGATACAAGTTTTGTTATAGTAGGGACTAAACTGAAAAGATTTTAGAATTGATGTTTTATGGAGGAAGTTAAGTGTTAAAACTTGTAAAAGATGGATTAGAATGAAAATATGGGATTTGTTTTGAACAAAAAAGAGTAGCTATGGTTTAAGGACTAAATTGGAATTTAGGTAAAAGCTATGTAGAAATTGAAATGTATAATATTAAACGGTACATTGATAATTTTTAATTGTTTAAGTTTTTGTAGCTAACGTAGTACTGAAAACATCAACAAAGAAAGGAAAAGAGAAGGTGGGTGAAAAGTAATTCAAGAATTACGGTATGTATTTCTATAAACTGAACTTAATAGTTATTTATTGTATTTATTATTTAAATTGTATGGAAAATGAAGATAAGGTAAGTATCATTATTTTACTGTACTGATTTGAAATGTGAATGTTTAAATTGAAAAAAATTAAAAAAAAAACTGAAAAACCCTATTAACAGTGTCGGGCTAGTTGGATATTATTGGCATGCCATAGGATTGGAAGTGTTTAGGGATATTCGACCTTGAGTCGATAAGGCACCTCGTGTGCTGTACTGTTATTGTTACTGTTCTGAATTAATTCCGATAAGGTACTCTGTACCATATTGTTACTGCTACTATTTATTTCGGCTTCAGCTCATGAAGCACTATGTGCTATACTGGTGTGTGGGTTGGATCCGTGTATCCGTCAAGGTCCGAGTTATGTTAATAGGGGTAAATTACTATACCAAAGACTAAATAATACTGACTAAACTGAAAATCTTGCTGGTTTTGATTCTACTGATAAGTGTTAATATGAAATGAAGACAAATGATTGAAAATTCATGATGTAATTATTTGTTAGAATCTGTGAATTAAGTATAGATGTAACATTTAAGTATTGGTTTATAGAAATACCACTGAGTGTATACTCAACATACGGTTTGTTTCCGTGCGCAGGTTAGGTACAGAAGCGACTAACGTCTCAGCATCCAAGCTAACTCCTAAACTCAAATACTTGGTGATGTATCTTATTTTGAGAAATGGCATGTACCTAGGTTGTCAATGTGATCATTTTAGTATGTTAGTGAGAATGTTGCTGTAAAATACTAATGATAGTATGGAACATGCATATTTTGAGTATTTATATATATAAGTTTAATTAGCATAATGATATAAAGTTTTATTGATATAAATGGTAGTAACACTGAATGTATATTGGTTGGATATTTAAATTAGCCATTTGAATGTGTTTTGGACTGGTTGAAAGATTGGATTTTAAATTTTCTTGTTATTCAAGGTTTGCAGGGTTGGTAAACTTGAACTATAAGGTTCATTTTGAGTCCACACGGCCTGGCACACAGAAGTGTGATCAGACCGTGTGAGACACACGGCTTGCACACGGACATGTTGTTAGGCTGTGTGTCCCCTGCATCTAAAATGTTGTAAAACAGATTGTTCAGTTATGGCTACATGGGCAGAGACACAGGCGTGTGTCTCAGCCGTGTGAGATACACGACCACAATACATGGGCATGTGCCTTGACCGTGTGAAAACTGCACATAATTCGAATTGAAAAATAAATTCCACACGGGCTGAGCATACGGGCGTGTGACTTGGCCGTGTCAAACTAATTTGTTCATGAGCAATAAGTCAGAGGAGTACACAGGAAAAAGACACGGGCATGTCCAAGCCGTGTGAGTCACACGGGGTGACAACACGGGTTTGAGTCACACGGGGTGACAACATGGGTGTGAGTCACACAGGGTGACAACACGGGTGTGTCATGGAGACAAACAGGTGTGTTCCTAAATCACACAGGTGTGTGGTACTGTTCCATAAATGAAAATTTTTAGAATTCAACGAGAAATCATGAGTTTCCAGTTGGGTTCCAAAGTGATTTTAAATTCTATTTTGTGCCACAACAACCATATAAGAGACAATATATTATTTATGAATTGTTAGAATTAATATTTTTCTATTATTTGTATAATGAACTGAAATGACCGGTAATACTCCGTAATCCTGTTTCGATACCGGAAAAGGATTAGAGGGTGTTACACTGAGTCAAGTGTGTTGGAATAAGGATTGTGCTGAAGAGGAGCTATAGATGAGTTTGATAATTAGCTTCATATGTTGTTTGATTTTGCTTAAAAATTTTCCAAAATGGGAGATTGTTGAGGCAAGGTGTGAAGTAATGTTCTAAGTGGCACTCGATAGTGCCCACTATAATCTATCACTATGACCTTGAAATAAAACTTGTCATATTTGTGCTGGCAATTTAATGAAGTAAAATATTTTGGCTATTTACTTTTTTGATATTTTGAAGATATGGAAGCCCATCTATGGAAACCAATCCACTACTTATGAAGATTGGATTAAATATACAACCCTTGAATTGTGGAGATTTGTGTGGATTGAGTTATTGTTTTGACAGAAGACTATATCCCCCATCATATTGTGATTCATTGAACTTTATTAGTATATTATCTTTGCTATTTTGTAGCTACTAAATTTAAGGAGCTACTTTGTATTCAATCACTAGTATGCTAGCAAGCCGAAACCTAATTTATATATTTTGAAGCTTGTATGGGTTATGGACGAGAGCATATTGAGAGCACTTTGTTTTGTTCATTAAAGAATTTATTGTGTAAGTGTTATTGAATCATAAATCTTAAGTGTTCACAATTTAGATTCTCAATAGGAGAATTAAGAGGTAAGTGTTCTAGTCTTTAGGTACAACGATGAGATCTCTATACTTGAAGATTCATAAAGTGTGATTCACTTGTTGTATTAGTGATTAAAGATAGTGGAATTACTTACTGAGCTAGGAGCCGCAAACATAGGGAAATTGAACTGTGTAAACAAATCTTGGTGTTCTTTGTTATTTTGTTTACACAATTTTTACAATGTCAAGCCATAGTGGCCATTTTAGTCAAGCATTTCCATTCTTAGTTGACAGATTAAGCAACTAACAATTAAAGTCCCAAAAATTTCCAAATGCAGAACATAAGAGGTGTATAAGGTAACTTTACACCAACTTTAATTCTATTCTAATAAACAAAAGAAATGCTTTAAAAGATGTTCTTTGGAAGGTTGACAAAGCTACAATTGTGAAAGAATAATAAAATGTAATGACTAAAATGCATCAATTATCAGTGGAGCCTCTCAAATAGTTGAAGGGGAAAGACCCTATTCAATGGTCTAAATCTCACTTCTCCACAAAGAGCAAGTGTGACATGTTATTGAACAATATGTGCAAGTATTTCAATAAGGTATTATAGTTTAAATTATTAAATTTTTGGTTAATTTCAGTATACGGCAATGATTTGACTAACTTCAAGTTTCTTTTTTGTTTTGTAAATTTATAATGGAAGCAAGAGACAAGCCCATCTTGATAATAATAGAAACTATAAGAACTTTGTTGATGCAAAAAATCGTGAAAATGAAGGAAGCAACTCAGAAGTATATTAACCATCTATGTTCTAAGATACATAAGAAGGTAAACTTATCACTGAGAAATCTATTAGGTGTGTTTACAAATTGTTTACTGGATGAAATTATTCCAATATTATATTATTTTCAAATTGTTTATATATTGTTCTATGACTTAAGAAAAATGTGAATATATTTTTTAAATATTATTCTATTGATCTTATTATTTTTAGGTTGGATTTGGTTGATCTTATTATTTTTAGGTTGGATTTGGTATGTTGGTGTTGATTTTTGCTTATTGTTTTAAGGTTGGTTTTGGTATGATGATATTGATTTTTGCTTATTATTTTAAGGTTGGTTTTTGTATGCTAAAATTTATTTTTAGAAATTTTTTTGAGTTTGGTGTTGGTATGATGAAATGAGTGTTGCTACCTATTACAAAAATATGTTATATGCATGCTGATATGAATATTGCTTATTGTTTAAAGTATGTTGATATGATGTGCAACATGTGTTGGCCAAAACATCCTGATAGCAGCAAGTACCAAGTTGAATACGGTCCAACCACTTGACATGTGGTGGGTTTAGAGTCACATACATGTACCTGTAGAAAATAGGACATACTTAGAATCTATGCTTTAATAAGTATGGTGTTGATGAATTAGGAGAGGCCAAAAAACTATGTGAGGGATTTGTAAGGGATTGCTACATGAAAACCAAATAGTTAGTGATATGCAATTATCATAGTAACCCTCTTAGAGGTTTTAATCAATGGAGTTCAATTGAATATATAAAGCCTATATTGCCATCAATTTTGAAAAGGTCATTAGGGGGCCTGTAACAGGCCAATTTTGGGGCTAATCAGAAAAGTGGTTTTGAAACCACTAACCTGAGGTTGAGGAATTTATTTTAAATATTATTTTATGTATTTTAACAAAATTAGATAAGTGCATGAAAATTTTGGTGAATTAATTTTAGCGATTGCTTGCTTAATTACGAAAAAGGACTAAATCGCAAAGTGAAAAAGTCCTATTTTGTTAGCTAATGGTGTCAATTAGCTAAATAACCTAAATTGGGAGCCTTTAAAGAGCAATTAGACCCCCAATGCTTAGGCTAGCCAGCCATAGGAGACAAAAGAAAGAGAAATGGTCAAAATTAGGTGAGTTGGTGACCAATTTTGACTAAAATAAGAATAAAGGAAAAAGAAAAAGATATCATCTTTCCCTCTTCTTCTTCATCACTGAAAAATGCAGCCATTAAAGGGTTTTTGAGCTTCAAAATTTTCAGCCACTTAGTCTCTCTACTAGTAAGTGATTTTAATGAGTTTTCTTAATGATTTTTACATTTTTGAGATCCTTGTGTCATAAGCTTTCTAATGAGAGGACTATTTTACAAAATGGTTGAAGGTCTAGGGTTTTTCTATGAGAGCATTTAGGTTGTTTTCTGAATTTTTGTAGAAGAATATGAGTCTTAGATGAGTAATAAATAACTTTTGTGAAGAGATTTCTCATGAAAACCCTAATAGGGACTATTTTGCATAAGTTGTAAAATAGATGATAAATGTGTGAAATAAAAGAAATTTCGGATTGGTATAAGAGTAAAAAGGGTTCTGCTAGGCTTATAATAGGGAGAAATTCGATAAAAATTGACTTTCGAGCATAGGGGTAAAATGGTCATTTTGTGAAAGTCTAGGGCAAAATAGTCATTTTGCTCAATTATGAAACTTGGAGTGTCTAAATTGATGTGCTGATGTAATAAATGAATTTTATTAATTTAGATTAAGAGAAGCGTGATTCGGGTCTTGATCGAGGTAAGAACAAAGTTTACGAGGATTAAGCTCGTCTTCATCATTTTGTATCAAGGTAAGTACATATGTGAATAATGTGTTATTGAAGCTTACTTTGGAATATTTTGATAATATACATGTGAAATTGGCTTATTATTGTTATGTACCTAAATTCTATTTGTTGCCATGAATGTATAAATGGCATGTTATGTGAGTAAAGTACATTGCGAGCAAGTACGATGCTATTCGACTAGTTATGAAATCCCGTTGGACCTTAGACATAGCATAGGATACAAAGGGGTATGTTATAAAGATTATATGGTTTGAACTCATGAGTTGAGTCTGATTTCATGAGATGAATATTATAGGTAACGTGCGTCTGGGTACTAGCCTTGTGTACAGACCCGTAAGTGGCTCAATGAGCAAACGTTAAATGATAGCTATGGAGTCCGGGTCTTGATCTAATAAAAAGGCCCGTGAGTAGCTCAAATGTGAGCGTTTCATAGCATGAGGTAGCCCTGATTTCCTATATGGTAATTAGATGCAAATTCCCCAAGTATCCATATGTATTCTGAGAGTTCAACGGGTAATATTGAAGATTTAATTAGTGAAAACTTGACGAGGTATGTATACTGAACTTATGGATAGTACCTGAGTAAGGGACGAGATGCATTAGGTATACATGAATGAAAGAAAGAGTAAGATAGAGATGTTAAAAGATTTATACCTTTTAAGTATGACAAGTTACCGTTTGATGAATATGATTTTCTTTTAATTACACTTTATTTGCATATATGTACTTACTAAGCTCCCATGCTTACCCTCCTTTCTTTTCTTTCCTTATAGTGCCGCCAAGCTAACATCGGGGATTCAGTGACGTCTTAAAGCTTCGATCACACTATCACTTAAGACCTTGGTGTAGTTAATTTCATTGTTCTATTTTCTGGCATGTATAGGGACTCGAGTCTTTGTTTAGTGTTTTATTAGCTAGCCATAATATGTTGGCTCATGTGATGAACATGATACTTATTTTTGTATAAGGCCATGGATGATGGTCAATACTCATTTTGATTTATAAATAGAAGATGATGTTTTCATGGAAGAGTAAACTGCATAAATGATATGTTGTCCCTTGTGGTTATTTTGGCTATGTGATGTGCCCTTATATTAGTATAGAGTGATTTTGTGTGGGTTACATAAGTAAGGGTGACAAAAAGGCTTGGTAAATAGCCTTATTTTGTCCACACGGGTAGATACACGGGCGTGTGTCTAAGCCGTGTGTGACACACGGTCAACCCTATGGGCGTGTTGTTCAGCCGTATGTCCCCTGCACGTAAAATTTTCAATTTAGTATGCATTGTAGTAAACACAAGGGCAGAGACACGACCGTGTGTCTCAGCCGTGTGAAGGGCACGACCTAGCACACGGGCATGTGCCTTAGCTGTGTGGCCCTTAAAGATTGCTGACGTCAAAAACAGAATGTCCAAGTTTTTGCTTACGGGCTAAGACACGGGCGTGTCATGGCTGTGTGAAGGACATGGTTCATGGACACGAGCGTGTGATAGGCCGTGTGAAAACCCCTATAGGTTCGAATTTAAAAATAAATCCACATGGGTAAGGGACACGGGCGTGTCCCAATGTGCCTCACACGGCCCATCAGCACGACCATGCCTAAATGGTCACACGAGTGTGTTGCCCCTCTCATACGGGTAGAGACACAACGGTGTGTCTCAGCTATGTGAAGGGCACGGCCTTGCACACGGGTGTGTGCCTTGGCCATGTGGCCCTTAAGGATTGCTGACGTCAGAAACAGAATGTCCAAGTTTTTGCACACGGGCTAAGACGCAGGTGTGTCATGGCCGTGTGAAGGACACGGTTCATGGACACGGGCGTGTGACAGGCTGTGTAAAACCCCTGTAGGTTCGAATTTAAAAATAAATGCACATGGGTAAGGGACACGGGTGTGTCCTAATGTGCCTAGACCGTGTCAGCCACACGGCCCATCAACACGACCATGCCTAAATGGTCACACGGGCGTGTTGCCCCTCTCACACGAGTGGGTGCCCCTGTGTTAAGTGTTATTTTTAGAATTCTGTAAAAGATCCGGATTGATTCCGAATGGGTTCCAATGGATGTTTTGAGCCTCGTAGGCTCTTATTAAGGAGTTTATAATAAAAATTGAAAAAGTTTTTAATTTGACCATGGTTTGGTGATATGAAAACGTTTGTATGCATGAGTTCAAGTTAGGGTAATGCCTCATATTCAGTCCCGGTGTAGGGCACGGGTGTAATATCCCGAACTAGGGCCTAATCGGAATAGTGGTTTCGTGACCACAAATACGAGATAGAAATAATTATTTTATAATTATTTTGAGGTTTATGATATGAATGCATAATTGTGTGAAGATTTCGTGAAGAAATTTTGGGCATAACGAGTTTAATTTAAAGTTAGGGACTAAATTGAATAAGTTGCAAAATTTGCATTCTAGAAGTTTTTAGTATGAAATTACTTTGAAATATTAATTAGGAGGTCTTAAATAGCAATTTTACCAATTTTAAGTTCATGGACAAAATTAGGACATGGAAGGAATTTTTGGAAAGTTTAGTAGTAAGGGTATTTTGGTCATTTAGTTATTAAAATGAATTAAAAACAAAATTAAAAGCCAATTTTGTCCATCTTCTTCATTAGGCCGAAATTTCAAGGGTTCTCCATAGCTAGGGTTTGTTTCAAGCTTCCAAGCTCCATAGTAAGTGATTCCAAGCCCGTTTTTAATGATTTTTACATTTTTAGATCCCTTAACTCGATAAAGCTTATGTTAGCAATAATTTAACCTAGGGTTTATATTTGGAAAAATACCCATAGGTGAAATTTGTGTATTTTGATGTTTTATGATAGAATATGAAGTTTTAAATTATGTTAGACAACTTGTACTACTCGATTTTAAGCAAAAACGAGTAAAAGGCTTAATCGGTAAAAATACCTAATAGTCACAAGTACATGTTAGAGTGAGAATTTGATGTTGCCATAGAAGAGAAAAGTGATCAGCATGTTGTAAAACATAAGAATAAGGAATAAAGTTTAATCCAGAGCCTAGGGGCAAAAATGTAAATATGCAAAAGTTTAGGGGTAAAATTGTAATTTTGCCAAAATTTGAGTTAAGGATTAATTTGATAATGTGAGTATTAAATAAGCTAAATGTGTTATTTTAGATCAAGAAAGACGTGGAATCGACCTCAATCGAGGAAAAGAAAAGATTGTGGACTAAATTGCAAAATCCTTGTATTTTGGTACCAAGGTAAGTTCATGTGTAAATAATGTAGAATAATGGTTATTTTTAAGTTATTGATGTTAATTATATGTTATACTGAATTTTATTATGAAATGTATGCTTTGTGGTTAATTTCAAATAATATGTAAATTATGTGAACTACTTGTTAAATATAATTGTTACCGAGTATTGATTTCGGCATTCTACGGAAGACGGCAAGGATAAGTGTTCGAGGAAAAAGCCCGTTTGAACCTTAGGAATAGATTAGGATACAAGTGACATGTCACTAGGATGGTTGAGCATCCGAACTCGTTGAGTTGAGTCCGAGTTCACTTATGGATGCGAATGTCCGAACTCGTTGAGTTGAGTTCGAGTTCGTGAGATGTAACTAGGCATCCGAGCTCGTTGAGTTGAGTCCGAGTTCACTTATGGATGCGAACGCCTGAGCTCGTTGAGTTGAGTCTGAGTTCGCTTATGGGCGGGTTACATGATTGCTTGATTGCATATATGGCACTTATGTGCAAGTTATCCATGTATCCGAATTATATTCCGATGTGTTCAACGGGTAAAGCTCTACTCAAATGGAGGAATATTTGAGATGAAAAGAGACGTATTGGTAAGTGATGTGAAATGGATATTTTGAACAGGTATGTATTTAACCCTCGGGTTGAGTATTGATACAACCACGATAAGGTAATAAGATGATGAAAAATTATTAGAAATGTGACATGTGTTTTAGTGATGCATGCTAATGTTGATTGGTATGACTGTTTGTTAAGTTACTTATTATTTGCATATGAACTTACTAAGCATTTATGCTTACTCCCTCTTTCTTACTCATTGTAGTTTTGGCCAAGCCATTTCGAGAGTCGGGATAGGTCAAGGCTCGATCACACTATCCTAAGACTTTTGGTAAAAGCTTGTAAATTTAAGTATGGCATGTATAGCAATATATCTATTTTGTGTAAATGATCTTATGGTATGGTAATGGAATGGTTGAGAAAATGTTTGATAATGATAAATTATGAAAATGGTTAGTTTAGATTATGTTTGATGATAAGGAAAAATTAATAAGATACTTAGTGTATAAAACTCATCAAAAGGGATGAAATTTGCCATAAACAGGATCTGCAGCAACACTAACGCGAGTTTGAAAATTTACTAAAAATCATAGAAATTGAATTTGGTGATGGAATACAAATCAAATTGAATCTTATTATGTCTAGTTTTAAATGAAATAAATGAAACAGAAAAGGAATTATATGTTAGAAGATATTATAATTTTAGTGAAACAGGGTCATAGCAGTTTCTGAATCCCCTGTTCCAACTTTAGAAATTCACCATAAATTGTAAAGATATAATTAGGTAGTGTATTTTATATTCTCAGAATCCTTATTGAGTCTAGTTTCAGGAGAAATAAACCTCATATTCATATGAAGTTTGTACAGAGAGAAATATGGTTCGTAGTAAACAGAGGTCAGACCAGTCAAGTCCTGAAACAAGGGTAACTTTAACTAATAAACTGTACTAAATGGCCCAACCAAAAATTCTAGAAAAAAAATTAGTAGATAGGTATATGAGTCTAGATTCAGGGAAAATTTACGGATCTTGATTTCGAGTTTCGTAACTTGAGATATGATTTTTCTTGTGACTGTGATGCAAGTAGCTTAAAAGCTGCAAATGTAAAAATAAATAATCCAAAATTCTAAATATGTTAAATTAAGCTTAGTAACACCTCATACTCGACTCCGACGACGGTCTCGGGCGTGGGGGTGTTACAACGGGTGTGGGGTGTTACAGGGCCTCACAAAAATATGAATAAAAAGAAGTAGATGAGGCCAATACTACTAGTAAAATTAGCAGGAAAAGTGTGCAACTTAAATGCACCAAATATACTTACACATGACACAATGTAAAGACATGCAAAGGGTTCCTATTGGTGGCAACAACAGACATGCAAGGCATTTATTTATTTTTTTGCTAAGTGATAATTTAACTAATCTTCTGTGTATTGTCATTAAGCTGATTTTGTGCTAGATGACTATTTAGAAATAATTTAGTTGATATTGTAGTTAAGTTGATACTGCCTTTATATGATCTTTTCTAGTTGATTTTAGCTAAATGCTCAAAGGTGAATATTTTGTACCTTAGTAACATATTGAATGGATTTGAAATTTCATTTACAAACTTAACAATGATGGATTCATAGCAAAATTATTTTTTGTAATTGTTCAAGCAAGCTAGTGTCTTACAATTCATAACTATCTAGCATTTCCCAATTCATAACACAATTAAATATCTAAAATTGACCATCTTTATTTAAATCTAAAATTCATTACAATATTCATACATTCACTAACATAATATGCTAACCTAAAGTCAATTTCATCATATTCCCTCACAAATTCTAACTCAAAAGAAAAATGCAACAACAACAAACTTCTTTAAACCCTAACTCCACAATAGCAAAATTCACCATATTCCTTCATATCAAAATCTATACCAACAACAAACAAAAAACTCAAGCAAACATCCTGCGTAATCTTTCTTTGTTTTGTTTTCCTTTATTTTTTTTGTTTTCCTTAACAACTCGCACGACAACCTTTGCCCTTTGCTTTATTGGTGGATCATACCAAATAAAAAACTTACATGAGCTATGAAAGATATAATCCCCAAAATTCTTACAACAAATTTT
This sequence comes from Gossypium arboreum, assembly GCF_025698485.1. Classification (NCBI taxonomy): domain Eukaryota; kingdom Viridiplantae; phylum Streptophyta; class Magnoliopsida; order Malvales; family Malvaceae; genus Gossypium; species Gossypium arboreum. The sequence goes on along the minus strand of NC_069082.1, from coordinate 14,773,058 downwards.
TTTTTAATCAAAAATCTTTTCTTAGCCTTTTATTCACATTTTGTTATGTGGATTAGTGCGTGAGAAATGAAGACAAGAGAAAAAACTTTAAAAGTTTTAACATTTTTAGGTTATATAAATAGAAGAAAGAAAGAAATATTAATTAAACAAAGAAAATAGGTTTTTAATATAAAATATGTGGATATTTAAATGGAATTGAAAATCCCACATGAGACATTTATTAACTTAGGGACCTAATGACTTAAATGGTTACTTTTTAATAATTCAAATTACTTATAATACATATTTAGAACATCATCATGATTATATCACTCATGGCCTTCACCTCTCTCATATATAGGTTGTGTTGTAGACAATGTTTTCAAAATCGGAATGGTGGTTGATTTGATTTGCCTATCAATTTTAATTAGACTAATTTTTTGGGTTTAGTTAAATAAATTATTAAAAATAAAAATAAAAATAATTTAACTTTTAATTTTACAAATTAATCGATATGACCTTTTAACTCAAACTAATTATTTAAATAGATCTTGATCCAATTGATAGAACTGGCTGATATTAGGGTTTTATTTCCATCTTATTTCCGTCTCTCCCTTGGTTGTCTTGTAACCTCTCAAAGATTCGATTGGACTTGTCAAAAGTGTGAATGAATCATTATGTGAAACCTCGTTGCTAGTATGAAATATTTATAATTCATAATTGGCTGGTGTTTTTGTTTAGTGTTTGTCATTTAAAATAACTAACATTATTATTATGACATGTTAAAAGGTATGTAAGTGTTTGTTGTATAGGTTCCTATACTTTGATGCCTTCTAATGTGGGCACCACCAAATCACTTCTTCCCCTTGACCAAATTACCCTCTTCTTTTTCCTAGACTAAGACGCCATCATCCGTCTAATTTCGTCCCAAGAATTTTTCCACCATATACAAAGGCCTTTGCTTTGGCGTGAAAGCCAAGTTGCACTTTTTGATGTTTATCTTTTCTGGGTATCTTGAGAATTCCGTCAATTTTTTATTTTTGATTTTTTTCCCTTTTTTATTTTCTGGGTATGCTTGCTGTAGAGAGAAGAAGAAGATTGATGAGCTGGAGGAGAGTGGGGAAGTCACTGCTGGCCCTGCTAGCCCATGCCTTGCTCTTCTCTTTCACCCTTTTACTCGTTCTTAAGCTTCACCATGCCTTCTCCTATTCTTGGTGGTTCGTTTCTCTTTTTTCATTTGCTTAATTTTACGATTGGTTCCTTTTGTTTCACGACTGTTACGTTTTGCGAAAAGCAATGATTTTCCCCCTTTTTTCATTTTGTTGTTTGCATTAACTATATTCGTCAAGTCACTTCCATCCTTTTACAATATTCTTGGTTAAACGAATTTTAAAACATTCATATAAATCTCTTTTGCAATTAAGGGTTCTTTTCTTTCTTTATGTGACTTGTATGTTGTTAGTTTTTCCTTGAGTAACGTTTTACTTGATTTAAGCAAGTGAAAATTGGGTGGCTTTGAGATGGAAAAGAAGACTAAGGGTGGGGGTTTTCTTTTTGAGATGGAAATCGTGCAAGTTTTATCTGATTAATCTCTAGAATTGTAAACTTGAGTGTAGGAAATATTGACTGGTTTGGCTTCTCTATTGGGATAGCCATGGAATTCAAACATATGGCAAGTGTCATGTAATCTCTTTGTTAGGGGTTTAACTGATGGCTTTTTCTCTTCCTTCTCAGAGATACTTGATCTGCTTTCCTTGATTTGATCATATATAAGGTTAACAGTGTGAATACATTTAACTAATGATCATGCATAGAGGTTCTCAGGAAAGTGTTAGTTATAGAGTTAACACTGTTAGGTGTATAATAGAGGACAGAACCTGCATGCATTTGTTTCAGGTCAGTGTAAATTCACTAGTTCTATAGGCAAGTAGGGAGATGAGAGCATGAAATCATCTTATGCTAGTAAGAAAGTAAACTACTCTTTCTCTGGTTTTCTATTTATTAAAGGCTGCTTGCTTTTTGTTTCCTTGTGCAGGCTTGTATTTGCCCCGTTATGGCTCTTTCATTCAGTCGTAGCACGTGGGAGGTTTTCTTTGCCTGCTCCAGCAATCCCTCATGATCGTAATGTATAACAAATCATCTCTAAATTTAGATGTCATCTTAGCTGCGACAAGATTTTTTATGGTGTTATATTCGAAATGAATCCAAATCACTAATGTGATTTTCTCATGCACAGTGGGCCCCCTTTCATACAGTCATGGCGTCACCGTTGCTTGTTGCTTTTGAGCTCCTTTTGTGTATACATCTTGACAATAGCTTTGGTACGGAGTCAACATTCTCTGGACATTATAATGTAGATGTACTTACTTTATTTAACATATAATCTGTAGATATATGAATTCTTTCTTGATTATTTGCTTCTTGCTTTAATATTTTCCATCGTAGTTGCACTCCTTGATTTGGTGGATCAAGGTTGTTCAGATTAATGGCTCACAAATTACTTATTATGCTCAAGTTATCGTATTAACTTAACTGATACTCTTTCTATCAATACATTTTATTACTGCTTTAAGTATTATCTATAGTCTGCAAATATTAGTTTCTATCTTCAACGTAGTGAAGTATTTATCTGAACTTATCCCTTGTTTCGAAGGATATACATCTGATTCTTCAAAAGTTTAGTACATCTATATTCTTTTAGCATTTAATTTCTCCATTAATTATCATATTAGATTAATTCTGTGAAAATCAATGTTCTGCAGTTGTGAATCTGAAGATCGTCTTTATGCCCCTGCTTATATTTGAAATAGCTATTTTGGTTGATAATATCAGGTATATTTCTTTAACCATTATGTTGATCCTCTATTTGTGGTTGAGTACTTACTGGTACTATAAAACTCTTTTGCCTATTAACTAAATCGATTTTGTTCACGTTTTGGCTCCAGCCAATAGGAATCTGAAATCTCGCAAAACTTCTTGACAACCTTAAAAAATTAATTAAATCCAGTATCATGATATGTGGCTATTGATAGCATGTAGTGTGGACTGTATGCTTCTTGCCAACTTCATCTCTTGTTTCTTGACTTCAAAAAATCATAAACATATTTGGTGTCCTCCTTTTGATCCTCACCCGGCCCAAAAATTCTGTTGGGTTGCATTGCTTTGAGTCTACAGACTTTTTCATTAACTATAGCTAGGCCATTGATGTTTTAGTATTTTAGCAAAGCACCAAGCTGTTGTAGGCAGGTATTCAATGTTCCTGTTATTTAGTTCTATGTTATCAACCGTTATAGATGCAATAACCATTTTTCTTTAATTTTTAACAGGATGTGCAGAGCTTTAATGCCCGGAGATGATGAAAGTATGAGTGATGAAGTGATATGGGAGACCCTTCCAGTAAGTTTGTAATTATTATTGACTTAGTGATTTATTTTAGGAATAACATATAACTCATGAAATAAAATTCTTGATTAGCCTTAGTGCTTGGTTCTACATACTCATTAAGTTTCATAAATGATGATTTCTCCAGTGGCTTTGCACCTTTATCAATTTTTTGGTTTTCATTTCATCTTTCATCAGACAAGGCATGGAATTATAATGTTACTGGTAATGGTAATCATTGCTCTGATCAGTCTCTCAACTTTTATTGGAATGCATGATAAAACAATCAAACATGCATATAAATATAATGCATGTCTGCATGGGATGCGTATATATGATTCAAAGTTCAACCATTATCCCGGATTTACTGCCTTGTAGGCATTGGCCTTAATTGATGTGTACTTAGTTAGTGCAATTTGAATTGAGAAGAACCAGGTATGAGATTGGTTATGTATCATGTATTGTTTCCATTTTTTACCTTTGAAAATCTAATTTGGTTCTGTCCCCTTGCCATTTTTCTTTGGATGTTAGGAGAAGATGTTATCTCCTTGTTCTGTGAACTGTCAGAAGACCCTCCCCCCCCCCCCTCTTAATTTTTAACAGTGATTAGAAAAAGTATATTAGATTTTAAAATTGCTGAATAAGAGATCAAGTTTTTTATCACATTTTTTAATTTTTTATTTTTGACAAATAAGCAGAGGTTTCGCTTTAGACTAAATTATCTGCTGTAAGGTTATACTCTCATCTAGCTCACTTTTGTGAGCCTCAGCCTTTTAGCGAATAATTGACTCTCTCTTACTCCAGATCCTTAACCAAATTTCAGTTCAAGTTATCATTTAGCTTATCTGGTTCTATGTAGCACTAATCCAGCTTTCTCATAGTGATTAAGTGTTGGTTGGCAGTTTCTTGTACCAACAAAACATATTCAAAACCTTTACTTGAACTCTTTTGATTCTTGTATCTTTGATCAAGAAAATTGCTTGAGGAGATACATCTGAAATGATTCATATTTGACTTGCTCCAATTTTGGAACTCAGAAGCACTGTATTGTATAAATCTTCCTCTTTTGTATCTCCGTGTTTTCTCTCTACTAGCCTTTCTAGAGGTGCACCGTTCAATAACTATTCTGAACGTTATGTTGTTTTTAATTAAGCATGAGATTTGCTTTCAAGACACATTTTTTAACTTGGGACAACTTGATTGAAAATGAACAATAAATGAAAAGTTTACCCTCTATCATGTTGACTCATATGGTATTAAGAAAGATGAAAAGAAACAATGTGAAAGAAGTAGAAAAAATGATATTAATGTTCATTTTGACTAATTGTTCACATTTCTAACTGCTTGTTGTGAATGCGTCATACTTAAAAAAAACTCATATTTAACCAGAGTATATGCTCAGTTTGATAATGGTAACAACACATATGGTTCATGATGATCTACTTTTTAATATCTAATGTTAAAGTATTGTGCCCTGATAATTGTTCAGAGAACTGATGTTAAATTTCTGGTATTTTATTTGTAGCATTTTTGGGTTGCAATATCTATGGTCTTTTTTATTGCTGCCACAACTTTCACTCTTTTAAAGTTATGTGGTAAGTTGTTTGTTTAGTCATAATTCTCTTGACCTAGTTTCTTTTTTCTTTTTCTTTATGTACCATTCAACGCCGCATTTATTCTATCTTGTTATAAATGTGAGTTGTTCAAAACGTGCAATGCTAATACATTAATTGATCTTCAACGACATGTAGGGGATGTTGCAGCTCTCGGCTGGTGGGATTTATTCATAAATTTTGGGTAGAAGACGATCATTTTCATGTGATGATTTTTTTTTGGCTTCTCCTCGGTTCCCTTTTTTTCTGTTGGAATTATCTTTTTTGTTTTGTTGCAGTATTGCAGAGTGCTTTGCCTTTCTTGTTTGTACAAAGTGGTATAATCCAGCAATTCATCGAAATTCCCATCTTGGACAAACCAGCTCATCTTCAATGAGTACGAGATACCTGGACTGGAACAGAGGTTTAGTAGTATCTACTGATGAGGGCATGCAACAGAACAGTGGAATGTGCAGCATGCAAGATATCGGAGGGCATGTTATGAAAATTCCATTTATTGGTTTCCAGATCATGCTTTTCATGTACTTAGAGGTATTTTTATTGTTTAGAAGGGCCTTTGTTTGTTATTTTTCCAAATATTAAAGTCATACCTTAAATACATATTAAACTGTGATGCCAGGGAACACCACCTAGTGCAAGAAATATATCATCTCCAGTCCTTTTTTCTCCTCTTCTGCTGCTGCAAGGAGCTGGGGTTGTTCTTGCTGCATATAGATTGATTGAGAAAATTGTTATTTTAATACATAGTGAAGCTGTCTCTGGAAGATACTTTGATATATCATCAGAAGTGGTTGAATTTTTTGGGTTCTTGCACCGTGGGTCAAGGTAGTTTTATTAGGAGTTGGACTTTAAAAAATTGATTAGTGACAAAAATTAATCATTGTGTAGCAAGACGTCATTTATGTTTCTTTCTTTCAACAGGTTGCTGGGTTGGTGGTCTATTGATGAAGGAAGTCGAGAGGAGCAGGCTAGACTTTACTGCTCTGGAGCATCTGGGTATGTTTTGTATTTTATGTTCTGGTTCCTTTAGGCATTCATTCAACTAGCAAAATGTATAAGCAACAATTCTGCCTGCTTTCTTGAGGGAATTCTTAGATTTAAAAAGCATATCAAAAATGGTTTCTCCAGCGTAGTATGATTTTTCTGAAAGTGGAAAAGTTTTCATTACCATCAGTATTCATTTATAGCTGCACAAGAAATGCAGTAAAGTTGCCAGTTAGTCACCTTTATCCGTTAGGATTATATCCATTCATTTCACAACATGGTGACAACCTCTTAAATCTTCCATCCATTACTGGTTGAAAGAAAAATAAATTCTCCCATTCATGTATGTTCCATTCTGGTGTTCTGGCTTACTCTTTTAGCTTATTTTTCATGAAAAGAATGTTTTAAAAAGCTTTGGAAACTAAAGAATGGAGTCTGCATGATGAGTTGTTGTTGTTATGCTGAATTTATCAACAATGCTTGTTTGTTCTCATCATAAGTGCCGGTCGCTTCTATTGCATGCTATGGGGCCTCTTGAGTATTACAGAGATTGTAACAGGTTTTTTCCTCCTCTTGTCTCTATGCTGATCTTATCTTTCATCCTCTTAACGTTCAGATATAACACTTTCTCACCTGATTCTGTGAAGAAAATGCCTAAATCAGATCTGGTTGAAGAGGTACACCCAGTACTTGTTATCTTCAAATCGTAAAAGTATAAGCTTATGCTTTAGTTTAAGTCTGTTTTTTTATTTTTGAATGAAATTTAATAGAAGTCTGCTTTATTTTTGCAATTGTTTTTGTCCAACTTGATGGCTATATAATATGTGAAATCCTGTTTACCATCTAATGATGTTGTACTGATAAAATCTTCATTTCTTTTAAACACAGATTTGGAGATTACAAGCTGCAGTCCGTGAGCAGACAGAAATCACCCAGTTTAGACAGCAGGAGTTTGAAAGACTTCAAAATGTATATTTCAGGAGAAAACATAAGTTCTAACCTAGTTATTATAACTGTTGAGCCATTATCTATGGTATTGCTTACTTGTTAATTTAATGAATCTGTCAGGAAAAGATTCTCTGTAGAGTTTGCTTCGAAGAACAAATCAACATAGTCCTCCTCCCATGTAGACATCATGTCCTCTGCAGGTATTCATATCTACCCATCCCCATAAATACTGCTAAAGTTCGTTCATTCTGGCTATCACGTGCTCTATCTGTAATGATTAATGCATTGATGTATCTCCTAAATCTACGGCTAAGGCATCATAACTTCTCATGTATGTATGTTTATGGTAATTACTTACAAAATTGTAACCTGTGTCTTATGACCATGCATAATATTACATTTCTTAACAAAGGATGTCGAATCATGCATTCTTTTTTATCTGACTGATTTGCATCTCAGTACATGCTGTGAGAAGTGTAAAAGGTGCCCAATCTGCCGTGTTTCTATTGAAGAGCGACTGCCGGTGTATGATGTGTAGTCTGAAATTACCTGTAGAAAAAATTCATGTAAAGTTTTCAAGAATTGCTTGTGATTTTTGGTGAAGCAAGCATTGAGAAGCAGGTCAATTTGGTTTCTTGGAACATGATACAGTTGTGTAATCGCACCCAAGAATTGTAAATAACATTTGGTTGCATTTATGAAATGAAATTTAGGGATTTTGACATGATACAAAGTTTCGATGAAAAATCATTAGTGCCGAAGTATCTTTACACTTTGTTAAAACTTAAAAATGATCTTTAATTAATGATGTTCAAACTGGAGCTTTACTTAGTTCATAAGCAACTATAATGAAAATCAAGGCAGTAATGTGCTTTTATCAAAAGTGAAGTCAACGACCTCAACAAAAAAGAAGTATAGGAGATTGTACATAATTGTTTACATGTGCCATAAGTTACATCCAGCATCAAATGCCTATTACTGTTGCTTGGCTTACAAGTTAACTGTTAGTGCCAGGGCATTGGTGTGGAAGATGTAAATTATGGCACATGAATGCTATGATTGAAAAGAAGACATGCCCATGCATTCAACGACCTGGTCACTATGGATGGATTGGCAGGCTGGTTTTGCTAGTTCAATATCGCTGACCCAAGCCATGCCCATGTCCATGCAATTTCAAGTTGTTATTCTACAATTTATCCCCTCTCTAAGAGGGGTCTTAGATTTAAGCTTTTCCAACATATATAATACATATGTATACATGTAATATAGTAATAGTTTAATGAATTATTGATATTAAACTAGTTTTTTGTTGATTGAAAATGAAGCAGACAACCATGACATGACCATGTGTGGTGGTGGGGGTTGTGTATACGGAGGCACACGTGGGCTTTGGCTTTCATCTTACCCTTTTCTTTTTGATAGTCTATTTCCTCATCTTGCTGGACGGAGTGTTCAGATTCAAGTTTTGTGAAAGAAAGAAAAAAAGTTGATAGAACATCTAACCCGACTAGACTTGGTGTTTAGTTGGAATTCAATACGACTAATTGATATGGGAAGGTTTCATACCGGAAGAAGAAAACCAAACTTTGAGCAATTCATGAAAAAGGCAAAGCCCGAAATTCGTCTTCTATTTCACTATCTGAAAGCAAATGATAGAAGCTAAAGAGCAGTTGCATTGATCCTTCTGACCTCCAATCCCATGATGGATCAATCTTCATGTCACAAAAACAGAAGCAGATTTAAAAGAATAAAGGAGCATATGCTTTGTTAACTAATAATATCAAAGATTTTAATTCAAGCTATCTAATTTACATCCAGGCCATAAGGCCATGGCATACAAAAACTGTTTTTTCAACTTTCCGATAATGATATCCGCCGCTAGAAAAGCATTTACACTCCACCATGAAAAGAAGAAATAAAAAGAAAAAAAAGGAGTTTCAATCATGCCAGCAAAGGAGCATAACAACACATCTACGGATTATATAAAGCTTAGCCCTTTGCTCTCGGAGGACCCCTCCAAATCCTCTGCTTGATAACCTTCTCTTTGAGGCTCCCATGCTGCCACTGCTCATCTTCATCTCTACCTTGTGCTGCTGCGGAACTGAAAGAGGGGTTCTTATAGGGAGGAAAGTGTGGTCCTGCCTTACATTCATTGGTCTAGTAAAGAGCCATGGATGGGGCATGAAAGGGCGTGCAGTGCCCCCTAAGTCACCAGACAACACCAATTGGACCCCACCCCCACCCCCACCCCCACCCTCTCTATCTCCCCCATTTTCATTGCCATGTCATACTCCATATCTTAGCTTTTTTTGTAGACATCAACCTCCAGCACAACGGGTCGGCCATGATTTTCAATTAGCTAAGCAAATTTCTCTGTGGCTATAATTATTTATGCCCATTGCATGCCTTTCAATTTTGTGGATGATGACTGAGAAGATTATTATTAATGGATGATGAGGTTCATCTTTTTGTTGTTTCTTTCTTGTTTTGTTTGGAACTAACTTCAAATATATATATATATTCATCTTGACTTCCTATCATCTATGTAGGGACATGGGGCTTCATTCAAATTAACAATGTTATCATGGCTGGTTAAATTTCTACTTTATTTAAAGTAACCTACACGATGGGTTGATAATGACTTTTGATGAAACAAGAAACTGAGTTTTGGTTGGTCCATTTTGAAGACACTGTGCAAGAAAAACTCATTATCAGAGAATTATAATTAATTATTTGCTAATTATATATTTCCTCATAGCAAGTATACATGTAAAATTGGCAGCAGACCAAATAAGACTAAGATCCCACCGACTTTATTGCAATTCTTGAGTCTCAATTCACTTACATCTGGCTTTTCATTAGGTTGAAATCCTGGTGAAGCATTTGACAGAGTGGTCACAGTGTAGATGCATAATTTGAATTATTATATAATAATATAAACATGGAATGAAATGTTGATTTGCATTTCCAAAACCCAAACCAAGGGTCAAATCTCCCTGTTTTGGCTAGTTGGCAGCTGGAGTTATTCATCTTTGCTGCAGTTTGAAGTCACTCTGCATCTGCAATAATCGATGTTGGCTTCAGTAAAAAAGAACTCGATAAACCTTAAGAATGGTTCTGAGTGTAAGTATTGTCTTAGAAAAGATTTATTCTCTAGTCGAATCTAATTTAATTGAGATTCAATGTAATTATAATAAAAAAAATCAGTCTACAATAAAATTGATCAGAAATAGAACAAAAATCCGCTAAAAATCAGTAAGCCCACATGCCAAAAAAAAAAAAACAAAAATGAAGTCAAGGTTGGGTTATGACCAAAAGATTCCATTATAATAGTATAAAAATAAGATTGATAAAAGCAAGGTAATGAGCTCAAAACCCTAGTAAGTGATTAGATTAAAATAAATAAAGCAAGGCACGCACCACTTGCTTTGCTTGGCCTTGTGTTTCTCCCATTTAAACTATTCAACTTCCATTAACCCTTTGCTGTGTAAAAAAATATGGGGTTAAGAGCTGTGTCCATTCTTTTTAAGAGTGTGGACAAGATTTTAAGATGCTGTTTGTAGTGCCTCTTATGTACATACTAACATAATCTCAGACTTGGGTTGTTGTATCAATTTGGACATTTAAAATGGTGGCTGCTGTAATAGTGTTTACATTTTATAGCAAAAAAAATGGGTTTGGTTGCATACTAGGGTCAGAGTTGCACGTGAGGTTACTGTGATTTGCAAATGGCTTTGCCTGTGTTACACTCTAGCATTAATTATTTCTTAGTCCCATCACCAAGTTATTATATCATGCAACTTCTTTCGCACATCACCTTCCTTCATACGTCAATCAGTGAAAGAGTTAGCATTACAGTTGCCCCTTCAAATACATGCCTGCCTTTAACCCCTAACTTTTTGTCTTCAAGATGAGTAAAGAGGTTTCCAAAAATTTATCTTCTTATTGTGGTATATTTGCTTCTAATCCCTGTGATGTTAGTTTCTCTATTTCTCTCATTTAAAAACTAAACTTCACATGGCAATTGAATTTGTGATAAATTTTATTTTGTATTACTGATTAGAATTTAATTTTAAATCAACATTAAAACATTATGTATTCAAATTTAATTATTGTGTTATTAATTAAACCAGTAAAGAGATTAAATTCTTAATAATAAAAATAGATTAACTAAAGTACAAAAGTCTAAAGAGTACAAGGATCAAAAGGCATAATTAAACCTTATTATTTACTAGTGCATATGATGATTTTTAGATTCAAAATTTCTCCATGTACAAAACTGTCTTGTAGTAAAAAGAAAGGAAAAGGATTAAATTGTGAAACAGCACAAGTTTATCTCCTTAATTTCCTCTTCCTTTTAACAACATTATTACGTACTATTAAAAGAATAACACAAAGATGAGAGAGTATGAGCTCAAATTGCATATGGAAAATCAGTAAACAAAGTTATGAATGTATTAATCATTGCCTTTGGATCAAACATTAAACACTGCTACAGTTGTCTCCTTGCGTTCATAATTGAGTTAATGAGGTTAGGAAGAAGCTTGCATGAGAGTTCATTGAGGTATATGATTAATAAATCAGGTATTGATGGCCAGCAGGTCACTGTTCAATAATAGGTTATAGCATGTTACTTGACTTGATTTAATGCCTGCACCTTCCTGATCAGTATGTTAGCTAATAATGCAGATGAGCTTTAATTTGGGATTTAAAGCATTCAAATGTCATCACAGCTATCTGGATTTCTTGTCAGATCAGGATATTTGCCTTGCACCAATGAGTATATATATATATATTGGCGGCTGGCTTCCGCATGCGAATTTTTTAGTTTTCCTATTAATCTTTTTATTCTACTGTCACAAGTATTTTTGGATAAAATTTTTTAAAAAATTTAATTTTTTATTTTTATTTTTGTAAAATATTTTCTATTTCAAAAAAAAATTTTAATAATACTTTTATTTTAAAAGTACTTTTTAAAATAATATTAAATTAGTCAATTTTACCGTCTGATTTGATTGTTTTTAATTTTATAATTTTTAAATTTTAATTTTGATTTAAATAATAGTACTTAAATTATTTTTAAAATCTTATGTAGAAAATGTAATATCACATATATATAATGTCATATTAACTTAATATTTTATTCAATTGATTTAATGACTACCATTTGATTTGGGACTAAAGTTTTAGAATTTAAAAGTATAGAAATTAAAATTGATCAAATTGGAAAAATGACTAAATCTACAACTACCACCATTTGACATAATTGATTTAACTAGTATGGCACTAATGGTAGAATTTGACATAATTAATTTAACTGGGTTAGAATTGAAATTTAAAAAAAATAAGAATTATAATTGATCAAATCAAAGTACTGAAACTAATTTCATAATTTACGTATAATATAAGGATTAATAGAAGAATTTGATTAAATTATACAAACACAAAGAATGTTTCATGGCAGTTTTAGTGAATTGAAAACTATTCTAAAATTTGCATTATTCACAAATGATGGGAAGAAATCGAATCTATCCAACAACACAGAAGCACAGCTAGAGTTTTTTCTCTCCCAATAAATATAATTTGATAATTATGACTAGCACAATATATGTATAAGTTATATGCTCTTTAACAATACCAATCAACCATAATAATCACAAATTAACAAATCAAACCAAATATAATTTTATGTGAAAAACTCTTTTAAATCAAAACGTAAAAATTATTGGATTTGAGAGTCCACTTAAAAGCTTCATATAATCAAAAGTTTTTCTACAAGATCATAACATACAACCACTAGGGGTGTTTAATCGGTTAACTAACCCGAAATATTATTATCCTAATTAACTAACCCTTTTAAACCATTAACCGAACCAAAATTTTTTCAAAACAAATTAATTGAAAATTATGTTTTTTTTTTTAATGTCGATCGACTTTCTAAGCATGTAAGTCTTATTGCTTCTATTACAAATATTATTAAATTATTTGTAGTTTTTAGGATTGGGTTGGGTTGAATACTTGGGTTTGGGTTTATGTTGGATTGGGTTTGGGTGGGTAGTGGGTTAATATTTATATATTATAATTTTATTTATTAATTTTTTTGATTAAATAGAAAAAAATCGGTTAACCGACCAGTTTCAAATCGAATTAACCGTTAATCGAAAACTCAAAAAATTATTAACTAACTCCCAACCGAATTAATTCAGTTAACCGACCGATTAACTGAATTCAGTCAGTTAATCAAATTTTTTCAATTTTACCCGAATTTTGCACACCCTTAACAACCACACAATAAGTATGAAACTCCAACAAGATTAATAACAAGAGATCTTGAGCAAACAAGAGAGAAAATTTGAGAATTCATCAAAAAATGAAATTCGAATTTGAAATTGAGATTTTAAAGTTACAATACATTGATGGAAATTCCAACTGTACAAAATAAAGATACTCAAGCCTTCTAGTCGGTATCCAAAAATTGGTTTAATCAAACTACAAATGGAACCTTCTATTGAAGAGTTTATCAAATCCGGTTTATTTTCTTTTTTTCCCTCTATGTTTTAAGCTTTTACTAACTCTCTCTTTCTCAACTATGAAAATGGGCCAAATGCACTTAATTTTGTTCACACACTCTAATTATATAAAGGAAAAACAAAAATAAAAGCATATAAAAAACCATTAAAGTGGGTGTATCCCCACATAAGGGGATCTACGGGCAGGATTCAAACTTTCCTTTTTGTAAGGCTTTAGTCAACATATCAATACCATTGTCACTTGTATAAAATTTCTCAAGCCTAACATTTTAGCTTCAAGAATTTTTTGCATCTAATGATATCTAACATCAATATGTTTAGACCTAGAATGGCAAGTCGAATCCTTACTAAGATGATAGCACTTTGGCTATAAAGAAAAAGAGCATGCCTTCTTGAGCAAAGTCGAGTTCTTGTATAAATATTTTTATCTAAAGAAACTCCTTGCATGCTTTGGTTGTTGCATTGAACTCTAACTTAGTAGTGGAAAAATGCAACACATTTTTTCCAATCTAGATTTCCCTTTCACAGCTCCCCTACAAAGGTGATCAAGTAATTTGAAGTAGTATCTTCAACCATGTTTAAATTAGTGTAGCCAACTAGAACAATTATTACTTAGACAAAGTTTCAAGTTGAAGGTGCCTTCAAGATATCTCATAATCCACTTCACTACATTCTAATACTCTCTACCTAGATTTTAAAGAAACCAACTAACCATACCAACAAAGTAGGCTAAGTTCGGTTTCGTGCATACCATTGCATGATCAAACTACCCATAGCTAAAAATTAAGGAACTTTTTGCATGTATTCCTTATCTTTTTCTTTTGTGGAATCACTTCGTTGGACACTCAATATTAAGTAAAAAGGAAGGGGTGTGCTCTCCACTTTAACTCTATCCATTTTATATCTTTAAAGGACCTTTTCAGTATACTTTTCTTGTGATAATCACAGTTTCTTAGGCCTTTCTATTGTGGCGCCCCAAACACCGTGTAACACCCCTAACCCAAACCCGACGTTAGAACAGGGTTACGGAGCATTATCGGACTTATAACTCAAACAATTATACATTTCATGTTCATTTATCAATCCAACAAAAGCCATTCAAATTTAATCATATAGTCCCTATTACGAGCCCTCGAGGCCCTAAATAGAATTAAAAGTGGTTCGAGACTAAACCAAGTACGTAAAAATTTTTTAGAAAAACATGGAAAATTTTCAAAATGCAGGGGACACATGTTTGTGTGGCTAGGCCGTGTGTCTCACACGGCCAAGAGACACGCCCGTATCTCAGGTCATGTGAGTATTCAAAATGGGATCACTGGCCGTGTCCTAGCCTGTGTTTGACCCCGTGTAACTCACTAACTTAGGTTACACGGCCAAGCCACACACCCGTGTGCCAAGCCGTGTACCCTTCGAAATTGCCTCACACACCCGTGTGCCAGGCCGTGTACTAGGCCGTGTGAAAACTAGAGGGTATACTGACTTGTACCACACAGCCAAGCCATACACCCGTGTGCTAGGCCGTGTGAAGCTATTGACTTGATTTCTATAGAAGTATCATGGGACACACGGTTGTGTCACCTGACCGTGTGTCACACACGCCCATGTTGTAACACTCTTATACCCGGTTCGATCCAAGGAACCTGATATAGGAATATTACATTTGGTGCCAAAGTGATTTTGGCTAATCACTAATATATTTCAACATTAAAAAAATAATAAATTTTTATAATTTATATTTTACTTCCTACTACTTGGAACATACTTGATCTTCCTAATTACATGCCATTTTATTCAAAATATTGAAACATACCCTCTTGGCACTTAGAAATGTGATGAGATGAATGCTCACAACCTTGATTACAATTCTTCAAAATTATTGTACCTAATCTGCGCACGTAAAACAAACTGTACGCTAAGTAAAAACTCAGTGGTATTTCTATAATCCGAATATTTAAAAAAAACAATATAATATAATAATAGGCACAATTAAATTTATAATGACATATTAATGTCTAGTATCATATCATAACTATCATTTTCATTTATTAAACAATATCCTAATTCACACAATTGCTATATAAATGATTATTCACATATCAACCATATTTATTCGTACAATGGAATCAGTCATGCAGTACTCAATTCATGAATACATCATTTCATACCATACTCAATTCATGAGTATATAACTCATATATTCCATGTATTCTCAACATATTTCACATTCTATTTTCAATTCACTATATCACTTCCATTTCTCATATCATTTCATTCCCATATCAATTTTAAGACTTTATTATTCATTTACCCCTATTAACAAGACTCATACTTGTACGGATACACGGATCCAACCAAAACACACCAGTATGGCACCCAGTACCTCATCGGATAATTCGAAGTACACCAGTATGGCACCCAGTACCTCATCGGAAAATTCGAAGTAATAAGTTGACACCCAGTGTCTCATCGGCCTTGCCGAAGTAAATTGGTACCTAGTACCTTATTGAATTTATCCGAAGTAATAGTTTCACACCTAGTGTCTCATCGTCTTGAAGTCGAAGTATCACTGAACTTTTCCAATCCTATAGCATGTCAACTATATCAGGCTCAGCCCAATACAATTAATAGGGTTTTATTTCAATTTCTTAATTCAATTTCAATAAAATCCATACCAATCACAAATTCTTACAACTTCAATTCAACTATTTACATTTGCTCATAGAATTCAATTCTATGAGCTACTCCTCATTAATCTTGTCTTTTCCTTTCTTAGCCGAGGTCTCTGGCACAACGTTAGCTACGAAAATTAAAACAATTTAAAATCATTAATACACACAATTTTACATTGAATATTTAAATTTTTATTCAACTTTTGCTCACATTTCAATTTAATCCTTAATCAAAATTAACTTTATTTTATTTAAAACTAATTTCATATTTTCATTCAACTCTCACTTTAGACTAATTTCAACCTTCAAATTTCACCATAAACCCTAATTTCAAAATTCTCTCAATTTAGTCTCTATTACTCAAAACTTATGATTTATTTTACAATTCAATCCATTTTTCACTTCTAACTTGAAATTCTATCAATTTAACCCCTAACACTTCAATTTATTCAACATGAACAACTTCTAAAATTTCAATATAAATCAAGTAGTATCTTGTTCTAGGATTCTAAAAACATAAAAATTTTAAGAAAATGGACTAAATTGACTTACCACTTTGAGTTTGACCCTTAAAACCCTAAATTTTCTCCTTTCTTTTTCTTCTTTCTTTCCCCTGTTTCGTTCCCCATTTCTGTTTTTTTCTTTTTCTTTTATGTTTTGTTTTTATTATTATATTTTAATATAATATATATATTTTACTTATACAATAAGAAATACATGTATTATTATTTTTACACATGTATTTCACCATTACCATACATTTGTCATAATTTGGTTTAATTACTTATTTATTTATTTTATACTTTAATTATAATATAATATAATATAATATAATATAATATAATATAATATAATATAATATAATATAATATAATAATATTTTCTTAAATAATAAGTATATATATAATTATTACAAGTATATGTATAATATTGTTCCACATGTAATTTATTATTACCATTGTAAATTTTATGGTTTATTTGCTTAATTAGTCCATTCACTTTTCTCTATTCTATTATTAAGCTTTCACACTTTATTCAATTTAATCCTTATACCTAATTAACCTTAATTTAAAACAAATTCACCTAACCAAAACCTAATTAACTACACTACTAATCGTTGTAAATATGAATTAGTTTTTCAAAAATGGAGACCCGAAAATACACTTTCCGATACCCGTGACTATCGGGTCGTTACACCTGTCTCTACCCGTGTGGACCAAAATAGGCTATTTTTCAAGCCATATTTCTCACCCAATTTGGTGCCAACCTAAACTCAACAATTTTCATACAACCATGGCATAAATAGACATTCAAAACCAACCAATATCAAGTTTATAACATGTTATAAACCCACACACAATCATGATACTCTTAGGTACCTCAAAGGACCATTTATAACATGCCAAAATATGCTTCCAAAATATACCTAAATGGTCAACACATGTATAAGACATTGTGACTAAATTCAACATGCATACCACATCTTAATTTAAACCATTTGGTACCAAAAATACCAATTCACAAACAACGTTTTTGTAACACCCCCTAACCCTAAACCGTCGCCGAAACAGGGCTACGAGGCATTACCAGATATATCAGACAACTTATGGATATTTTACAATTATTATAACATTCATAGTATAATTGAAGAATTATGTCCCTATAATGGACTTTCGAAGCCCAACACAAGTATTAAAGTGGAATGGAATGGGACTTGTTCGAGTATTCAGAGATTTTTTATTTTTTTATTTTTACAAAAATTTCGACAGCATTTCTTCTTAATTTTTACATAAAACCCCCTTCAAATTCAAACCAAAAACCAAACTAATCCAAAACCAATGGCACAATCAAAAACAATTTAAACCTAAATATATCTAAATCATAACCAATTCATTAACATAGTCATTTAATAACTAAACATTCATAATATTAATCCAAATTAACTAATAACTTTATTCATTTTTCATTCCAACTTAATACCAAATTATATAATATAATATTTACCATTTTATCAAACTAATAACAAAATGCGGTATACCATTCTTATAACCAACATTACAAGTATATCTATATAACTTATACAACACCTAGTACATGCCACTTTCAATTAAGAAAGAAAACATCACTCAAAATTTGCTTTGAGTCGGGATCGTTCGGATCTTTGGACCGGTACTAGACTCTATTAACTCACAAGACGAAACAACCGCATATTTGAGTATTCCGTACTCAGTGGTATTACCATAATTCAAATTATAATAGCAATAAAGAATTTTAATTACTAAACATGTAACTATCTAATTTCACAAATATCAATTCATTCTTAAACTTTCATTAATTAATAATAACGATACAATTTTTATCTATTCTTCGCCCATCACATATTACATGTAACAATTTCAATCACTACATGAACATTAAGTTCATGCCTTTCATTTTCAATCTCAATTTCAATCCACTATTCAACTTTTTCGTTTCTTTCAATATTTCAATAATATAATCAATCAATTTATTTTAAATTTTTTATTTTAGATATTCACCCTATTAACAAATCCAGACTTTGACGGATACACGGATTCCAACCCAACACACCAGTACGGCACATTGTGCCTAAAACGGTACATAGTACCTGATCAGTATATGACACATAAAGTGCTTAAAATGACACACGAGGTGCCTGATACGACACACGAGGTGCCTAAAATACGACACATAAAGTGCCTGATCAGTAAAGCCGGCAAATTCCCGTACACTTCCAGATCCTATGGCATGCCAATTATATCCGACTTAGCCCGACTAGTTAATAGGGTATTTCAATTCTCAATTCACTTTCATTTCCATTCCAAGATTACTTTTCAATTAAAATTTTCACATTCAAATCAATTTACAATTCAATTATACATACACATTCACCATTCAATTCAATTCTCATTCAACTCAAATATCAATACTTACCTTATAATTCACTTATTAAATATAGAATTGATATAAAACATTTAATAAAAAGTAATTTGAATTTCTCTTTAAAACATTTAATAATTCCATATTTGGTCCTTATTATTTCCTACTAATTTATAATTAAACTTTTACTCCTTATTCAATTTAGTCATTTTACTAATTACTCTAAATTAAGCTAAATTCACCTAATTTAAACCTAATTAAACACATCACTAAACTCATAAATATTTCTAGTAATTATTTCGAACTCAATTTACTAAGACGGAGGCCCGTTAATGTACTTTTCTGATGCCCATGAATTTTGGGTCATTACAGTATTCACATAGCAACTATACACCATATACCATAAGGTCATTTATACATGTTTACATAACCAAACATATGTCATTTTCAAGCCAAATTAAATGGCCAAAACACAATAAGACATATAGGCTACATTAACCAAACACCTATACATGTCATTTAACCAAAATATACAAAGTCCAAAATACCAAAATGAGAGTTTGATAGTGCGACATGATCTTCGACAACTTTTAAACCGAGCGAACTTCCAAATCATTATAAAACACGGAAATTAAACGGAGTAAGCAATTAAGCTTAGTAAGTTCGTATGATACATAATAGACTTACCAATTGACTACAACTTAAGTAAGATACTCAAAGCAAGGCACAATTCAATTTGGCCAAAGCTTATCATACAATCCATAATCCTGTTAGTCATATATTCACATAAAACCAAAAATCATATATGAATTCATCATTTAATTGAATTTCATGTACATATAACATCTATGCCATGTAAACATATATATATATCAAATATCAACCATTTCCATGTAAATACATATGCTTGTTCATATCGAACTTGTATCATCTCATAATAAAACTATGCTAGTTGAACCATTTAGAAAAATCATTAGATACGCAGGTAGTACACTCGAGGTGTACTGAAATATAAATCTGTAAATTCCTGTACATGTATGCTCTTACGAGTCATAATCGGTAAGCTCATTCAAGCAGAAATACGGCAAGCTCATACGAGCTGAGAATCGGTAAGCTCATACGAGCTGTGGTGAGTCAGCAACACATGCAGTACCTCAACCAAAATGGTAACCCTAATGACATGTCATTTGTATCCTATGAATTTCTAATGTTCAAACGGGGCTCGGTATTCTTCATACTTCATCGTTTATGCTTTTGATAATTATACATTGTAACTACTCAATTCACATACATATGTTTCAAATAAAGTATATAGATACACAATGTAATTTTAGGAACTTACCTTGAATTAGCACGGAGTAAGTCAACCGATCAATCCACTACTTTTTTTCCCTCAATTTAATTCCGAACGTGGCTTTTCTTGATCTATAAAATCAAATTTTATGGCAAAATTACCATGCCATGCACATCCACTATCTCATTTAATGGTCTAATTACCATATAAGGACCTTCACTATAATGTTCTATAGCTATTTAACACTTTTAGCTAATAGAACCCAACTTTCGTACTTTACGCAATTTAGTCCTTTTTTACAAATTGAGCATATAAACGATAAAATTTCTTAACAAAATTTTTATACCATAATTCTAACATTCTGTAAACCAAAAAATAATATTAAAATAAATTTTTTTACATCGAATTTGTGGTCTCGAATCTACTGTTCCGGTTTCACTCAAAACGGGCTGTTACACCCCGTCGGGAGGGTTTAACCCAAATCCTAAATGTCACATTAGCCATGCATGTGGCTCTCATTACCAACCACCAAAACACACCCCATAAACCATGTAACATATGCATATTACTCAATTAGCCATTAAAATAAACATTCAACTCTAAGTCATGCTTCGTTTATCATAATACAGTAAAATAGGAATAAAGGTAAAAATGTCATTTTATAATGTTATGTAAATACTCATAAAACATCAAATCAAGCACACGTGCATACATTAGAGAATTAAAGAAGACAATATTTGAAGGAATTATTGAAAATCGATAAGTAAAAATTGTTTAATTTCAGAATAAAGTTTAAAGAACTAAAACATAAACTTTGTAAAATGTCAGGAAAAACCATTTTGCAAAATTAAGAGTAAAATTATGAAATCTATCACATATGACTTAATCATGCAAATTTTCAAGTCATTTTAACCTATCTAAGGACTCCAATCATATAATACAAAAATTAGGACCAAAATGCAAAGATAACAAAACATGCCCAAAACATAAAGTCTGTCATGTCACGATCATACGACATTCCTCTCGCAACGTTTCCTAGAAATAGCTCCTCGTCTCAACGACGTGAATTTCCTCATCGTGACGTTGATTCCATTGGTTAAGGAATTCATGATGGATACCCAACTTAGTCTTTTAAGTTCAATGTGGTCAAACGAAACCATGCTCATAATGTACATCTTTATCTATCCTATGCGCACAAAGTATATGCATAAGGATGAGCTCCTTACTCTTAATGAGTTCATAACCTAGTGTTTGGGTGGTTCTGTTAAAACGGACTTGATGAATTCACCAAAATTTTAAACTAAGAGGTTGACTTATTAAATGCTCTTAATGATTTTATAACTCCGACCTAGGTGGTTTATACTAAGATGGACTTGATGGAATCACCTACGTAAGTGTGAAGGATTAGCCACCTTCTATGAAAGATGTTGGATCATTTTTTTAGATCACTTATCAGCATCCCGAGATATATTGGCTAAATTGTTGATCTATTGCGAAACTCAATTGGACCTAAGATTAGTCGTGTGTTATGAGTTTACTCTTATTTTAACGAGTTCTCGATTTGTTCATTTGTTAAGAGAAGAATTGCTTATTTCATTATGTATTGGTGTCAATCTAACATATACTAGTACTTAAGCAGCTAATTTCACTATTTCTCTTTTTCCCATCTTTTCAAAAAAAAATTATTTCTTTGATTAATGGAGGAATGTGGGTAATGCAAAAAAATCTCACATTGGTTGTGTATAGGCTAATGAAAGGATTTAAATATAGCCTTACTCCTTACCCTAATTGAGTAATTGGGCTAAGGGCCTAACACACGTCGCCACCCCCGTCACCCAGCCTGGTCCGTGTTAACACGTGCCTACAACATGTACCGTGCATATTTCTTTTTGGATAATTTTTTTTATAAACAACATAAATAATTTTTAGGATTTTTTTGGATAATTTTTTTATAAACAACATAAATAATTTTTAGGATTTTTTAGTTACAAAAATTCTTCAACGTTTTGACTGTTGCGGATATGGTGGGACAGTTTCGAAATTGTTACATTTTTTTACAATATTGTCCCTATATTTTTGCTATTTTGCACTTCAGCTAATAGTATAAATAGGAGGCTATCTTATATTTCACACAACAAAAATCAAAGCCTTTATTCTTCTCATCTCCTTCATCCTTCATTGTTATTTTACTAAAAATTACATAAGAGTAAGTTTAGTCTAGGAGTTTGGGTTTTAAGCGAGACCGTCTGTGACCCCTTCAAACTTTCCTGGGAATCTCAGCTATAAGTATTGAATCTCAGCTTGACCTCAAGTATGACCTTTCATCTATACTCTATTTCTTCATTATCATCTTCTATATTTTTTTTCCTATTTACAAAAAATAGCAACTTGATCATTGGAAAGCGTCTCATAGCACAATCTCTAATGCCTTTTAATTTGCTTTGTCTTACAGATAACCCAGATAACTAACCCAACCTCACATTCACTCTACCTTAGGGGTGTTCGAACGGTCGGTTCGGTTATTAACCAAACTGAATTAGCATTGATCGAATTGTATAATCCTTTAACCGTTAACCAAATCAAAATTTTTTTAAAAAAAATTAACCGCACTGAAATATTTCGATTAACCAAAATTTATATGTTTTTGTCTTTTGATTAAAAAAAGTATAAAACATATAAAAAAAATACATTGAAATTAACCGAAATATATGTCTTTGTCTTCAAAGTTAACCGAATTAATCGAAATTTTATGTCTTGAAACACTACATAATTAAAAACACTACATAAGTATTGAAATTAACAAATAATATTAGTTGTTAAGTTTGGTTAATTCAATTAATTACCCGATTTTGAACAGAATTAACTGATAAACAAAATTCCAAAAAACCATTAACCAACCTCCAACCGAACTAAGTTCAACCAATGATCGATTAATCGAATTAAATAGGTTTAGTCAGTTAATTCAATTTTAACCAAAATTTGAAGCTTACCGCGCGGAATCAACAAAGGACTACACCAAAGCTTAATTGTAGACATTGGAAACGTTACTTAACTACTTTTTGGGCAAATGATTCTCTTCATTTTTAATGTTGAACCACCCCATGTCTGCAATTGATACAAAATCAACTTGAAACATTTTTATTTCTTGTGTTTCTAATATTTTTTGAAATAATCCCACTATCACAAACTTGGAAAACCCATTCAGTTCTTGGAGTCAAGGTCAACTTTTTATCTGATTGATGCATTTCATCTCCTCTCTCAATTTCATTTAGGATTAAAATTATAAGCTTTTTCACTTTCAGTTTGGGTCTACTAGAAACAGACCATGGTTTCCATTGGCATTTACAACAATTGAAAATTGGGCTTTTATGTAACCCATCACCTTTGATTGTATTGGGTATACATTTGAACTATCTAATTGGATTTTTGGATCCAATTCATCAAGCCCCAAAGTCTATTTGAATTATTTTTATTACTATTAACATTTATGTTTATATTAAACTATTGCTTGAGTTTGTGTAAGATTAATAAAATATTTTTATCTTTACAAAATAACAATTATTTTTTCATATTTTTTAGTAAAATAGGACAATTTTGGAACATGAATTTTAAAGAGTTAATAGACATCGCCGTACTTGAACTCGGCGATTTTTGCCTATTTGGTATTCAAACAAGTTTTGGGACTTTCAGGTATTTGAATGATACGATTGAATTTTAAATCTCAACTAATCAGATTATGTCAGGTGTATTAAAAAATAATTTAACACTTTTCTTTTAATATTATTAATTAAAAATAATGAAAATTAAAAAACTTTTAATTATTTAATTAATTAACTTTACAAATATTTTTTATTTCCATTTAATTTTCCATCCATATTTTCTTCTCCCAACACCATCGCCATTTACCATAACCATATTCAACCTCCGTTCAAGTTGCCTTGCTCTAGGAGACTCCCCTCTTTCCCTTCTTTCAGGTTCTCCAATTTGATTTCTCAGAAAACTCTTTGAAAACCCAAAAAGTCCATCCTTGAGCCTCGACCTTCCTTTTCTCCGATATTCTTCTCCATCTATTAGATGGCCTCTATTTTCAAGTATTCATTTTCTCTCTCCGACCTCTTTCTCCTCGTCGTCCAGAGTGTCAAACAAAAACCTGGAGACCCTCCAACAGTTAAGCGTCCGCCATTTGTCGAGTTTAAGACTTCTCTTCTTTTCTAGCTGCTGATTTTATTGTCTTGTTCTATTTGGTTTATTGTATTGTTGGGGTTTTGGAAACCCGGCGGGGGGGGGGGGGGGTTGGACTGGTGGTTCAACAATGGGAAAGTGGGTTCCATTGGGATACTTTAGATGGTGGTTAAAGTGGTGGTATGCTGTGGTTTGGGCACTTGGTTGTTTAGATGTGGCAGGTAAGGGGTTATGGCTCGAGTTTTGTTGAGGGATGTTAGTCAAGATGGGTTAAGGTTCGGGTTTGTACGGATGGCTGAGATGGTGGAGCTTGTGGGAATTTGTTTAGGGGCGGTGAGCTTGTCGGAGTTTGGAGATTGTGATAGGTTTTAAAGAAGGAACTTGAAAAATGATGGTGGTGGTGGTAAGGTGTGAGAAAGAAGACGACGGTGGTGGTGGTGAACTTGAATGGGTTTTGAAGATATTAAGGAACTTGGAAAATGACGATGGTGGAGTTGTGTGAATGGTGCTAGGTTAGGTGCAAAGTCAGGGCTTGAGCGGTGAAGCAAGAAGGCTTGAATAGAGTTTGACGGTGATGATGGTGAAGGGAAAGAAAAATGTAAAGGTTGATTAACTAAAAGTTTTTTTATTTTTAATTAATAAAAATTAAAAAATTGAAAAATAATTTAAATTAAATGATTTTTAATATACATGGCACAACATGATTCTTTCTTTTAACACGTCACATAATTTGATTGGTTGATATTAAAAGCTTAACGTTTTGTAAATATCTAAAAGAAGTATTAAGTAGACTTTCATCTTTTTATACATAGTTTAGAATTATCAATAATTATTATTGAATCCTTAAATAAGAAAATAATTAAATAATTTGAGAAAGAATTTACACATTATATTTAGGCATGGTGAGATTTAAACCTCACATCAAGATTTCAAAAAGTATTGGCAATATCTTATATCATATTTGATTTATTGTAATGGAATAAAAGCGTAATGGAATAAAATTGTAATAGAATAGAACTGTAATAACAATTTAATTGTTTGGTTGAATAGAATAAAATAGAACTATAATAGTATTCTTATATTTGGTTTAATAGAATTGAATTGTAATAGCATAAGAAAAGAAGCTAAAATAATCGAATACCCTTTAGTAGAAATTTTTTAGAAAGATGATTATTGTTATTAAATTTTAATAAGATTATTAGTAAATATAATTTAATAAAAGCAATAATACATAATTTAACCTATTTTAATAAATTTATTATTAAATATAATTTAACAATAATATATAATTTAATAATATTCTTAATATAACAATTATTAAAATATGAATCAATAAAAATAATATTATATAATATTACAAAAAATAATATATAACTTACTTTATTAATTTTAAAATATAATGCATATTTAATGTGCTAGAATATCATTAGGAAACAAATAATTTAGCATATATGCTTGTCTCAAATATTTTTAGTCATAAATGATGTTGAAATACAACAAAAGAACTAATCAAATTGTTATGTCAGTATATATATATTTTGACATATTTTCATTAATTTATTTACGCTGCTAGACGTGTATAATATAAGAATCTCATGTAAAAGTAAAATGAATAATATAGATTTAATGTATGTAATCACAAACTCTCAAACTTCATAAAGAATACTTGATTGAAAGTATCTATTCACAAAGAATAGCATTAAAGTTCCTTTAAAATACTGATTGAGAGTATTCTATAGAATCAAATATGTTAATACAAGGCTATTTTAATATAATATATATTAATGGAAAATTATTGAACCTATAAAGCTTCTCTGCATCAATGAATGTATTTTAGAAGCTGGAAAACAAAAAGCAAGAATACCAATAGACTAAATATACTTGAATAACATGCAAACATTGGCTCCTCTTATTGAAAATTTGTAAAGCTTTTGCAACTACAATCAATGAAACTCAATTTCCCAAGCTACCCGTTTGTCCAATGCTCCATAAACTGTCTCTTTTTTATTGGGAACTTGAGAAACCTACTTTTACATATAGAATTAGTGTATATCTTTATCTTTAAATACTAAATACATACTATAACTAAAAACTATACCCAATATAGAGAATGCTCTATAAAGCTTCTTGTAATATGAAATTTTGCATAGTAGAGAATACTCTATAGTGAAGGCCTAGAAAAAGAACAAAAGATAAAGATATTAACTTCAGATGGCATGGTAATATGCAACATGCAAAGTTAATTTCATCTGATAACCAAAAGAGGCAAAATTATTAATACATTATGTAAGTTGTACTATATGTGCAGTCAAAGATTTCCTTTCTCATCTCTCTAAAAAGAAGGGGCTGGGTTATACATTACGTACAACTATTTGATCCTAACCATCTTTAATGTTTGTGTCACAGAGGATATCAGAATTGCATACAATTAGTACTAGGAGAAAAAAAAATAGAAAATGGGTGAGGGTTTCAAGCTGAGAAGCATGCAAGTAATATCGGACTCATTTCTTTTTTTCCAAAAAAAAAAGAAGAATAGTTCTTTATTGTCACTGATATGAGCAATCATAAAGGTTTCTGGAAGGTTAATTGTGTCATAATCATAGCAAGACTTTATTCCAAGTTTGGACGAACATAATAGACGTCTTGTGTGTTGGCTTGATTTTAGCAAATTGCAAAAGTTTGTGATTAAGATGGTGAAAAATTCAACCTGAATCATATTTGAGAGTGCATGTATTTTTGTTTGTAATGTGCTACACATTACGCCCTCTAAGCCAGGATCTAAGTTATCAATGAGAGAAGCATTGAATGTTTTAATTTAAGTAAAAAACACAACATTGAACCAAAAATAAAAATAAACAGAGAAAAAACAACAACACAACAAGTTTGCAAGTTAGATAATATGCATTTACAGATGGAAGGGAAAAAGAAAAACCTTTGGCACAAGAGAAGTGTTGTGTCCTTATGGATTTCAGCAACAACACCTTTAATCTCCATTCCTGTGATACCCGTGAATGGTTAGCCCCAAAAACTCCCTTTAACACTAGCAAAACGAAACATAGCCTACAATGATATCTATACACATTTTTCATTACAAACATGAAATTCTATTGAACTTCAAACCCAAAACAAACAATAAAAAATCAAAATAAAAAAATTTAAACTTACCAATAAAAAACCCCAAATCAAGAGAAGAATCCAAAGGGTATTCAACAGATTTATGTAAATAAAGCATACCTAGATAGACAATTCAACAGATTATTGACTAAAGATCATGACTTTGGTTATTCAATTCAACAAAGCCAAAACATAAACTATTGGAAAAGGAAAGATCTTGATCATCAAAGTTCAACTTTTAGTTTGCAGCATAGGAAAGTAGAAATAAATTTTAAGGCGGATAAACAAAATAGGGTTTTGATTGTTGTTCTAATAGGGTCGGAAGCGTGTAAATTATTGTACTAAAAAATCACACAAAGTTCAATTCCCAGGGAAGAGAGGTGGATCACAAGGATCTCTTAAATACCAAGTCTTTCCTTAGTCAGAATATTCCTTCTAACGTAATTTAATAGCACAATTAAATACTACTATTATACCCTCAAATATTGAAAGAAAAATAGGACAAAAGAACACAAGAGTTTTAACGAGGTTCGTAAATTATACCTACGTCCTCGCACTAACACCGATGATAACTTTACTATCTTCAAAATATTACAAACAAATAGAATTCCTTAAGAATTCTCAAATGGGAGAAGAGAGAAAACTAAGAGAGAAAGATTGGTTGGGATGATGAAATGAGAATGAGAAGGCCTATTTATAGTTGAGGTTCAAGGACCAAACTATAAATAGCCCATTATCTCAAGGACCAAAAAAAATTATCCCATGCCACTTTTCCAAAGTTGGTGGTTGTCATTTTTTATTGTCTCCCATTAATGTTAATGGCAACTATTACTAATTGTCTTCCATTAATGTTAACAATCTCCACCTTGAAGATTTGATTAGGATAATCACATCTTCACACACTTCCTTCAACTCCCCAAATTCGATAAAGCTATCTTTTGTAGTGTTTACAAATGCGCTCTCGAGCGCCATACACTGAAGGTGCTCAAATTCTCGGGATGTTAATCAAGTTCAAACAATGATTAAACTTGATTGTTGTTACCACCTTGGTCATCATATCTCGGGATTATCTGCTGCCGGAATCTTCAAGTAGAATTTTTCCTTTTCAAAGACTTCCCCACAAAGTGATATCTTACGTCGATATGCTTGGTTCTTGAATGATAGACTTGATTTTCGCTAAATGAATAGCGCTCGATCGTCACAATATAGACTAATGTGACTTTGATCAACTCCCAAGTCTTTCAACAATCCATTAAGCCAAATAGCCTCCTTAATGACTTCAGAATCGCCATATATTCGCCTCAGTAGTAGACACACCATCAGAGATCGTAAGGTAGACTTCCAACTCACCGGGCTTTCGCAAGAGTAAACAGATACCCGTAGTTGAACGACGCTTATCTAAATCACCAAAGAAAGTCGGAATCAACATATCCAACTACAAACCGACCAAGTGCTTCATCCCGCTCAAAAATTAAACCAACATCTACGGTTTTTCAAGATACCGTAGAATCCATTTCACTGACTTGCCAATGTCCTTTTCCAGATCATGCATATACCGCTCACAACTCCAACAACTTGTGAAATGTCGGACGCGTACACACCATCGCATACATCAAACTCCCAACTGCATTTGCTATGGGACTTTTTCCATATATTCTCTTTCTTCTTCAGTTTTCGGAGATAATTGAGCACTAAGTTTCAAATGAGAAGCAAGTGGGGTACTTACATGTTTTGTGTTTTCATTTACACCAAAACATTGTAATACCTTTTTCAGATATTGCTTCTGATTCAAGCAAAGCTTGCCTCTCTGTCTATCTCTACTTATCTTCATGCCGAGAATCTTCTTGGCCTCACCTAGATCTTTCATCTCAAACTCTTGATTCAACTGAGCCTTCAGCTTATCTATCTCTTTTTGGCTCTTCGAAGCGATTAACATATCATCAACATACAAGCGTAGATAAATAAAAGATCCGTCATGTAGCTTTTGCAAATACACACAATTGTCATATTTGCTTCTTGTGTACTTCTGCCTTTTCATAAAGCTATCAAATCGTTTGTACCACTGCTTCGGGGATTGCTTCAATCTATATAGCGATTTGTTCAGCTTACAAACCCAATTTCTACAACCAGCATCTTTGTATCCTTCGGGCTGAGTCATATAGATCTCCTCTTCTAACTCACCATGCAAGAGCTAGCTCCAAATTCAACTGTACTACCAAGGCCAACAAAATTCTAATGGAGGAATGCTTCACAACAGGGGAAAATACATCATTGTAGTCAATTCCCTCCTTCTGAGCGTAGCCTTTAGCTACCAACCTTGCCTTGTAGCGAACATCTTTCTTGCTAGGAGATTCATCTTTCTTTGCGAATACCCACTTGCATCCGATTGCCCTTTTACCTTTCGGTAATTGCGCCAACTCCCAAGTATTGTTCTTCAGGAGAGATTGCATTTCTTCATCCATGGCGCTTTTCCATTTATCACTTTCTAAGCTTTGCATTGCTTCTTGATAAGTGATAGGAATATCATCATCAACAACGGAAGGCGTGAGGCCACCATATCGAAGAATCGAAAGGTGTTTACGAATTTCTCTCCTTGGCCTTGCAACCGCAATTGGTTCTGTGTACTTAATGGTTCTTGGGTCGAACCTCTTCAACCTCTAATTCCTCCATTGTGGTGGAGAATTAGACTTATTAACCGGAAAATCCCCATCCGCTCAAACTCCACTGTTTTGAGTACACTCCACATGTTGTGGAGTATCGCCGTCTGAATATCTTTATCTGCTACCTTTTCAATGTGGCGATTCATCAAAGGTAACATCTCTCTACAGATCATTTTCTTTGTGTCTAAGCACCAAAGACGAAATCCTTCACTCCGTAAGTGATTCCCATAAAGAGAGCTTTCTTTGCCCTCGGATCTAACTTTGACTCCTTCACATGGTAATATGCAATGGATCCAAACACATGTAAGGAATCATAATCAGAGCCGGCTTTTCCGCACCATACCTCCATAGGAGTTTTTCTTTCTAATGCGATGATGGCAACGATTAACAAGATGGCGGCGTATGTCACAACCTCAAATTTCAAAATTGCTTGCCCAACCCAAAGATTGGACAACATACATTGAACTTTCTCCAAGAATGTTCGATTCATACGCTCGCCACTCCATTCTGCATGCGGTGTATCCCTAATCGTGAAGTGTCGAACAATACCATACTCTTGGCACACATCAAGAACGGATCACTTCATATTCGCTTCCATTGTCCGTTCTAAGCCGCTTGATTTTCTTGCCACCGGTTTTCGATCATAGTTTTCCATTTAAGAAAAACTCCAAGCACTTCATCCTTAGTTTTCATGGTATACACCCAAACTCTTCGGAAAAGTCATCAACAAAGGTAACAAAGTAGTGTTTTCCTCCCAACGAAGGTGTTTTGGAAGGCCCCACACATCCGAAAGTGAATATATTCCAAAATACCTTTTGTATTATGGATAGCAGTCTTAAACTTCACTCTCTTTTGCTTTCCCAGAACACAATGCTCGCAAAATTTTAATTTGCAAGCCTTTGCACCTTTCAACAATCCTTGCTTTGCGAATTTGCAAGGATTTTTCACGGCATGTCCCAACTTCATATGCCACAACCGCATTGAGTCCAAGTCTTTGTTATCGAAGTCTGCAATGATCGCTCCAATAACTGTACTACCTTGGTAGTAATACAAGTTATTTTTCCCGATGCCCTTCAATATCACAAGTCGCCAGATGTCACTTTCAAAACCCCATCTCTCATAGTAATAATCGAACCATTGGATTCCAAGGCTCCCAATGAGATGAGATTTTTCTTCAAACCGGGCACGCATCAACATCGCTTAGAACTCGGTTGATCCATCTTGATTCTTTAATTGGATTGAACTTATCCCAACAGCTTTACTGTGCATTGTCATTGCCCATATAAACAACTCCTCCATTTAGTTCTACTAAATCGAGAACCACTCCGGTTAGGGACATATGATAGGTACAACCCGAATCCAATATCCACTCATCCGAATAGAATGACGATGATGATGCAACCAATGATAGTTCGAGTCACCGGTATCATGCTTTACAACACAAGCATCTACAATGACTTTTCCCTTATTCTTCACTTTGGACAATTTTTCTTCCAAAGGCCTTTCTCATGACAAAAGGCACATTCATCTTTCCCAGTCCGGACTTTGACTTTGATCTCCCTTTTGAGTTTTCTTCCGAGTGTATGAACGACCTCGGACTACTAAAGCTTCAGATCTCGATTGAGTTTTTCTGCTTGTCCTTCTTTCTCTGCTCATAATCAGATAAGGTCAGCATGACTTCGCTCGGGGATATATCACTCCTGCCATGAAGTAGAGTAGTTTCTAGGAACTCAAACTCCTCGAAAGTGACCCCAACAAAGATCAAAGCCAAATCTTCATCTTTGAATGTCTCATCCATATTCAAAGAATCGTTGACTAACTAATTAAATTTGGTGATGTGATCATTCATTGTGGTACTTGGGACGTATGTGAAGCGAAATGATCTTTTCTTCAAGTGGAGCTTATTTTGACTGTTTTTCTTCAAAATTTTTCTTCAAGTGCCACCCACAACTTATTTGCGAAGTTTCCTTTGAAAAAGCATACCTCTTCTCGAGAAAGGCATGATCGAATTGTGCCACATGCCAACCGATTGATCGCCTTCCAATCTTTCTCCAGTACATCATCTGGTTTCTCTTCATCAATGGCAATGTCTAGACCTCACTGAAAAGGGCATCTAGAACCTCACTTTGCCACATACCAAAATGGCCCGTGCCATCAAATATCTCTACTACCAATCTTGCATTTGCAATTGTCGGTCTTGTCCACATGGACGGTGTTGAAGCTCCTACACCGACCGCTTTTCTCCATAATCTTTCAATATACCTAAGGAAATCTTTTCGATGTGGAAGATCGCTTTAAACTACAACCACAGAGCATACTACGATTAACCTTCTCTCTTGATACCACTTGTTGTTCTAATAGGGTCGAAGCGTGTAAATTATTGTACTAAAAAATCACACAAAGTTCAATTCCTGTGGAAGAGAGGTGGATCACAAGGATCTCTTAAATACCAAGTCTTTCCTTAGTCGAATATTCCTTCTAACGTAATTTAATAGCACAATTAAATACTACTATTATACCTCAACTATTGAAAGAAAAATAGGACAAAAGAACACAAGAGTTTTAACGAGGTTCGTAAATTATACCTACGCCCCTCGCACTAACACCGGATGATAACTTTACTATCTTCAAAATATTACAAACAAATAGAATTCCTTAAGAATTCTCAAATGGGAGAAGAGAGAAAACTAAGAGAGAAAGATTGGTTGGGATGATGAAATGAGAAATGAGAAATGAGAAGGCCTATTTATAGTTGAGGTTCAAAGACCAAACTATAAATAGCCCATTATCTCAAGGACCAAAAAAAATTATCCCATGCCACTTTTCCAAAGTTGGTGGTTGTCATTTTTGATTGTCTCCCATTAATGTTAATGGCAACCATTATTAATTGTCTTCCATTAATGTTAACATTGATTTGCATGAAAAACAAGATCAAAGTAGAGGTGGAAAAGGTAAACTCATTAAAAGCCTGGCAGGATAGAAATTCAGATCCAATATTTCAGAGATTTTTTTTATAAAAAAAAACCCAGAGATGATGATGAAGGGAAGAAGACTAACAACAATTGTTCATAATTGATCGAATCCTCACCGTTCCTACAATTGCTGGGATGCACTATGGGAGACGTGAGCATTGCTTTGGAAAACTTCGCCTTCGACATCAATTTCTCCAAATTTTCCACCACACGCAAATCCGCCACACCCAAAATCCAAAAACAAAGAGTCTTCTATGCATTTTATGCAAAACCTAAGATCTCTTGCTATTGTTACCAAGATGATGAGTGGAGGTGGTAGGTGATTTTCATCTGAAATAAAAATAAAAGCTATTACTAGAGGCATTGAATAAGCATTCAGAGCCCGACCCTCTAAATGGATATGTAGCGTTTATGCGTAATAGAGCTAGCACAGAATAGAGATTCGACGGTCAAATTTGAACCAAACAAATGTGTCCCTGTAGCACGTGGGATAGGGACGGAATGGAATGGTCATTCTGTCGAACCAAACATGCCCTGGGGTTTTAAGCACACGCTGAAACTTCTTTTTTTTTTGAAAAAACTTGAGGAAGAGAAATTATATGGATATGAATTAATTAAAATATAGCTTATTTTTATTTAATATTAAAATTTAAGATAATTGATGATATATAGAAAAAATTAAAGTAAAAACGTATAAAAATATGCTAAAAGAAAAGAAATTGATATATTATTATTTAAAATAATTTTATACAATAGTATTTATTTAAAATTTTCTTATACAATATGCCAATAAATATTTAACAAGTTCAGAAATTATAACTATGATTTGAATCCATGTTATTATATTTTTAGGTGAAAATATAAAAGAATTATATTAAATTTGGATATATATATATATATATTGTAAACAGGTCAATTTGCCCAGCCCGTTAGAAACCCAAAATAAAATATAAAATAAATAAATAATAAAAAACCCACATAATTAACAGTCCATTAAATGTCCTTTTAC
This sequence comes from Gossypium arboreum, assembly GCF_025698485.1. Lineage (NCBI taxonomy): Eukaryota > Viridiplantae > Streptophyta > Magnoliopsida > Malvales > Malvaceae > Gossypium > Gossypium arboreum. The sequence goes on along the minus strand of NC_069082.1, from coordinate 14,738,825 downwards.
AAATTAATACCCAATCCCAAATTGACCCAAGTTTTATAACAGTCCAATTACATGATTAAAGGCCCGACCCCATCAGCCGAAAACTAATACTAAACCTAGTCCAAAATTGTATCGACCCAAGTGGCCCAAAATTTGAAACAGGCAGAAACCCTAAGGTCCACCTTGCTCTTCAGCCAAGCCCCGGCCTCCATGCCTCCGTACGCCCCAACGTTTCAGCAGCCACGCCACGCCCCCGTACACACTCCAACGCATACTCCGTACCTGCAAAAGGACGAACACAACAGCAACAGAGCAATAGCCAATAGAAAGAATGAAAATTTTTGTATTTTTCTTTTGAACATTCGGCTATAAAGCCATGTAATAGCCATTGTAAGTTTTTTACACGGATACTACACGATATACGCAGATCGAAAACAAAAAAACCAATCAAGAAATCGAAAGGTGATTTTCATATTCGGTTCATTTTTCTCCGATTGCTCTCCTCTTTTATTTTGGTTCTTTCTTTGGTTTTACACATCGTGTATTTTGGGCATAAAAAAGGAAAAGAGAGGAAGGGATTTACCTAGTCGACGAAGCCCGTCTTCTTCGTCGCAATCGAAGTAAGGACAGGGTTTCGAAACCGAAACAGATGACCCTCGATGATTCTCCATGGCACCCCTGCGCATTGCGAACCGCAGTCCAAATCGAAGTAAAAGCCTGCGAATGAAAAAGGGGGTGGGGGCTGGTTAGATCGGCTGACTGGAGAGGAGAAAGTTAAAAGTTTTTCCCTTTTTATTTTTTTCATTAGTTTTAGGGTTTTTCTTCCCTTATAAGCGAGACAAAACGACACCGCTTGGAGCCAACTCCCATAGCTCTAAAACGGTGTCGCACGAGTGATATAAACCCGGTGACCCGACCCAGACGTGGCCAGATCCGCGTGCTTTGGGCCTGTGAGGGAATTTGCGCGCTATGTCCTTTCTATTCGCGCTATCATTCGATTGAGTCCTCTTGTTTTCTTTCATTTTTTTAATTTGATCCTAAAATTTGTACATAGTTTTAATTTAACCAATGGTTAAACGCTGTGCTTTAGGATCTGAGGATAATCTCTGCTTTAGTCTTTGGACATTTATGCGCATCAAGCTTTAACCCTTAAATTTGTCTTATGGCTTTATTATTTTGTAAATTATCCTATTTATTTTAACATGATCCCAAATAAGTTTTCTTTTTGAATTCATTTCATGTTATTTTTATTTTATCCGTATTTGTTCATTTGTGTTAATCCTATCATTTGTATCACTTATTTATTTGCTATAATTTTGGTAATTGCATTGTCACGTTATATGCTATTTTTTAAAATGTTTTTGTATATACACTATTATATATATATATATATATATACATATACATACTTTATAGTAAAGTTAATTTTATTTCATGCATACTATTAATATCATGCTATTTTATACATGTAATTCCTTTTAACTTTACTCTTATATTTTATTATATAGTCCTATGTAATATATCTTTTAAGTAATTATTATATATGTGTGTATAGTCATTGATACCTATATTTGATCTATATATATATTATTAAATCTATGTATTTTATACATATAGTTTTCTTTTATATATATATATATATATATATATATATATAAAAGCATGTTCTTAAATCTATTGTGTAATTTATAATAAAATTAATTTAGCCCTATACATATTATCATTTCTATGTTATTTTGCATGTACTTACTTTTAAATTTATATGTACATATATTAATGCACTTATTACTTTAATAGATTTTCTCTTTAAAACACTTTTTGCTTTATGATTTGTCAAGTATTTTCTTTATGTATATATGAAACAATTTTAGAAACTTCATTTTTGTAATTATAAAATTATTATTTTGAATATTTCTTTTGTGTTTTATATAGCCTATTATTTAAATGTTTTGATATAAAGATATGCATAATTTTTAGACTAACTTAAAATTTATATATATTATTACTAATCTCATGATCTTTTTACAATAAATTTAAATGTACATTTTTATATAAATCTATTTTGTGTATTATGTCTTGTCATGTATCTTTTTATTCTTTTGTATCATATATTATTCAAATTATCATGTACTTTGTCAACTTTTAAATGAATTTGTGTTTAAAATATTTTACATGCAATTTGATCCAAACTTTTATAATATCTATTTCAATAGTTATATATCCCTAGTTTTTATTCAAACTTGTCAACTTATATATCATGAGTTTATTAATCTTATACCACCTTGACTTCTAAATTCCATTTTCTTTTGCACATATTTTGTTGGTTGTTTTATATTATAGCATATACATTACCATTGCATGGTATTCATCTTATTGATATGTTCATTATTCTTCATACGTGATTGAAATTAGGCTATAATTTTTAGATTAATTATATTTAATTGCTTATTCTGTTAGTTGATTAATATTCTCATTCATCAAGTATTGTATCTCATATGTGCCTATTACCCCATATAATTGTCTTCCACTTGGTTTATAAAATTTGGTTTTATAAGGTCCAAATCCCTAAGATTGATTTTGTTTTAATTCAAGTCACATTAACGCGTTTTAAGCTATTTTTGCAATTGTTCATTTAAAAATTCTTTAAAACGAAGGCGATGTTCAATATTTGACAATTCGCAGAATCGTGCCCTAATGTGTTGGGTTTCAATTTCTCGTTTGCTCAAAATAATCGAATGTCCCTTTGGAATTTCATTCATGTTTTCTAAAAACTCTTTAAAACGAAGGTAATACTCGATGTTTGGCAATTCGAGAATCGTGCCCTATCGTGCTGGGTTGCGATTTCCCGTTCGTTCAAAACAATCGAATATTCCTTTGAAATTTCACCCATGTCTTTAAAAATTCTTTAAGCGAAGGCGATGTTCGATATTTGGCAATTCGTAGAATCGTGCCCTATCGTGCTGGGCTGCAATTTCTCGTTGGTTCAAAATAATCGAAGGTCCCTTTTGAATTTCACTCACGTTTTCTAAAAACTCTTCAAAACGAAGGTAATATTTGATGTTTGGCAATTAGGAGAATCGTGCTCTATCGTGCTGGGTTGCAATTTCCTATTTGTCAAAAATGATCGAAGATTCCTTTAGAATTTCACTCATACTCTCTAAATTCTAAAATAAGGCAATGTCTGATATTTAGAAATTCGAGGAGTCATGCCCTACTGTGCTAGGTTTCGATTTTCTCGTTAGACTAAATAATTGGGCATCCTTTTCCGGTTTTCAACATATAAATTTTTGGAAATCAAAATTTATCATGTTTTCGAGGGCATAAAGGATCATGTCCTATCGTGCTGGATGTGGTGCTATATTCCTCTTAAGCAAGAGAATTTTTACAACCAACTCGGGTTATTCAAATGTTATCAAAAGGGAACCACATTTCAAAAACATTTTTAAAACTTAGACATAAGGACAATATTTAATCGATTTGGTACCAATTTTGGACGTAGTGAGGGTGCTAATCCTTCCTCATGCGTAACCGACTCCCGAACCCGTTTTCTCAAAAGTTCGTAGACCAAAATCATTGTTTTAGTAAACCAAAAATGTTTTATTAAAATAACCAAATTCTTAAGTGACCCGATCACACCAAAACAAAAAGATCGGTGGCGACTCCACGTTTTATTTTAAAAAAAGTCGATTCCCCGTTTTTCATTAAAATTAAAATTTAAAAAAAAGATGGTTTTGACATATATATATATATATATATATATTTGAAAACAAATTAAAAGTTAAAATATATTAAATATATAAAAGTTTGAAAAGAAAACCTTCAAATACTCTGTAATTTTATGCTGTTTTCCTTCAAATTTTATATAACCTTTGAATATTTCATATATTTTAGTATTATTAATTTTAAAATTTTTTTGGAAATATTTTATAATATTTTGAAAATTTTAAGTTTATTTTTATTTCCTCATTTTAAAGTTTTTATTTTTATTATATTTTAGGATACAATTATAATTTTTTATTTAATTTTTCAAACAATATATACAATTGTAAAAGTTACTTAAGATTTATAAAATTTTAAAATAAAAAATTTAAAATTTAAAAATAAAATTATAAAATTGATGTGTTATGAATATCTTATTAAGTGGATGTATATGAAAATTAAGATAATTTTGATGTACTTTAAATTTAATAGTGATTAGAAGTAGATCTCTACTTCATTTATATTTTTATGCTTATAAATAGAGACTTTAGAGTAGCATTATAAACATCCCCATTGATCAATAAAATACATTCTCCATTGCTTCCCATATTTTCTTTGTTTTTTACTCTTTCTCTATTTATTTTATAACACGTTATCAGCATGATTCTCTTTTAATTGTTTTTCTCCATAAGTCACAAAACTTTTTCCCTTTCACCAAGCCCTACCTCTTTCAAGTAACAACCAATGCAATAGCTGGTCACTCAAATTTGCGACTCAAGTTGTTGCCGATTTCCTTCTAAAGCTACCGCTATTTCAGTATTCAATTGAGATCTGCGCATTATGGGTAATCATTATGCAAAGAAATTTATATAATCCTTACGTGGTATGTTTTTCTCCTTTGTTAATTGATTTCAATAAAATTATTTTATGAAAAGATTACTTTAAGGTCTCTTTTAAACTAAGATTTTTTATTAAATTATAATATGTATGATATTTGGATGATTAAAATTTTTATGATTAAATTTTTTTATTAAATATGCTTGAAATTATTGGATTATATCTTTTAAAATTGAATTTATAAATATTTGATTAGAGCATTATAAGTTTTATAACATATATGTGGTATTGAAATTTAATACAATGTGTATCGATAACTTTTAAGCATCGTATACGAAAATTTTGATTTTGTTTATTAAATAGTTTTTTTACTATTAGATTATAAATGTTATTACCAAAATAAATTTGTTTTATTACTTGTAATAGTGCTTGTGATAATAGCTGTGGTGATAACAATGATATTAAAAATCTCAAATATATTTTATTATGATTTATTTATTATATCATGTTTACTATAATTGGAGACTAATCATGACAACATGAATAGATAAATTTTGATTTGAAATCCACGCATGTTTTTGCGATGGTGATTATGAAATAAAAAATCAATGGAAGCGTTTAAAAGCCTGTCCTACTAGATTTATTGTTCCTCGAAGTGAATACAAACATAAAGAAAATAAAAGTGTACAGCCCAAATTTTGCCTGGGCCTAAAACAAACTAACCCATTACAGCCCAATAACCAAAAACCAAAACAAACCCAAAATTTAAAAAAAAAAAAAAAACCTAGTAGCCCAATACCCAAACCATAGTCAAACAAAAAATACCTAACCCTAACCCCACTTGCACTGCCTACAGCCATCACTGCCATGCCAACCCTCTGCCATCACCTACTCCACCGCCCCAACTGCTCCTGCAAGAGAAACACGCAAACAACAGTAGAAAAATAATAAGAAATATATGCAAATGGCTATATAAAAGCTTAGAAATCAGGCTTTCAAACACTTTTGAATGAAATAAAAAAGAGATATTCAAACATCAAAATAGCAAATCTACGAAACAGATTCAGAGAGAAAAACAAGTTATAAAAGGGTAAAGGGTTACTGTTGTTTTTTTCTTTCCTTTTCTATTTATTTTCTTTGTTTTTTGAATCTACTTATATACATACTTCGACATTTTCTCTTTTTCTTTTTAAAAAATCAGTTACATATAAATATAAAAAATAAAAAATATACATTTTTGGGAATTCTGGCCACCGCGTGTGGTGGCCGGCGACGGCCAGCGGCGGCTGGCCATGGTGGCGACCGGTCGAAAACCTCGCCGGACCCTCAGCCCTGCAAAGGAAAAAAAAAAGAGGAGAGGATTTTTTTTTTAAAACAAATGAAAATGAACTTTTTTAAAAAAAAAATTTGAATTATATAGGCCACCAAAACGACGTCGTTTTGGGTCTGGCCTTAAATGCCCAAAACGACGCCGTTTTGCCTCATGACCCGCACACAGACCCGACCCGTTTCTAGGATCCGCGTGTTTTCCACAAAGGGAATATTTATGCATTTAGCCCTTCCGCTTTTTTACAATTTTATAATTAAATCTTTTGTTATTTTTAATTTTTCCCTGTAATTTTGTTTTCATTTCATTTTGGTCCCGCATAAAACGCTGCGTTTAGGAGGGTAGGGATATTTTCTCCTTTAGTTCCCATTGTTATTCGCGTGTTCAAAATTGGTCCTTTTTTTTCTTATTTTACTTCTAGATTCGCCCCAAACTTTCATTTTAAATTCAATTTAATCCTTTCCCATTATTTGCTATTTTATTTTCAAATTAATTATTTTTATTATTATTTTCTATTATTATATTTATCATTATCATTGTTTCATTGCTTTTACTACTAACACAGTATATTTATTTCTATTATTTTCTATTATTGTCATTATTAATATATATTATTATTATTATTATTACTAATATCACTATTACTATTTTTATTACTTGTTATTATTATTATTTTTTTTACTATCTAATATATTATTATTACCTTTTTTATTATTATTATTATTATTATTATTATTATTATTATTATTATTATTATTATTATATTTTCTTTTTTTGCATTTACTTATACGTTATTATTTTTATATTAACTAATTTAATATATATTTTAGCACACTTATTTTATTTATACATCATTACTCTTATTTTTATCATTTCATCATTTATTTTATTTATATCTTTCTAAATAATTTCAAACTTTAGATTATTTATTATTTGTATTATTGTTATTATTACTATTTATTCTTACCATTATTATTACTGTTATTTTTGCTTTTATTATTATTACTATATTATTATTATTATTTTCTATTACTATTATCATTATTATTAATACTAATATTAATATTCTTATTATTACTATTATTATTATTATTATTATTATTATTATTATTATTATTATTATTATTATTTTTTTACTGCTAATATTTATTATCATTATTGTTACTATTATTTTTACTATTATTATTTTTATTTTTTACTACTATTACTTATATTCGTTAGTATCATTATTAATTTTATCTGTATTTTCTTTACTATTATTTTTATTCTCATTATTTATTTATTTATTTATTATTATTATTATTATTGTCATATTATTATATATGTTTTATTACAAATTGTGCTTTAAATATTATATATTTTAATTTGGTTCTTTACTTCCAATATTTTTAAACCTTTTCCTTGTATTTATTTATTCATTACTTTATTATTACTGTCCTCACTATTATTTATTTATTTCATCTTTACTTATTCATATTCACATGTATTATTATTGTAATTTGTTTGTTAATATTACTATGACCATTATAGCATATTAGTATTATCATAACATTCATTTGTTTATCATATACTCGATGCGTATAGTTGTTTCATATTATTGCATTATTATTTCTCCCACGCTATGTTTAAATATAATCAATTATCTTTGAATCACATTTTGAATAAGCCCATGTCGTTTTAACTTACGTTTGATAAAATTTTTAAGAAACAAATAAATTTTCAAAGTAAGGCAATGTTCTGTATTTAGAAATTCGAGAGATCGTGCTTAACGTACTGGGTTTCGATTTTTCTCGTTTGATCCAAATGACCGAATAACCTTTTAAAATTAAAACACGTGAGTCTTTGAAAATCAAAAGACCAACTTATTCTCGAGGGTCTGAAATGTTGTGTCCTAACGTACTGGATGTGGCATTTTATTACTTCGGGACAAGAAGGTCTTTAGAATTCATTTCGATTTACTCAAGCAAATTCTTCGTATAGATCAACATAAAAAATGAATTGCATTCTAAATTCTTTTCGAGTTTTTAAATTTTGACATTAAGACATCAATTAACCAATTAGGTACCAATTTTGGGCGTTACGAGGGTGCTAATCCTTCCTCATACATAACCGACTCCCTAACCCGTTTTCTCAAATTTCGTAGACCAAAATCGTTGTTTTAGTAAATCAAAATGTTTTATTAAAATGACCAAATTTCTAGGTGATCCGATCACACCTAAACAAAAAAAATTGGTGGCGACTCCCAATTTTCGTTTTCGTTTTCAAAACCAAAGTCAATGCCTTTCTTTTCAAAAAATGGTTTCGACAAAAATATATAATAATGGAACACTAAATGTGAGAACATAGTAATAAATAAGAGAACAATGATAGTTCTCAAGATAACTCTTTAAAGGGTAAAGATATAAAAGATTATTGGCCACACGTGATATATGCCCAATTATTTTGTTTTTGTTAATATTCTTTAAGGAAGGATATGAGAATGTAGTAATGAATTTTATCATTACAAATAGAAAATATTTATCTTATTTGGTACTAAAACAAACAAATATTATTTTAATATTTGATAGTATAAAATAGTTGAAAGCTTGAAGAGCTAAGATATCAATATCTAAAAAGTACAAAATTTGTGATAGTTAATGCATTAGTTTCAAAAATATATTCATTATAATGGATATCATATTAGGATTGTGAGTGAAGAAAAGATTATATTTCATATGAATCCAAAGAGAATTGTGTAATACCCCAAACTCGGCTTAGAAGTTTAAGCCGAATCTGGAAGTGTTACACTAACGTATTAAAAACTTATTTCTTTTCAAAGTTTTAACTTTGAAAACCAGAAATTTATTTTAGGCGACTTAGATGATTTTGTAATTTCGTTTTAGAACTTGGCAGATACTGATGAGATTATAAAAAAATAAGGCAAGTCCACAATATATTACAAACCCAAAAGATTAAATCGTAGTTATTTCAGTGCAAAACAATTTGAGCTCCCGCACGTTGTCCGATCCTAAACAGATAAAGGTAAGACAAAGGGTGAGTTACCAAGCACCGCATATAACCAACCTCAAATACAAAAAAACAAAGCGTAAAATATAAATCGTAGTAACGCAAAAAACTTAAAAACAATTGTACAACCAGTACAGATAGATCTAGAGTATCACAGAGATTTCAACAAAGTTAGTGCAACAAAATAGAGCCAAATGAAACAAATCAAACAGAACAAAACTGAATAGATCAGAACATAACAGAATGGAATAGAGCAGAGCAGAACTGAATTGAACTGAATAGAACGGAGCAGAGCAAAATGGAACAGAGCAGAACAGAGCATGTATGTTTATGTAGATGCAGTATATTTCAAACATATCAGAATGCAGATTTATTAGAAACTATCCTACCCAACTGCGCTACACACCAAAATAGAGTTCCCTTAGAACTTGTCCAGCCATATTACACAAACAGATAACTATGGACAGTGCCACCAAAATATTTGCAGTTGAAACTGCCAGACCAGATATACTTGGTCAAACCACTATATTATAGTCGAGCTGTCAGAACAGAATTCTAGATAAACCACCAGATAATGCAGATCATTAAACTGCCAAAAACTTCCTTCCTTTCATATTAACCCAAATCCTATGCAATATGTCATGGCATGCAAATACAGAATCGGAATGATGAACATGTAAGTCATGCTATCATTCAATAAAAGAATCGGTAGACATGAGAGTTCATGTTTTGTAAGACATAATATTTATCAAACCTCAACATATCATATCAGATTTGCCATGAAGTCACGTGTACAATTATGAGTTAGAATCAGTAACAATTAATCTAACATATTCATATATCATATATTCTTCATCAACAGAGTAACGCAGAGGCGTACTAGCAAACTTAACAGAATACAGACTGTACCTGGATAATTTGCATACATTATACAATAGCACACTACGTTCTGACAGTTCCTATGTACTTAGGTTAACATAGCAGACATACGTACCGTTCTCAAGTTTTTTATTGTTAGATCATTAGATATCAAGTTATATAGTCTAATTGAGATCGTACGGACCCTACAGTAGGCCTGCGTTAGTTTCGAATGACGTTTGTAGCCCGAATGAAAAATTCTAAATATTGTTTCACATGCTTGTGTAGTTTCACACGGCCGGGAGAACTCGCCTGTGTGACTCCACACTGTCTAGCACACACCCGTGTACTTGTCTGTATATCCATCATGGCTTGACACACGCTCGTGTCATATACCTGTGTGGTCATAATTTACAAACAGTGAGTTACACAGCCTGGACACACACCCATGTCACTGGCCCGTGTGAACCTTACACAATTCATAACCACACACATAGTCTAGGCACACACTCGTGTGCCTTCAATTTTTGTGAACAGTAAGTTACACAGCTTGCCACATGATTGTGTGGCTCACACAGCTTGCCACACAGCCATGTGGCATTGACAGTCCCATTTTTCAACAACTAAAATTCAAATAAAAAGGGGTTTTTGATACCCACTTGATTCGGGTTTGAAGCAGAAACAACAAGGATAAGTTCTTATCCGTAAACGACAAGCAATTGTCCAACAAACGGTTAACTCGTAGTCAAATCGCTAAAACTAACATTCTAAAATTGAAGTTACGTCAAAGAACTTTTGACACCAAAACTTTAAATTGAACTTACTGGCCAACAAATTAAACTAGAAGGAGAAGTCAGATCCCACACAGGATCAGCGCAATGTAACAAAAAGGAAGGTCACTTTGAAAGGAAGAAACCAAAACGAAGAAACTAAATAATGGAAAAGGAATGATAAAAAAAATGGTAGGAAAAAGAAAGGACAAAAATAAAAACCTCACCGGAGGTTTTGTGGAAGGTTTTAAATAACCAATCGAAACTAACTATCACACAACAAAATGCAAAAATAAAACATTCTCTAGTGCTTTCATCAAAATTCGAACACAAGACCAAAGAGTATACATTATTCTTGACATCAATTGAGTGAGTTTAACTTATAAACCAACATTCAATGGTAAAGGTTTAAGGAAAATAAATTTTTTTTCTAGAAACAGGATTTCGTACCCAGAACCTCACATATATACTCAGGACACTTAATCACTAAACCATATCAATTTCCTTGTAAAAAATTTCCAAAGTCTAAACTCAAATTGAGGGATGACACTTTTTGTTTAAAAACTCAATGGGAATGGTCATAATAAATTTTCTCACCTCTAGAAATGGAAAAATGAAGAAAGCAAGAAAAGAACAAGAATTTCCAACAACTTTTTAAGAAAAGAGGCAATTTATTTATGAAGAATCATTGGTTATGTAATTATTGTACACTTGGAAAATAAGATCCACTTTCAAAGTTTGCTATTAATAGATTTTGATTGGATTCAAAGCCTACTACTGAAGTTTAATTTGTTTACTTTTTATTGTCAAGACTTAACGAAGAACAAAAAAAAAGGTACATCTTTAAATATTAAATCAACTTGATGTATGATTTAAATATTTTAAGATTGTCTTCTTTTAAGTTTTGATTACATGTGTTACATATTGTTTTAAGCATATCATTTGTTCATGAAAATGAATATTAACTTATTTATTTTTGTCAAGATAGTAGGTTTTATAATTAAATAATATATTTGATTAAAATATATCTAGTGTGCAAATTTATGTTAACAAGTCAATGAATTTTATGGTTATTCAGATTTGATTTAGTTCAAAGAGTTGTTAAAGGTAGTAGTTCATACGTTTTATATTATTCTATTTGTTAATTATTTAGAGAAATGACATGAACAATTGTAAATGAAAAGTTCTATGAGCTTAAATGGTTGGATCTTGAATTAAATTTCATACATGTTTATGATGATGGTTATGAAAAAAATTACTAGTTTTTCATTATGTTATATTTTTTATGTTTGAGATGTGATGTTTATTTATATATTTAGTATAGGCTTGTTTCTATACATGACCTAGGCAATCATTCTTGGGAGTTAACTGATTATGCAAAACTCTTGTTAAAAGGGTTTTAAAGGTATTTTGAATTGAACTCGAGACTTCTCGCATTTGAAGCGAGAATCATACCACTAGACCAAATGCCCTACATTTGAATATTTTGGCATATTCCTTGAAGCAGCTATAGCGAATATTGCATATAATTATTTGGAAATTATATTTATTGACTTAGTGGCATTATAAACTTCACTTTGATTTAGACATTTCCAGTAGTAAATGTCACAGTAGTACTTATGTGTGCATACAAAATAAAAGGAATGATAGTAAAATTATCAATTTGTTACAACTTAGTACAATTGAAACACATGTTAAAGTAAACCAGAAGTTTACTGACACAAATGCATTTACTACTTGGCGTGACCAGTTAGACTATCCTGGATCATATATGATGCAAAAATTAATTGAGAATTCATATAGGCATTCATTAAAGAACCAAAAGATTCTTTAATTTAAATAATTCTCATTTGTTACTTGTTCTAAATGAAAATTGATTCTTAGAAACTCACTAGATAAAGTTAAGATTTAATGTCTTACATTTCTGAAATGAATATGGGCCCATTCATCCACCATGTGGATGATTTTAATATTATATAATTTTGGTAGATACATCTATAAAATAATTACATATGTGTTATCAACTTGCATCCTGTCGTTTGCGTGATTCATTGTTTAAATAATTAATTTCAAATCATGAAATTAAGACAATTCATCTTGCTAATATTGATGAGTTTATATCTCAGTCTTTTATTGATTGAGTTTGAAAAACTTTTGTAAAAGTTTGTTATTTATGCGTATAATGGTTTAGAGAAATTATTGATTGAACGCATCTGATTAATATTTAAACTATTACTTATGAGAACTAAACTTCCTATTTCAACATGAGATTATGTTAATTTACGTGTTGTACGCATCAAGTCAGTAAGTTATAAATACTCCCCATTACAATTGATTTTTGGTCAAGAGCTAAAAATTTCTCATCTTTGAATTTTTTGTATGTGCGTATATGTTCCAATTGCTCTACCACAAAAAAGATGAGTGAATACTCAAAGAAAGTTGGGAATATATATTAACTACGAGTTTCCATGTATTATTATATGTTTTAAATGTATTAGAGATTCAATTATAACATAATCTGTAATTACTATTTTGATTTGGTAGTTTTCTCGACATTAGGGGAGAGAAATACTAACTTGTAATAAGTTAGGGGGAGAGTAATTTGAACCAAAAGTTCAACAAGGATAACTCATTATAAATTCCAAAAATAATAATTCTCATAAAAGAAAATAATAAATCTAGATGGTTATATAGTGAAGGTGGGTGCTCTAGAAGAGACCCAAGACATAACTAATAAGTAAAATTCTAGAAGAGATTCAGGTACCTGAAACTGAAAATTAAAATAGTGAAAATAAGAGATCTCGATAAGTTATGTCAATTCAAGAAAATGTTGAACTGATAATAAAAGTGGTCGACAATGATTTTGCATGCAATATTATTGTTGAAATAATGAAATAAAAGGAGGATGTTGAATAAATCTATTGATAAATATAGATATGGAATAAACTGGTCAAAATAGAAAGACGTAAATCAAATTCGTGGAGTTTTTGGACCAATAGTCCAAATACCTAAAGGTATAAAGCTAGTGAGGGTTTGTTTTGCAAAAGCGGAATAAAAATATGAAGTTTTTTTCTAAACCCTGACATTGATTATGAAAAGATATAATATTATTTTATGGTGAATGCAATAACCTTTAGATATATTATTAAGTCGATAGTTCATAATAGATTTAACTTGCATCTAATGGTTGTTATTACAACCTTTTATGAATCACTATATAGTAAAGTTTATATTAAAATCCTTGAAGGATTTAGAATGCTAGAAGCATATTGAAATTCTCGAAATTGTTCATTTATATGAATTGAAATAATTTAAACATATGTGGTAAGTTTGATTTAGTGAATAGTAGTTGAAAGAAGATTATAAAATAATCCAAAATACATATTTGTGTTTTTATAGGAAAATCATGATTAAAGTTTGCTATGATTATTATTGATACTTCTGAAGAGATCAAAATATATTTCTCCAAAATTTTCACTCACAACTTCAAAAGAATGATGATATAAATGCTTAGCAAATACTTTCAAATGGTCATTTGAAAAACTAGTATTCAATATTGAATACTAGAATATGAGAAAGTATGTGATGTTTTCATGAGGGGGAGTAAATACGCGCTGTAATTTTTTTCCGTTAATTGAGGTTTTGTCCCATTAGGTTTTCCTGATAAGGTTTTTAACGAGGCATCATATTATGTGTATTATAGATATGTGTACTCTTTTTCCTTCACTAGGAATTTTTTTCCCATAGAATTTTTATCTTAGTAAGGTTTTAGCAAGACACATTATCTACCATAGACATCCAATGGGAAGTGTTATGAATATCTTATTAAGTGGATGTTCATTAAGATCAAGATAAATTTTGATGTACTTTAAATTGTAATAGTGATTAGAAGTAGATCTCTACTTCATTTATATTTCTTATGCCTATAAATAGAGATTTTGGAGAAGAATTGTAAACATTCCAATTGATCAATAAAATAAGCTCTCTCTTTTGCTCTCCCATTTTCTTTATTCTTTACTCTTTGTCATTCGAATGAGTTTTAATGCATTTTAGGTTTATTATCTTTTCTTATTTTTGGAAAAAAATTATTTTCTTCCATAAAATTGCATAAAATTGAAAAAAATGAGGAATTCAAATAAAACTTATAAAGTGAATAGAAATTTTATCCCTGAAATGAGGATTTTGAAATTGAAATATATTTTAGTTTTATTTATTTTAAATCATTAAAAAATACAATAATTGAAGATTAAAAAAAAATCCACTGTATCATAAATACAAACAAAATTGGGTGTGGAATTGAAGAAGGAAAAGTGAGGCCTACCTTCATTAATTGAATAAGTTTGAAGGTGGGAAAAATAGAGAGATCATTAAAACTGCATTGACATCAACCTTTAATTAATCCCAAGTAATTAAAATAGTAGTGTTAATGCAAACTGTGATATTCTATTTTTAAAAACATGACAGTTTTTAAGTACAAATTTCTTTCCTTATGTATGCATGTTTTTTGTTGTTGGTTTTTGGGGACAGATTTCAGCTTGACAACTGCAAACCATATACAAATTTGAAGTTTTGAAACCAAAAAATAATACATGGAGTTTTGACCATTAACTTTGCCTTCTCTCCATATTATTATATCTATAATCAGAAATCCGTACAAATATTGTTTAATGAGGACAGATTGGACTATTTTATTTTTCCCTGTTGGCTTGTGCAAATGAAGAAGATGGGATGAATTTCCAATTTGGAAGAGAAAGACTTTTTCTTTTTTTAGGCTACACTAGAATATCAAAATTTAAGTACATTTAATCCCAACAAGAGAGGATAAAAATGTTTCTGCCTTCACCCTTCTAAGACAAACCCCTTAAGTGTTGAAGGGTTTATTGGAGTATAATGATAAAAGAGGATCAACTCTCCATTACCTACTGTCCCTACCTCCCAAATTTGGAATATTTAATATTATTTGGCAACACTTGACTTGCTTCACCTCTATATTTACATCCTAATTAAATGTTCTATAAAATTAATTTTTCAAAATTTATAGTTACCGTTTCACCAAATATTTGTTCATCATGGTAGTAATTAATTACCAATTTAAGCTAAAATATATTTAAAACTAAAATTAATTAAAATTCCAAAAATAAATAAAATTGAGTTTCATCGAAACAAAGATGAGGGGTCATATAACCAAATAAATAACTGAATAAGAAAAAAATCTCTTCCATCTAAATTACAAGCAATAAATTATAACACAAATAGTAAGAAGGATTAATTTAATGGTTATCCGCAAGAGGATTTGGCAGCCGACGTCCGGCCTAAATTTTATTTGACTTATTGATTTGTAACCTATTTTCATCTCATATCTTATTACACTTTAACTGTCCTTTAATGTTTAAATTATAAGAAAGATATCTGGTGTCAACACTAAGATATGGATATTTTCTCTTTTAGTCCCCACTATATCATATTCTTTTTCTAGTTTCTACCGGAGCCTTATTCTCCAAATAACATTTAATTATTTGGTCAATATGAAGGAGACAACTTCATTCTCATTTCACTCTAATTTAATTATGCAAATTTATTTATATTCATAATTGAAACCAAAAACAGAAGCAGAAAAGGAGGCGAGACGAGAACTTGTGTAATAATGTGATGTAAGGATGAGGGTGGCAGGGGGATGCGTGGATTGGATTGGTGGGCTCCAATCTTATAATTTTATTATGGCTATGTTTAGATAGCATATGTAATTACATTTTCTAAGAAACATATGTGACTGATTCACAAAGTATAATTTTAGTTATAAAATTTTATCTTAATTATTATTAAATTAAAATATAAAATTAAAAACACATATAGTGAGACTTCAGCCGGAGACTAAGATATTAAAGCTCTAGGATTTTATAACCTTATTGCTAAGTCAAGGCTTCATTAATTTTAAGTATATTTTTAAATTATAGTTAAATTTCTTTTATAAAATTTATAATCATAATATATATTAATAAAATATTAATTATATAAATAGAATTTAAGTTTTACACTAATATAACTCAACCTTCTCCAGTTAATTTTATTTACAAGATAGTACAGTGGTAAGAGAATTGAAGTTCATGTTAAAATTAATGAATGCATGCATGGGCATCTCGTGAAATTAAGGTGTCTTGTGCATGGAAATTAAATGCCTTGGTATATGTTGGAATTTCCTTGTATTTCGTTATGTACATACAAAATCTATAAAATATATGAACTTTGACATATATTTTGATGATATAGCTTCATTTAATTCAGTTATCAGAATATAAAATATAAATCAAGATGAAAAAGTTATAATAATTTTCATTGCAGCATGGGTCAACCTAATTATTCTCCTTTGGCGAAGTCATCTATTCTAAAATGAAATTATCTCCTATCTTTGGAATTTTTAATTGTTCAACTTTGCCTCACTCCATCGCCCAAACCTTGTCATTTATCTTCTCTTTAAATATTTATCCATTGCTCCATAAATATAGAAGGAATATGAAGACAAAATCCAAGTAAAACATCAAAGTAGGACCCTACCTCAAAACCAAAACCAAAACCAAAGACGCTCCGTTGCTGGGTTTTCCCTAAACAACTTGCAAGTGCTTGCGGGGGTCCTGTCCTCTCCTGTTTCTGCTCATCCTAAGCAACGAGAACTAATCCGTACAAAGACAAACATTACATTTAGATTTAAGCAAATTGAGGTACATATGATATGGGTGGTGCATATGGTTGTATTTTGATTTTGCATTAGCGTATTTTATTCGTAGTGCATGAACAAGGAGGGAAAAGGGGACGTACAAGAAACAAGGGGAAACCCCACTTGTATGATTGGAGCTGAAAATGTCAATAATGTTTGGTTGGAATTATTAATAATAATAAATCATGTATGAAGAAACTATGAAGGGGAAGAGGAGATGATAACTATGGTGAAGAACCTATAGCCAAAAAGACAAACCAGATGCTTGAAGGGAATCCAATCAAGGAACAACAGTATCAGATATGATTTATTATCAACTATATGTATATATTATTACTAGTTACAGATAATAAATGTTTTAACACAGAAAGGGGAATGGGAAATGGCAATCAGCCATGGTGGTGGTCAGCAAAGGGGGATGAACTAAAACTAATGACACGGTCCACACTCATGTGAACCCCATCAACTTGCTCAGTTCAGGTCCCACCTCACATTCACAGCCCACAACTTTCACGTACTTAATCCTATTCACTCCATTTCCTCTTTTTCCAGGCCACCTCCTTAGTCCTTAGCAATTTCTCTTCCTTTATGAATCTTCCTACCCATATCTCATTCAACACATATATATATATATATATATATAATATATGCAAGTCGTCACCAATCTAACCTTCAAACAATCCCAACGCACACCTCTATTTTCTTAGTCAAAAAACACACAAACACAAACTACAAGTTAGCACAACAACAAGACCTTACAATCCAAAAGAGAACAAAAATGGATGGAAGCAGTTGCATAGACGATAGCACTACTAGTGATTCCATGAACGTATCACCTTTGTCTCCGCTTTGCCGGGTTGGAAGTCGAAACAGCGGTGTGATTTTGGATACCGAAGCAGAATCGAGGAAGCTCCCTTCTTCCAAGTACAAAGGCGTCGTTCCTCAACCCAACGGCCGATGGGGTGCTCAGATATACGAGAAACACCAGCGTGTCTGGCTTGGAACTTTCAATGAAGAAGACGAGGCTGCTAAAGCCTATGACATAGCGGCTCGAAGGTTTCGGGGTCGTGATGCCGTGACCAACTTCAAACAGGTTGAAAAAACCGAGGGAGATGACATGGAAATGGCCTTCTTGGAGTCACATTCCAAGGCTGAAATCGTTGACATGTTGCGTAAGCATACCTACAATGACGAACTGGAGCAGAGTCGGAGGAGCTATGGCTTGGATGGGAATGGGAAACGTGTGATCAAACACAACGTCGGATTTGGTCCTTTTTCGTTTGGCCTTGGGCTGAAACCGCGTGAACAGCTTTTCGAAAAAGCTGTGACCCCAAGCGATGTGGGAAAGTTGAACCGACTCGTAATCCCTAAGCAGCATGCGGAGAAACACTTCCCTTTGCAAACTGGAACTGCTTCTTCCAAAGAAGTTCTGTTAAACTTCGAAGATGTGAGCGGAAAAGTTTGGAGGTTTAGGTATTCATATTGGAACAGTAGCCAAAGTTATGTCCTAACCAAAGGGTGGAGCCGCTTTGTTAAGGAGAAGAACCTTAACGCCGGTGACATTGTTAGCTTTCAGAGATCGACAGGTCCGGAGAAGCAGCTTTACATTGACTGCAAGGCAAGAACCGGATCCGTTTCGGGTTCGCCGAACCCTGCCGTACCGGTTCCATTTGTCAGGCTATTTGGGGTCAACATATTTAATATACCTGGCGGTGGAGGTGAGAGTGTTGGTGGGTGTAATGGGAAAAGAACAAGAGAAATGGAGCTGTTGGAATTAGAATTCAGCAAGAAACAAAGAGTGATTGATGCTTTGTAACATTACCTAATTTTCCTTTTTTCTTTTGTTTTATTTTGTTAATGCTAAAGAGGGTTAGGAAAGGAAAGAATAGTGGGTGTTGTTGCAACTTGCAAGTTGTAAAAGTTGAATTGTATATTTCAAGACAGAAAGCAGAAATTAGGTGTAATACTTTAAACCAGTTTTGTCTTGCTTTGAAACTCTTTTACTTCGGATATATGATCTTAAAACTCACCTCATTTACTTCTTTTATCACTACTTTTTCTCTTCTATCAATCCATAATATTAGGAGTGTTGAAAGAAAAAGGATTCGCTTCCTAAATCTTATTTCCGATTCATTCCAATACTGAAAATGGTTCATTTATGGCAAACAATACAAAAGCTTTTGACCTTGCTTTTCTACAGAAAAAACTCCATGGGGTTCATGCATGTATTTTCAAATCCATTTCATAATATCATACTAATTAATCACTTAGATATCCACATGACCATGGCATTATTTATATCCCCTTGATAATTATTAATCTGATGAGTTGTACGTGCAAACATGTATATAACAAAAGCATGCATAATGCATGCACTCAAATTAAGAATATTGGGAAGATTTACACTATTAATATTGGTATGAAACAAAGAGATTGTGTTCATGATTTGGTCCGTACGCATACTTGGGGAACATGATTGTTGGATTTCCTAGATCTCTTTCTTTGAAATTCATTAGCACCCCCCCCCCCCTTCCCCAAAAAAAAAACAATTTAAGTTCAATTGTACGTATTTCAACATCTTGCACATAATTAGCTAGCTAACTGGGATTTTTTTAATGGGCTAGGTCGGCAACACAAAAACAGATAAAAAGGCCTGCAATATTATGGACTGGTCACTCATGTACCGACCAATCATACCTACAGAAGAATAATGGGGCTGAATCGAATTCTTGTATGGTTCAAAATAGAGTAACTTAGTATTTGGTGTATTGGTGAATAGGGTTCACCTCAGATTCATAGTTCGGGTGAAGTTAGGGATTTTGTTTAAAGAGGTGAAATAAAATTATAAAATTTTAGAGGTGTAAAGATAAATATATTGGGTAAAAAATAGTTAAATTAAATTATTTATTTTTAGAGGGACAAAATTTTAAAATTTTCTTTTAACTAAAAATTTAAAATGCTTAAATTTAATATTTTAGTTACTGAAGGGTCATTCAGTGCTAAGGTACTAGGAGAAAGAGTCATTTGGTGCTAAGGTACTAGGAGAAAGGGTTATATGAAACTGTAACTTTACATTATCCTTATCCTTCTCAATAGGAGAATAACAAATCAGATTTTTCCTCTGATTTTTAATATTTTTAGTTGAACTTGAATTTTTTCAAGAGAAAAAATTTGATTTATCATTCTCCTATTGGAAAGGGATAAGGATGACTTGAAATTACAGTTTCATACAATTCTTGCCCCTAGCAACGCCTATGGTTAATAGTGCGTGCGTAGCAATATTTTTTTCCTGTCAATGGTGGGTGGATTTGTAAAAGAAATGAAAAAAAAAGATTAAGATTTCCATTTGCTCAAGTATATTCACCTTGATTTGTTTGCTAATCTCATATTCAAAATTCAACTAGTTTGTTGGATGTTGAAATCAGCTTGAAGAAAAGTGGTTTGAGGGGAATTTTGAGGCTTGAAGAGCAGATGTCCACATAAGTGCAAAGCTAGGAAATTTGTAATGGGAGAGTGGAGATAAAATAAAAAAAAATAAAATAAAAAATGATGTTAAAATGTTTTAAATTGAATTATTAAATTTTGGAAGGGTTTCCATTTAATAAAGAAATCTAAAAGAACTTAAATTGACTTATTACCTTTGGGAGGAGCAAGAATTGCAATATTTGATTTATGAGGGTACCTACCCTTTTGGGGACATTGGAATGTGCCTGGGGACATGTTTAAGTCTGCAAAGGATGAAGGTGAATATAAAGTGCAAAAACAAACTCGCTGCAGGTAATCAAGAGGCAAAACATGTAAGATAGATTGGGATAAGGGTCATACTTGGATATTTATATTTAGCATTTGGGTTACCTAGTGGGTGACTGTTGGTTGCTTGTTTACCACTACAACCTTCATTGCTTAAGGTCCTTTTTTAATAAAATGATCTTGCTATTCCATGCGACTTAGTTCTCTTCTGACACACTGTCAAGCTGAGTGTTCTTCAAAGTCTTATGGGTATATAACAATTAAAGCATTTTTTATGTTTTACTCGTAATTTCAGATATAACTAATTGAGGCAAATCATTTGTTTAGGGTAAAAGATTGAAAGCACTTGCTGTATGTAGGTATATGAACCAATGTTTCTCCAAATATTGTAATGGTTTTCTGTTTTGTCCAAACCAATACAAGTGAATGAGGGTAGTATTCATAGCAGCAGCATAGTTCATACCAATAAATATTGCTTCCATTTTATGTTTGATTCACAAATAGAGCCCAAATAGGCCTACTCTAAAGGCCAAACACAAACTCTAAATTATAATCAAAGACCCTGTATGCTGAATTGAGTCAAAGGAGAAATGGTTCTAATTTTATTCATGTTAATCAATTCACCTATCTACACAGGAGATCATAAGAAGCAAATTAATAACAAGAAGAAGACCTTGGGTGTAAAGGGCCAAGATTTCTAATCTGATATTTAAGTTTTATTCACCAACTTAAATGCCTCTTCTCCCTGGTCATATAACATAAAATAGAAAAAGGACACATGAATTTGGACTCAAAGGTGTGATTAAATCATAAAATGTGACTTCAGGGGAGTCGAGTCTGAGTCGTGATATGTCTGCAGGCTCAACTTTGAAACAAGTTCCAGAAGTAATGGTCTAAGAAATCCTCAAAAAAACTAGGAAAGATATATCACAAATCATTCATCATGTGCCTGACTATTTTAGTTAAGTTGTAGTATTCTTCCACATGAATGCCTTATAGTATAGGAGTTTGAATCCTACCAAATACAAATATTGAGATTTTCTTGATAAGTGACTGTATTATGGTTTGCTTCTTTAAAAATTTAACAAAATATTTTTATTCTGTTAAATCAATTACCTTTTCAAGTACTCGAGCTATTGATAGAGTTAAAAGACAACGAAACGTGTTTACAATTTTGAGCGAATGATATTTTAAAAATGAAAAAAAAAAATTGAAAAAACTTGAAAGCGTTAAATAATAATTTTCATTTGCTTTTTTACCAGCCAGAGTCTTAGGAATAAAGAGCTCTCTCTCTCTGTCTATATATGTGTATATGTACACACATAAGCAATGTGAATGATGTGAGTTGTGGAAGTATCTATCTGAATCCTAGTTGGGGGCTTCATGTGATTTGATGCCTCTCCAAAATTCAACAATTTCAAAGTAGAAACCAAAAGGATAAAGTCCAACTCCATCCTCAATTCCTTTGACATATTAGGCTTTTGCTTTCAGCTAGCAGCCATGCAGATACCCCCAAAATGTGTTGTCCCTAGTTTCAGTTCTTACCTCTGAATAAAGTTAAATAAATGGACTATATATAGTAGAAAAGTTGAGTAAAAGAAATTTAACTCCAACTTGGTGCAGAAACCTGCTGCTTAGCTTGATTGATTTTACATCATGATGTTACAAAGATACATCCTTTTTCATCATTATTATCTATATATATATTTTAATGAAATTAAAGTATTGTGTTTATAAAAGTTAATTTTTAAAATTTATGTTTATTTTTAGTATTATTATTTTTGCAATTGGAATTTATTTATTTATTTTAAGTTTATTATACTCAATATCTGTTAATTATACATGTTCTAATCAGAAATGGAAATCTTAATTTTGGAAGGATAGAAATTTTTAACGCTAGGAGCTATAATAAATGTTTTAAGAATTAGATTTCACGTCAATGCTCGATTCAATTGCTTGAGCAATTGAATTGGACATCATTTAAAAATAAAAATAAAAAATAAAGTAATAATAATTAAAATTTTAAAATATTAAAATTTAAAAATAACAAAAATTCAAAAAATGTTGAAAAATAAAAGGAATAAAGACAAAATTTCAGTTTTTTTTTTCAGATTCTAATTGAATTTTCGATTCCTTTTCTCTTTTATTTAAGTTTTAGAAACATAGCTACTTTCAATTATATATCACCCACAAGTTGAATAGACTAACCTTTTAATATCACTAATGAGTCATTAGTTTAGTTGGTAAATATAGAAGTTTTAAGTTTTGAGTACTTAAGTTCGAGAATTATCATGTACAATTATATGCGTAGATTTTTGAGTTTCATCATTTGTATGGGCTTTTTTAGTCTAGTTAAGTCTAGTTTATTGACTACTTTCTATATCTATTTTTTTTTCTCCCATCCAACTATCAACAATCATTGGTAAATTTAATTGGCAAACTTCTCGACCAACAACCTATTATATTACTAGATACCTTGTAGGTTCAAACCCTATGTATATGCAAGCATGCTATAAACAAATATTTTTGAGAGTATTCAATTTTGAGAGGCTTTAAGTAAAAAAATAAAAATATGATCAACTCCTTTTCAAAATCTTTGGATAATCTCACAATGCCTATTATATCCATGTCTTTAAGTTGTGCATTAATTGTTATTTAAATGTAATCATGGATTATAAAATTGTTATTGTAGGAAATGAAGACTCCTAGTTCTTGAGTAGTGTTATATCAGGGATATTAAGCTAAAAGGAATAAATATCAAACTCAAATATGTTACTTGTTCCAAAGAAATGAAATTTCTACTATAAATATTTTTCATATAATTGAGAGTGGGGAAAAGCCAACAACAACTCTTGCCAAAAATCAAGAGGTAGGAGCAATAGGTGAATTGCAAAAGCATTACAACCAATCAAGTACAATGACACCAATCAATTGCAAGGATCAATTAAGCTTTAGGCATTCACGGTCTTTCATCTAATGTGATTCCTCACGATGCCTCTAATATGAAAAGATAAAGTATATTTATTCTAAGGTATGACTTTACTTATTACCCATTCTCTACCCAAATATTCGTTTAAATTCCGTTGTGCCTTATTTGACTTAAGCATTGGAGAGCACCTCAAAGCATCAACTACGACACCCCCCATTGTTTACCATTTGTCTTGCAAGTTCTCAATCATCCTAAACTCAAAGTCTTTTCAGCTCATTACCATATCAAGGTGATTGAAGCAGTTAGTCACTTGTGGGAACCTTGAACAAGAAGCCCTAGATCCCACTATTGAAACTAATCTCGTTGATACCCAACCTAACCCATTTAATAACAAAACTAATTCTCTTGTTGCCAATATGAATTATTCTCACCCATTGAAAAATATCTAATATGCTAAGAACCTTGCACTTACTATCCATGTTGACATGCTATGAGAATTGGCTGTTCTACTCACAAACAAATGGAACCACTACACACCTCTAGTGCAAGTTCGAACGTCCTTGGCTTATTAATAACCGTAAACCTTGGCTCTACTAACTCTTCATTTATGGCATCTATGCCTATTAGTGCTAGCCAAACCTCACATCCACCCATTATCATGCCCTTAAGCTCTCTTTTACACCTCAGGTCTACTACCACCATCCCTTACATTCTCCTTCTATACCTTAATATGTTTATTCGAATGTACACCTCAATTGATGCTATAGTTACAAAACCCATATCCTTTGATGCAAAACCAAGCCCCTAGCCATTGATCGTTTATTGAAGTGATGTCTACTTTGCAAATCAACCTGACTAGAGTTAATACCAGCCAAATGGACGTGTTTAGCACACTTATACCCTACTGCAACCACCTTATACTTACAATACCTTCCCATTTGCTTCTCCCTACAAGCAACCAAATTATTGTCCCAATAACTAGCCTAATTGGAAAATCTTTCATTCACTTTGGCAGTGTAGAAAAAAAGCCCTAACTAATTCTTACAAAATCAACAAAATTGGGGAAACTAGCATACCAACTAGGGGCTTCCACAATGCATTCCACAAGATTATCCTGAGAGTTCAAGCTCTACGATAGAACATGAAGGAGCAAATCATGATAGACAAGCTTAAGACCCACCAACGGTAAATTCCAAGAAAAAAATACAAATATAGAGTAAAAGATGAAGGATCAAAATGATGAAACCAACCAATTCACCATTCATAGGCTGGCCATAAGCTTGATCAGCATCAACAAAATACAGATAAACCTAGAATACAACAATCAGCCTTATACAATTATTTATATTATTGAGTAGGTTTGTATTTTTGTAGGTATTGCCAATCGTACATATATGTAACTATAATTTATCCCAATATTGAATATGTATTGTTGAGTCCAACTTTATATTTGAATGAAGAAAACAAGCAATGCCATAAGTAATGCTTAGAGGAGTTCCAATTGCTTCAAGCACTAACAATGCAAAGTGTAGAAAACAAAAGAAAAGTCAATATATTTACGCAATTAGATTTTCCTACTTCTATGGGGCCTTGCCTATAGAGAATATTCACTATCTTATCACCTAGTAAAAAAAGTGTTTTCAAGCTCTAGCACTCACTAGTTTAGACTACACACATTTGTATCTAAGATCTAAACATCTCTCCTTTAAGTTCTGCCCTCTATCCTCCCTGAAAACTTAGGAGACTTAACCCAGCCACAGATTTGATTATTTCACTCAATGCATTCACATACACATTCCAAAATGAATAAGATAAAGTGCAATTTGTGTCGTACAAAACCTATACAATTCTCTACAATATATTAGCAATTGAGACATTTTAACATACTATATCTTTTACAATTAATCTTTGTCGAAATAAGCAAGATAACATGCACAAAGAATATCTTCAAAACAATACATGATAAGTCTTGAATATTCATGATATATTTCCTGCTTTAGCTCGATTCGATTTGATTCACTAATTTTGAGAAGTTGGTTGCGTTTCGACCCAAATCTAAACAAATCTTTAACATAAGTTGCAATGTGTAGTTTGGATATCCAGGATAGGCTGATAGTCATCCAAAGAAATAGTAGGAACCATAGCCCAAGGATTTTTATTGCCAAAATTTGTCTACTTAAACATTACAATTTTTTGAGCAGAAAGTGATACTACCATTTGGCACTAGTCTAGGCATTCGTTTAGGCACTGCTTGAAAAATACCTCAACATGTACATTCAAAGTTATTTAGAATGAAATGTTTTAAAAAGTAAGAAAAAATTAAAATTCATAAATTTATATCTATCCAACCATCCAATTATAATTATATTTAGCACTTAGATTTTATGTAAGATATCAAAAAATTTATAATTCAAACTAATACTTAAATTTTTTAATTTTCAACACTTTTGATACAATATTAGGGTAATGGATAAGAGTAATACGATTTGAAACCATGCCAAATGAGTGTCTAAAAAAAATCTTTAACCATCATTGTTGTCACACTTGAAAATGTTCAAGGTTAAGTGCCACGAAAATTATGGGTATTAAATTAGAAAAACTTTCTATTTAAGCGGGTTCTTGTGCAAATTAGTGAATCTGATGGACTTAGATTTCAATTGTAGGTTTTGTTACATTTGAACTGGGTTTTCTTTAGTGGGAAACATTATGACGAGGAACATTAAATTTGATGCAGATGAGGTTTTGGTGAACGAGTGCCGAAAGGCTATATAAAGAAGAGGCGTCTATGCTTATTCTCTCATTTTCTGTATTCATTTTCTTTCTGCTATCTTCTTTTTTAGTTTTTTTTGTAAGAGAGAAAAGTTAAGAAGCAATCTGCATGGAGGGAGAAAATAACGTACCGGCTTAAGTGATTGGGGATATAATAAACTGGTAATCCTTCTAAGCTTTTCTGTATATTTTGATTGAAGAAAAAGGGGGGGGAGTTTAAGGTTTCAATTTAATTTATCAAGCTTATACTGAGATGTTTAGGGTTGCAACTAACCTTTAAAATATCTTTGCATGTAAATAAATTATAGGTTTCTTACATATGAATGCCTTCATTTTGATTTTGATATGGTTATTATGTTTAGCTAATAAAGAAAAAGGAGGCTCCGGTGATAAGAAAAAACTAATCAAGTGTAATTGCTACCAGCTTTCAGGTATTTTGTTGGTGAGTTTTTTAACTTAAAAAACTAGTATTTGTTTTATATATATCATTATTGCGTTGTTGTGGTATGTTTAGTTTCATGTTCTATTGTTGTTGATAAGTAAAATTATTGTGGGATGTTGTAATACCGTTGAAGTATGCAAAGTGACGATTTATAGATGCATATATGGCTGTATGTATAAGATTGTTATTTTGACGAACTTTCCCTAGTAAAGAAATTAATTTAGAGGTTATCATTAAAATGGTTTGGTAGGTTATATGTTTAGTATGATCTATGTTGTGTTATTAGCAGTATGTTTAGTTCAATGCTTGTTATGTGTTAGTCATGGAAATGAATGACAAACGGAGTATGGAGGTATGTATGACAGATGAAAGATGAAGAAATGTCACGTTGTGCACTCTTTGACACATGTTATTTGGCTTTGCAGAGGTTCGAGCGGATTGTACGGAAAATGTTTATGCATGGTATATGAATTTGTAGAGGTTTGGTTGGACTGTACAGAGATATATGTGCACAAGTATATAAAAACCCTACAAGGGTTTTATATAAGTAAGAGACTCTGTGGTGTCTAAGGCTTGAAGCCTCATGGGTATAAGCAAGTCTATGGCTATGGCATATGTAAGTTATGAAAGTTTGTCGGACTTGTTCTTTAAGTTTTACGTTAAAGTTATATGTTTGATTTCACCATGCAAAGTCTATGACATGATTCTGTATGTATAAATCCACCACATTTATGAAGTTTCTTTAATGAATTCATATATATGGTTCGCTATATTTATGAATTTTCTTTTATGAGTTCACATATATGAGTTCGTATCCATGAATCTTCTATATGAATCTATATGTATGAAAGTCCACCAGATTTATCTTTATGATTCAAGCTATGGAAATCTGATGATCTTATATTCATGTTTCAAGCTTAAGAATTCAAGAAGGCTATCTTTCAAAAGAGTCAATATGTTATCTAAGCAAAAGATCGCAAGGGCTTGTCCTTATGTTCAAGCTACGAGAGTTCGTATAAGTTATTTTTTCAAGCCAAAATCACAGAGATCTTCTTTCATATAGGAGTTCGCCAAAGATTATCTTTAAAATAAGAGTCTAACAGTGACTATCCGCCAATCAAAAGTTAGGCAGTGACTACCATTTAAGAATGTATTCACAAGAAACTGCATATAAGAATATGTAATGATGATTCCAAATATAAAGGATTTGCAAGTATGTATTCGCCATGCTTGAGCCCGTGTTTGTAAGACTTTAAATGTAAATCCACAGCTAAAAATTCTCCACGTTTGAATCTCTATGCATGAGTTTTCTAAAATTAATCCGTCGTACATTAGTCTGCAATGATAATAATTGCTAAGGTAATACACACATGTTTTGTTGGGAAAAGAGGTAATGGTTAATTTTTTATGAAATCGGAACAAATGGATAAGTGAAAGCATTTCGCATTGTAGCCAATAGCATGAGCAATAGAAATGAAGGATTGTGGCAACGCCAAAAGTGTATGAATTTTCAAGTTTAGCCAACACAAGGGAGGATAAACGTACGCCAGGAAGATGGGCAAACTATACTTGTGCAAGTGATGTCAGACAAGAGATGAAACCCATGAAGTTCTAATTTATTGTTTCATAAATGGTATGGTATATTAGAAAATCGCTAAGTTCATTTGAACTTACTTAGTCTTTGTTAGGTTTTCTAGGTATGATGGTTTATATAGTGAGCTGAAGAAGGATGAAGCCAAAATTCGTTCAAGCTTAGGCAAACTTGTGTTCTTATCTATATAATATGCATATAGCAGGCTACCTTAAGGTTGAGCCTCAGGGTCAGAATTTTCTTTTTGTAATTAAGTATGAATTGTAGTATCATTTTTACAATGAAGAGAAAACATTTAAAATATTAAAACTATTATTGTTAATTTTCCATAAGTTCGCTTGTTAATACTTTTGATTTAGAAGTTGATAATTGTATTTTTGAAGGTTCAAATCAAAGCAAGAGTTATAAAAGCATAGAATGGATAAAAGCAAAATGAATGCAATAGAAAAAAAAATTGAATTAGAAGAAAAAAATTTGCTTATTTTTGCACAAAAAGTCGCTAAGTAACCGCCTCCAAACGTACAAGCATTTAGAGTAAAAGTCATGCAAATAAAAATATAAATATTTAAGTGTGGTATCTACAAGCGAACATGTCAAATTGTAATATAGAAATTTTACAACGGAACACCAATAAGTATTCTGAGGATTGTACCCAAGAGATTGTAAATTGGAGAATCTTATTATTAAATTAATTACAGAAAATAATTACTAATCTACTCGAGTCACAAATTAGTAGTGTAAATCCAAATTAAAATATTAATTAAACTAATTAAATTAATTAACCTAACTTAACCTAATGGAATTTCCTATTCTTAGTGTCAATGATGCGAGCCTCTAGCATATGATTGATTAAGAAATCTTAATTAACAAGTAAAAAATTAACTTTAAAACTTAGTTTTTTTTAGGGAATTAGATATTAACTAACAAGTATTACCTCTTAGCCTCTACTAATTAATTAATCGACAGGTACTAGTTTATCTCCTGACCTCACTTTTTCCATTGAGATAAATTATGATTTACTTAACAAACTTATCTCTTAACCTCGTTTAATCTAGATTACTGCCTAGAGTTGTCAATCTTAGGGTTTAGGCACACATAATTTATACCAACTAATTCTATGATAAACCCCTATTCTTCCATTAATTAATCCATTTAATTAATTAATCATGACAATATGTGAACTAAATTAAGTATGATTAATAAAAGCATATTTGGCGGTTTTAGTCACGTTAATTTTACAACTTGTAAACCGCTCATAGTTTTTTCTTAGTGTTGATGTGACATTTTATATCTGAGCCCATCAATCGGGTCGGATATAGGGTGTTACAAACGTAACACCCGTTGCCCGACCTGATCACCGGGTCTGAGCTACAAGATGTCACATTTGTTGTTGAAGCAACTGTAGTTGATTTCAATATGATATATCCATTCCAACATGCTAAAAAGTATGAAACACATTCAAAAAGTGTTGTACAATCATTTACGGGTCTTTTGCTAACCTAAGGTCGGTTGAGGACTTAATTGAAAATTTTTTAAAATCTGCGGATTGATGTTGCCACATTATGGCTATCATACCGCGACCTTATCAATCAGCTAGTTTCGTCGCAACTTTAGAAATCTTAACATCACGACGCCACTCACTGTCAATCTAAGTTGTGATGTTAGGGACTTGTCATCGCAACGTTACCCCTGTTTTGGCAAAAATCACATTGGTGAACATTCCATGCTTCCTACCAAACACTTTTATGCATTCATATGTTCTTTCTAAAAATAATTAAACATCATTTCATGCCAATATATACCAAATTTAACGTAGGAACATTCGAAATCAAGTATTCAATATGAAACCAACCACATGACCAACATCTAGGCATATCTAAGTCATTTTTCAATCTTAATATACCAAGTTACCATATTTTCAAGTTCAAACACATAATGTCTATGCAACATGTAAACCATGAATTCAAATGGCTTTAGCATGATCAAACTAGTATAACTAGGCCATATATCAAGCTTAACATAAAAACATAATCATAACCAAAAATACCACATTGTTATTCACCATTAAGGATGACTATTTACATATCATGGACCCTAATACATACCACAACATTAGATAGCAAAATAAACATATTTCTATTATCTTGATGATAGTGTGATATTAGCAATGATCTGACTTGGTGAGTTCCACAAGTTGGGGATATACATATAAGAAAAATGACCATAGGTAAGCATACAATGCTCATAAGTTCAAATGAAAATTACAACACTTACCTTGCTCATAGGTGAGCATGTTATCTACCAAAAGTTAGACATACATTTAGCTAGCACATGACACTAATTGTCACAAAAAAGTGAACATAAGAATTATAAGTATTCATATGCATTAGCATGATAAACATAACTCAAACAGTAACAATTTGCACCCATTTCATAAAGGTTCATCACATTTACACATACTTTCATTAAGCCACTAATCTATGCCATTTTCATTTTAGTCACATACCTTTTTAACATATTAAATTTGGTTCATTTCAGAGTTTAATTTCAATGTTTCTCCCAATGGAACCCTAGTAAAATGGAATTGGACACGTGGGTAAACTACACCACACCAAGATGCCTCGTATGAGCATAAACTACACTACACCACACCAAGGCACCGAAGTGCAAAACTGATCTGCCATAATTTGATATGTCAAATTAGGCTCCCCAATATACTTAATGAGTTTATTCTCAAGTAATTTTCATATCTTTTTAGTAGTTTTTGTTTAATTTTTGTTCTTTAGCTTTAATAAGCTATTTATGCATTTTATACTTATTTTGTTCTATTTTGGGACCCAAATTGGCTAAGGGTGTTATTTAGACCCTAATAAGTGATTGAGTGTTGTAGGAGCATGTTGGTGACCCAAATTTGAGTGGAACCATGCCAAAAATAGAGGTATCGCAATATCAGAGCTTAAATATCATAACACCTCTATCAAACCTGGAATAAAGAAAAGAAGGAGCCATCTATAGTGGTATCGCGATATCCATCTCCAAAGACACCCTTTGAGTAGATTTACAAGGATATTGCGATACCCTCCTCTAGGTTTCACGATACCCCTTTCGTATGGGGATAAATAATAATATCAGGGGTAGTTTTTGTCTACTCGAAGCATCAACCAACAATTAGACGTTCAAGGGTATTTTGGTAAAAAATATAGAGTTGTAACTAGTCTGTAAAAGCCAGTTTTGGCTGAATGAAGAGTGAGACTCTTTTTACTTTATTTTCTATAATCTTTTCCTTAGTTTTAGGTTAGGTTTAAGATTTTTCTTTCTGTTCTTTATCTTTTCATTTTTAGTTTCGGTTTTCTCTTTTCTTTTTAGAGTAGATTTTATTCTTGTAGTTTTCTTTCTTCTTTCTTGTAAAATACTTTGTAACTGAAGATGGATGAACCTTTTGGGTGTCATTGGTTCCACATCTAAATGAACATTTCTTATCTTTATCTCTATATTGTGCTTATTAACTATTCAATGAAATGTCTGTTTGGATGTTAAGCTTTATTATGTGCTAAATTGTTGGACTATTGGTTAATTAGTTGTTTGTTAGCTTAAGGTAATTTCTAATCTTGATTGATTGATTGTTCGATTATATCAAAATGCTTAATATGTTACAACTGATGCCTCTAGTGAAAAACCTAGATAAATGAGACTGAGAAGAGAGTTAATCCTTAGATAGTTTGATATAATCGTGCTGAGTAGTGAGATTGAGAGGTAATCAATATACCTAGGTGAGATCGAGAGGTAATATTAGGTGACATCTTTTAGTATAAGATGAGACAGAGAAGGGATTCCTAAGTAAGAGTGACAACCAATATAATCGGTATAGGTTCATTATTTCAATTAGCATTCAACTAATTAATCGACCATCGTTTAATCATTTACATTATCTAAGCCATTAGGAAGAAATTTTAGGTTAGTTTAATTATTAGTTTAATTTTAGTTTATAAGCACTTTTATTTGGACTTACCTTAATAATTTCTGACTTGATTAGATTATTAATTGCTTAACTTGTAATTAACTTGATAAGTACATTTACCCACATGGAAATCCTTTGGGTTCAATCCTTGGGATACTCGAGTGTTCCATTGAGACAAAAAATATTAAAACTAATACTATATGCTTGTAGTTAAAACCATACTTTTAAATTGCTTTATAAAATTGTCCATTTTTAGGCGCATACACGATAGCGGTCAAAAGCCCATAGGCATAAACATATTCAAATAGATCCCCTCACCACACCAAGGTCTTAGTAGAGACAATGAATAATCGATAATCCATAACAATTAATGGATCCTGAAATAACATGTCATAATCTCCAAATCATCCACTATCCCATATAAAAGCGAGCATATGACCCTATTAACATGTCAACTGTCTCATCGCCTTTTTACTAAATTCATATGGGTATCAATCATTAATAATTTCATATTCATACCCTGTATTATCGCATATCAATTTCTAAATTCTATCAATTGAATCTATGTTGGAAAAAGAATCTGGTTTGAAAATGGTTTTCTTGTATGGTGGAAAATAAAAATTTTAAAAATAAACTCATTTTGTGATATTTATAGCAATAAAACTTAGACCGAAATCATACCTGTGTTTCGTATAAGTAGATCCTTATCGTTCTTGGCTTTCAATCAGACAATCTTCTCCCTATTCCCGTACTACGAATTACTTTGAGTGTGGGCTCGAACTAATTGAATCAAAACGCAGAACTAGAATTTCTTTTCTTTTATGTAGAAAGAAAAAAATCATTTCAAATAGAAACCAGTAGAATTGTTATTCCAAAAACTATATATTTAATAGTTGAGAATAAATTCCCTCTATTTTTCAGCAAAGTAACTGTCACACCCAGTTCTCCTAAGGAGCCAAACTTAAAGAATAGTAAAGGAGCCAATTATATAGAAATAAAAAATTTTGAGCTATAATGAGATATTTAGAAACTTAACGGGCTAGTTCGGAATGGTTAGATTTCAATCTTGGTTTAGTTAGATTGGAATCGTTGGTCCCATAGTGGGTGACAAAATGATTAGGACTGAGTGGTTATTTTGGTTTGTGGAGATTGCGCCAATGGATATTTATATATATATATATATATATATAGGTGTGTATGGAAATAGAACTCTTCTCAATTCTATTTACCAATTTTTCTTTCCTTAAAGCATTGTCTTCTTCAAACGCTTTGAAGAAGAAGATAATGTAACACCCTTAACTTGTATCCATCGCTGAAACATGGTTTTGAAGCATTACCAGAACTTTCAGAAGCATTTACGAATAACTTAAAAAAATTACTATTCATTTAACAAGATCATTTATAACGTCCCTTAATTGGGCCCTCAAGGCCTGATACAAGCTTTGTAATCAAGTCAGGGCTTAACTGAGACCTCTAAGAATTTTTTTCGTGAAATTACAAAATTTCTCCAAGGTGCAAGGCTCACACGCTCGTATGGTCCAAGGGACACGGCCATGTGACCTTGGGACACGCCTGTGTTAGAGGTAGTGTTCAACCCCGTGTAACTATTTGACTTGCACACACGACCATGCTTCACGCCTGTGTGTTAGGCCGTGTGGTTAATTAATTCAATTCGAAAATAGGTGTAGGTTTCACACGGCCAAGACACACGGCTGAGACACATGCCCGTGTCTCTGCTCGTGTGCTTAATTCTGAGCATTCTGTTTCTCAAAATTAAGGTGCAGGGGACACACGGCCTAACCACATGCCCGTGTGTTACACACGGTCTAGACACACGCCCGTGCGTCTGCCCGTATGGACAAAATGAAGCCATTTCTAGCTTCATTTCTCACCCAAAATTTCACCCAAGACCTACGCTTGAAACACACATCCAATACCAACCAATTCAAGCATTCAAATTTGGGCAATTTCTAGCATTCACAAGGCATATCATTACCAGCATACATGATCACAACCTTACCTTAGTTTAACTTAACCATTCATAACATTGATTGCATATTCTTAGCATAACACATGTGAATATATATTCATATCATAATAATCTACTTAGTCATACCAAAATGAACCATTACTAGCCATTCCAATGGCTAGGTTACAAAATAACATTTCAAGCCACTATTGGCCAAGTTGTCCTATACATGCCATTATACCAAAATGATTTCACTAGCTAGTTGATAGTGTCACGATGCTCCAGTTATCTCCAACCTTCACTAGCTTCCGAGCACTATAAAACAGGGGAAAATAAAACGGAGTAAGCATTACATGCTTAGTAAGTTCGTATAATGAAACTAAACTTACCAATCTTGCTTATTAAATCTAGGCATACAATGTTATGTTTCCATCCATTTGACTAAATTTTCTAATCACATACATTCAATCAAACATGTTAGTCACCAAAATCTTCATATCAGTCAAGTAACATAGATGAGCTCATCAAGCTATAATCTTTCAAGTCATTATCATATCATCTCAAGATTTTGATGCCATGTCAAGAGTTATATGTCCATTGAATCATTGAATTCCGATGGATGCTCAAGTAGTACACTCGAAGTGTACGATTCATTAATCCGTCAATTCTTTATTCAAGGGTACCCCTTAGGGCACTTAACCAAGAAACACTCTCTCGAGCCACATTTCGTATAGCAGGATTACCAGTCCAGGCTAAATCCTTTATATAACGTATGCTCAGAGGGGCTTGATTAGAATTACCAGTCCAGGCCAAACCCTAATCATAACGCATGCTCGAGAGGTATTATATCGGGATTAACCGTCTGAGCCTAATCCTTTCTATTACAAGGTCAATGGGATTACTCGTTTGAGTTAAATCTCGTCAGTAACAAATGCAGGACCTTATTAGTTTCAGGAAAGCACATATAATTATCGGAATTCACATTCCATCGGGACTTAACCCTTTATCACCATTTCAAGCATGAATTTATTTTCCATCATAGCATACAAGTAGAGCACATAAACATAATTCACATTACATACAAACACAGATTCAATTAACATAATTACATACCCAATTAAGTTACATGAACTTACTTCGACACTTATTCGCGTATAAATCTACTAATCTGAAACCTTTTCTTTTCCAAAATCTAACCTCGAATTACTATTGTATGGATCTATATAAATGAATTTAACCATCAATTTCACACATTTCATATTTAAATGGACTTAATTTACGTCCTAGGCAAAATGTAACGGCTCGATTTTGGGCTCAGTTAGAACAATGGTTTCGGGACCACGAATTCGAGGTCAGAGAAATTATTTTTAATATTATTTTATGTGTTGTGGCATGATTATATGAGAGTATGAAAATTTTGGTGAATTAATTTTAGCGATTTCATGCTTAATTATGAAAAAAGACTAAATCGCATAAAGTGCAAAAGTCCTATTTTGATAGCTAAGGGTGTCAAATAGCTAGAGAGCCAAAATTGGGGGTCTTTAAAGGGAAAATAGACCCCTTAGAAGCTGATGGCCGGCCATAGGGGACAAGAAATTCAAATGGTCAAATGGGTAGGTGACTTAATGTATAATAAAATATTACCTTAGTGTCTAGCCATCATCTTTTTCGTTTCTTCCTTCTATTCCACCAAAATTTTCAGCAAAAATGGGGTTTTGGGGAGCTTGAAATTTCAGCAACTTGTAACCCTCACAAATAAGTGACCTTGATGGTTTTTCTTGATGATTTTTGTACTTTTAGAACCCTTGTAGCATGAGCTTTCAAATAAGAGGACTATTTTGCAAAATGGTTGAAAGTTTAGGGTTTTACCATGAGAGTGTTCATGTTGTTTTCTAAAATTTTATGGAAGAAAATGAATCATGGTTGTGAAATAAACAACTTTTGTGAAGTAGTTTTCATGGAAACCCTAACTAAGGACCATTTTACATAAGTTGTAAAATAGTTGATAACGTGTGAAATAATGAGAATTTTGGGCTGCTGCTAGTATAAAAAGTATTTGAATAGGCTTGATTAATGAGAACATGTGATAAAAATTGATTTTCGGGTCTAGGGGTAAAATGATCATTTTGTGAAAGTCTAAGGGCAAAATGGTTATTTTTCCCAATTATGAATTGTTGAGTACCTAGATCAATAAAATGATTAAATTTGTGAATTTTTATCATTATAGATCAAAAATTACAAAATCCGAGCCTAGACTATGGAAAAACAAAACAAGTGGACTAAGCCGAACTAGTTGTCTACATTTTGTAATCCGAGGTAAGTTGTATGTTAATAATGCGACTATATCTTTATGATCTGTAATTGAGTTGATATGCCATAAATTATCTTAATTTTGAATATGAGAATACACGTTGAGAAATTTAAGTAGTAAAGACTTTCGTTGAACATTTGGAATAGACTTGGATATTTGTACCATGATAATAGGTGATATGTGTGCTAGTGTAGGACATGTCTAGGACATGCATCAGCCACATCATAAGAGCCAGTATAAGACATGTCTGGGACATGTGTCAGCCAGATCATGAGAGCTAGTGTAAGACATGTCTGGGACATGCATCGGTATTGAGACGAGAGCTAGTGTAAGACATGTCTGGGACATGCATCGGCGTCGTGATATACAAGCTAGTGTAAGACCTATCTGGGACATGGCGTCAGCTTGTTGTATGTCAGTGTAAGACCTGTTTGGGATATGGCATCGACACTGATAGATGAGAGCCAGTGTAAGACTTGTTTGGGACACGGCATCGGCCTTGGTATATGAAAGCCAGTGTAAGACCATGTCTGGGACATGACGTTGGCATCTTAACCCATATTAGGGCTATTGAGTATCCGGTAGTATTCCAAATGGTTCAACAAAAGGTTTATGATTTATATTGAAATGAGAAAAGTTATGATCAAGTGATGAGTGGTATAGGTACCTAATTGAAATGTATGAGATATGGGCTCAATGTATGCAATATGAGTTGTATTGGATGGTGATGAGTAAGTTGTACATATGTTTATTTATGGTATTCATGAATAAGTTATGAAAAGTTATATGCATATCGTTCTATGATTAGTTGATGATTATTTTCATGCAACTTACTAAGTTTTATGCTTACCCTATTTCCTTTCCATTTTCTTATAGTGTCACCAAAATAGCTCGAGGATCATTTCCTACTTCGGAGAAGCCAATTACACTATCATCTGAAGCACTTGGTATAGTTAGATCTTTTATTTTGATTATGACATGTACAGGACCTTGACTTTTGAGTTTTGTGTCATTGTTAATTGGCCAAATGTGTTGGCTTACTTTAGCATTTGATTCATTTTGTATAAGGCCATGGAAAATGGCTAATATTGAAAGTTTATATATGAATGCAAGATAGTCCTTCATGAATGTGAAATTGTTGGCATGGTTGAATATAATAAATGTATATAGGCCTTAGTTATGGTTGTTTGGTTGAGAAATCATATTAAATTAGACTTTGATATGTTGGTTGGCATTAGATGGTGTTTCCGGGTGGCACAAGGCTTGGTAGATAGCCTTATATTGTTTACATGGGTAGACGCACGGGCGTGTGTCCAGGTCGTGTGTGACACACAGTCAGCCCCATGGGCGTGTTGCTTGGTCGTGTGTCCCCTGCACGTAAAATTTGCAAGTTAGTATGCATGGTAGTAAACACACAGGCAGAGACACGGTCGTGTGTCTCAGCCGTGTGGAGGACACAGCCTCTGGCCACGGACGTCTGCCTTGGCCGTGTACCCCTTATTGGATGCTGACGTCAGAAACAGAATGTCAAAGTTTTTAGACACGGGCTAGGACACGGGCGTGTCATGGCCGTGTGAGGGACACGGGCCATAGACACGGACGTGTGTCAGGCCGTGTGAAAACCCTTGTAGGTTCGAATTTAGAATTTAATTCATACGGGCATGGGTCACGGGCATGTCCCTAGATGCTTAGGCCGTGTGTGTCATACGGGCCATCAGCATAGCCATGTTATAATTACCACACGGGCGTGTTGCCCTTCCACATGGGTGTGTGCCCTATTTCAAGAGTTATTTTCTAAAGTTAGTTAAAGGACTCAGGTTGGTCCTGAATGGTTTCTAATGGATGTTTGGGGCCTCGTAGGCCCATATTAAGGAGTTTAGACAAAGTTCGAAATTTTTTTTAATTTAACCGAGTCTTAATGGAATCGAAATGATTGTATGCATGTGATTAAGTGTGGTAACACCTCGTATCTCGTCCTGATGTAGGGCTCGGGTGTGAGGTGTTACACAAAATTATCATTTTGCCCCTAACTTTTCTATAAAGTTCGATTTTGTCCCTAGGCTTGGAAAATGAAACTTGTGCAAATTACTCCCTATTCCAAGTCTAACAAAGCTCCATTACAAGTTTTCCAGCACATGTATTCATAAAATTTCAAAAATTTCATCAAATTTTATAACTTTTCATTTTAGTTTTTAAATCATATTTTCATCAAAAATCACTGTGTAAAAGTTGTTTATCTATCAATAATCTTTCATTTTCTACCATAAATTTCTAATTTACAGCATATACATCCATGACCCATTTCCATACCTTGATAAATTTTCAAATTAATCCCTTAAATAGAGAGATTAAGCTATCCCGATTTCAAAAATACCAAAATTACTAAAAACGGACAAGGAAAATTACCCAATTAGGCATTGAAAGTTTCTTTTTTCTCACCTAGGATTTCCATGTGTTTTTAGGTTGAAGATGATGAAAATAAGATGATATTTTTTATCATGTTTTAATTAATTTAATTATTTTTCTATTTCCAATTTAGTCCTTGCCCTATTTCTATAATTCCATGAATGAGTCACCAAGAAAAATCTACATACTTTTCTTAATGGTCTAATTACCATATAAGGACCTCTAGTTTTGAATTCCATAGTTATTTAATCCTTATAGCTACTAGAATTCAACTTTCACATTTTATGCGATTTAGTCCTTCTTGGAATTAAATACTTAATCGATAAAATTTTTGTATCAATATTTTCACATGACATGCCTATTATAATACGGAGCATATAATGAAATAAAAATAAACCTTATTTTTGGATCGAATTTGTGGACCCGAAACTACTGTTTCGATTTTATTGAAAAATGGGTTGTTACAAGGAGGCAGCTAAAGGGAGCTCTGCATGTTGTAGCCATTGTGTAATTTGAAGTCTAGTAGTGGAGAAAATGAGGAATTGATAAACTTCCTTACCTCTCTATATTATGGATTTAAGAAAGAAGTAGAGTAAGAACTCTTAAAAGTTTCTATATAATGATGGATTCTGGGTTCTTAAGGTTTGAACACCTTTAGTTTAACCAGTAAATAATTATCATGCTTAGCTATAAGGACGAAAGAGGCTCTAGCATTTGGACAAGCTAAGTTGATAAGGATAAAGGAATTCAATGAGATTCTATAACCTATCTCTAGGTGTTCTATGGTGTTGTGTCTTTTGATTGAAACACCTTCATGATTGGTATGTGATGTGCCTAAAAACATGATTGTGGGTGAAAGGGATGAGCGAATATGTTGTGTGTGCATAGCCTACTAGAAGCATGTGAATGTTCTAAGCATGATTGATGATTGTTTGGTAGTTACTTTTTGATGTTTGAATATTTGGCATACTGTATAAGAGTATCTGCCAATGTAGTTCCGGATGCATAAAATAGTTATGTTTCCATGTCTAAAAAGATAGTGTACTCCATGATAGTATATAATGAAATGCATGTATTACATGAATACAATGGTAGGGTATGGTGGGGTATGGAGGGGAAATTATTGGCGGGTTAGACGAAGTTAGGATTTGAGAAATGGTGTTTTGTATACCGTCATTTGGGATTGCGGGGTGTAAATCGTGATGTTTAAAACTCCGGGCCTTGCGAAGGGGACACTGTGATGTTTGAGCCTTAAGGTTAGAAGTGATGAAATGGAGGAATGGGCAGATGACAGAGAAATGGAATTTTTGTTAGATTCCGCAATCTGGTGTTGCTAGGTGCAAACTGTGATGTGTGAAGCTCCAAGCTTTATGAAGGAGACACTACGGTGTTCGAGCATCAAGGTTAATATGAAACGAAATGACATCGACTAGCTCGCTAAAGTGACATCGTGACGCCAGTTATTAGGTTCTATAGAGCAGCCCCGCGACGGTGATCAACAGGCTTTATGGGACGACACCGCAATGACAAGAAGGTCCTTCTGGGCTACATCTCAAAGAGGTTTAAGGTGTAAGACCTTATCTTGGTTATGACATCATATAGAGTCTGCCAGGACATTAAATATGGGGAATTACAGTGTGTAAGACCATAGTTCGGATATGGCATCATAAAAAGTCCACCAGGATGTTTAAGATGGGAAATTATAAAGTGTAATACCATAACTTGGCTATGACAACGAGTAAATATCCGTGAAGACAATAAATCTGAAAGCTGACCGGATGAGGAAAATAAGATTGTAGTATGAATCTTGTGGAGAAAAGCATGATTGGATGGAAATGGTGCGCTTGAGAATGCGGTAAACGGGATAGCCAAATACCCACGAGCATGAGTCAGCAGATTGTGGCTAATAAACTATAATTGGTAAGGATCGTGATATGTTCAAGCGGAACCTAACTCTGAGGATTCGAAGATAATATGAAGTAATTAGCAACTGGTAAATTCGTTGAGGTTCACTAGGAGATAATGGTCGACTGGACGGTCTGATGGTTGGGGGTACCAGAACATTTACCAATAAATAGGTAAGTTAACTAAGACTATGTAACACATAATAAACTACATGGAGATTTATGACAGAAGAAGTTTCACTAAGGGCTACTTGGGTTAAAAATCCGCTTTAAGCAAAAGAGAGTACGATCTTATAGGGATATATCTATTAATGTTGTCTATTATGAAGAATTGGAGCAAGGTAAACAGGTAGCCTGAGATAGTTGGTAAAGTACGAAGTTACTCCAAGGGTAGGGCATTCATCCATTTGGCTCATCCACATGTTTAAGGTTTTGAATGCTAAGCTGGCTGAGGTAAAGAGGAAATTGGAACTATGCGGAATCAGGCTAGTACTATGGAATGGGTAAATGTGTCTGAGATAGAGAATGAGTTTGCCAACAACGAGCTACAGAAATAGGGGCAAGGTTTCAACCACACTAGTAAAATCTGCAAAAGGCTAAGAATATACAGGGAGTTTAAAATCTTTGCTTTTAAACTTTGTCTCTTAAAGAATTTGAAATATGATTGTTACACTGTTTCATCGAATCTCATTAAGTTCAGTTGAACTTATGAAATTGTCGCTTATTTATAGGGTAAAGGTCTAACTCAGAAATTGAAGGGAGGGACCAAGCCAGACATTGCCAGTTGAAGGGTGGACGTAGATGTCATTCA
Organism: Gossypium arboreum; assembly: GCF_025698485.1. Taxonomy (NCBI): domain Eukaryota; kingdom Viridiplantae; phylum Streptophyta; class Magnoliopsida; order Malvales; family Malvaceae; genus Gossypium; species Gossypium arboreum. The sequence continues at coordinate 14,696,797 of NC_069082.1, read as the reverse complement.
TTTGTATAAAAGGGCAAATTCCTAGAGGCTATGTCTCGGGGATTAAATCAGATCTATTAGATATATAGGCTGAAGTCAAAATCATATATGCACTACTAGTTCTACTAATGTAATGAAATTGTACGAATTACGGCGTTAGAATGATGAGGATTATTTTTATTGAAGCTAAATATTGTATTTTAATGGATTTAAAATATTCAAACAAGTCAGTCTAGAAGTATTTTTAAGTTATTTAAGTTAATTGTTACATTGGTACCAAGATCTGTGGATCGAGTCAGGTATAAGGTATTATAGTAATAATATTTTGAAGTTGTGTGTATAGCTCTATTGGTGCCATCTATTTATAGGGAGAGAAGGTAAAAGCCTAGTTGAATTAGAGAATTTTTTTTCAAATAGAAAAACAAACTCTTTGTCTAGTTAGGAGTATAGGTGGTGACAACCCTAGTTAATATTACTTAGGGTTAGGCGTCTATCCTATTAAGATAAGGGGTTTTTAGGCCTCTTCCATATTTGGTCTAATTACAAGTACTTTTTAGGCTTTTAACACAATACTTTATAATTTGATCCGACCCAATATTTGTTTTTTCATTTCTCAAAAATAAACTAATAATATTTATATTAAATAATTTCCTATCCCAATTTTACTCCCGGTAAAATTATGACGATTTTACCCTGGTAAAATTTTCGAGAAAATATATTTAATATTTCACCATTCAACTTGTTCACTATGATAGAATAATTTATTTTCATTTTCAGAGTTTAAAATAGCTAAAAAATATAAACTCATTCTTTCAATCATTTTTGAGCAATCCATGTTCATTTGCGAATGAATCATTTCTCATTTTCTTTTTCATTTCCATTTTCATTTTGAGAAAACCACATTCATTATCAAATGATTCCATTTCTCCATTTCAGAAAAAACCATAATCATTTTTTAATGTTTTCCATTTCTCTATTTTTATTCATTCTGTTCATTTTGATTCAAACATGCAATTCATTTCTAGTTTCAACGAGCTAGTGGGGAGACTGATTAGACATATGCAATTGAGGTTCACATGATTTATAACTAAGTTCCAGCTTTTCGCCTATTAATTATAAACTCATTTTGTCACGAATTCATTCCACTATAGTATTGTGACTGTGCTCCCTTTATGACATACATTACGAAAGCAACTTGATTAGTAATGAACTTTTCATAAGTATGTTACCCTCATAGGATATCCTTAATATCTTTGGGATAATATCCGTTCTCCCAATATGATCCTATTTTATCTCATTGTAACCATTACATCTTCTTTCATGAAAAATCAATTATTATCAAATAGTAATCAAGTCATTCATTACAAGGACGAACGACCTGTGACCACATTTACTTTTCATCAACCATGTAATGTTAATGAGTGAATATCATTTACCTATGTCTTGAGCTATTCATTCTACTATTATGAATGATGCTACATACTGCAGAAGTCGTACGCCCAAAGCACCAGCTTTTGGTTCCTTATCTATTCAAACTCAAGGTTTTACTTACATCAAAGTGTATGAGTCACGCATACATAGTCCGTCACCCACTCAAGATTTAGGTATGCCACACTATGAATGTCACAAGTGAATAAATCCATAAATAGATACTGAATGTATTCTTCTTGGGTCCAATTAGATATACTTTCAGTCTAGTCAGTGATGTCTATGTCTCTATCTTTTGGGAGTCATCCGCTTTGATGCCCAAGAGAAATCATCTCTCCATTTGGACTTGATAGACAACATATTAGTCTTTCAATCGGCTTGCTCATTTCCGATTAGACTAAGAACATGTTTAGGTTCATCTACTAAAACAAACTATCTTTCTGTATTACGATCCAACCATGTAATACTGCTTAATATTAGTTAAAAATTAGACAACCAATGAGCAACATTTTCTTCCAATTTGCATTGTGTGCAAAAATCATGTGAGGACAATATACTATTAATGTAATTCATGAATCGTTTTATTAACCAATCTGTTCAGAAAATTACAAGTGTACTTAGATGAAAATACTACATTTAGGGCACGGATCCAACAATCTGAACATACGTTACATATACATTTAATGATTCATTTTGAGATCCTTGTCATTCTTCTAATTTCATTTAATAGATGCAACATCAATCACTTGTTTCAATTCAATTTCATTTACAAGCCATGTATGTTAATTTTTATCAACATTTCAATTATGTTCAAACATAGATAAAAATGGACATAACACAATAAAACCTATTAAAATGGGAAGGGTAGTAAGTTCCATAAGAACTTACTTTTGAAAACACAAAACAGATAGATTTCTCAGGGCCTATTCTTCAATTTTAGCTTTTCATCTACTAGCTCCACTTTTATCAAATTCCGGTTCTATACAATTATATATAAAAATAAATATTATATATTAACACACAATAGTCATTTAATGGCTCAAAGCAACAATGCCATCAAATGCATGATTCAAATTAATCCATTTATTATTATACACACATTTTTCATTTTATTCAATTTAGTCCCTAAACTCAGGATAAGCAAAACTTTCAATTCCAAGCTTTGGAATAAAATCTGATTTTACATTCTTTCATTAAGGACCTTACCTTTCTATTACTAGCATAATTTCATGAAAAATTTCACATTTATTCAATTAAGTCCCTATTGTTACAAAACTAACAACTAACCTTAATTAAAATTTCAATTTAGTCCTTTTCATAATCTAAGTTCAATATCTATCAATTTCAAGTCTAATTCATTAATTAATCAACAATGATAATGTGCTAAAAATTTAATAATTGAACAAATTGATACATTGACTAGCTAAATCAAACTCCCATGATCACAAAACTATAAAAATTATAAGAAAAAAGCTTGATTTTCATACCTTAATAGTGGTCAAATGTGAAAGGAAAATATTGAAGCTTTCTTCTCTTCTCTTCTATGGTGGACGGTGGGAAAGTGATGAAGATGATGGAATTTTCCACTATCTACCTGTTTATATCTTAATTAAGCTTTAGTTAATTTAGTAATTAATATAATTAAGTTTTAACCTTACTAATCTTTCACTAATTAAACTAAGTGGGATTTAACATCATCATCCACGAACTCCCATTTAAAAATGGTTTAATTATCATTTCATTCATTTTGTTAATTGCTATTTAAGTCCTCAAGCCTTTTGTTAATTAAAACTTAATAACGATTAAACTTTTACAATTTAGTCCTTAAGTTTTAGTTAATTATTTTTTCGACTAAATTACCTGACCATTCTTTAGCACATTTTCAAGTTAACTCCATCAGTATTCCTATTTATATTTACGGACTCGGTTTATGGAAATAAGATTTCAAAACCGCATTTTTTAGTACCACTAAAGATTAGGCTGTTACAGTCACTCCATACAAGTCAAGACAAATTTTCAACCCTTACTTTTTAATTTATCAACTAGATAAATACTATCAACTATTTTGCCTAAAGATTAAATAAATTTATCTGTTAACCATGAGATGTGGTGTAATGGTTGCTCACCTATCCCTTAATCATGAGGTCAGGGGTTTGATCCTCGCCCATGAGGACGGTGCTCATTTCATGGCCAGGTGTTTACCTCTTTGGAGAGCACCTGTAGTGAGAAATTAGTCATTGCTACCGATAATAGATACCGATAAATTTATCTCTTAAATATTTTAAAAAAATTACAGGTAAAAATTAATGACTTAAAATCAATGCAATCATTTGTTATTACACCAATAATTTAATTGGAAACAACAAGCACAATCAGGGTATTAAATTTGACAGTTAATCTTATTAAATATTGTAACTGGATCATCCCTCTATACAAAATGCAAAGGGTATTAATAAAGATAGGTAATAAATAGGGAAGTAGAAGCAAGAAATGGGTGATTTAGAAGCTGTTACTGTCGGCCTTGGATCTTACACTTCACTACTTCAGCAACTATATATGTCAAATCATAAGTATCATACCTTTTTCATACAAATTCACATGCAGAATAGGATAATATCATATCATATATGGAGCTTCCTTTTCCTTTTAGTACTGATATTTATCTTTTTCATTAAATATATTATATATTAATATCGGGATTGCAGCACTTGAAATAAAATCCCAATAGCATGACATATACTATATTATAATGATATCAGAACTGTATGGATCCATGCATGCAATGTAGATAGATACCTGCGCTGCCTGCATTGCATTTGCATGCTTGGCCATATATATGCTTGTTGCCACTTTAAAGACAAAAGCCAAGGATTTTGATTGATACACAAAAGTGATCAAAAGGATATTAAAAATAGTATAAACAAAGCGATGGCTTATTGTTAATAGAAAGGATTTAAAGCAAATTACAATTATAGTATTATTGAGCCCATGGCATGGGAGATTCTATAAGATGTATGTAATTATTGCAACTTGAAACATTATTTTATGTGAGTGAGTTTAGCTGGTTGAATAGTAATTTGCATTTTTTTATAAGTATTAAAGTTTGAGTCTTATTAATAGTCTAATTTGGGTGATTTGTTAGTTTCACTTTTAGCTCTCTATAAAATTAGTGACTTGCATTGCTATAAACTGTTTTTTCTTGCCTAGTTGTGGATCTTGACATTTAATTTTGGGGATTTGATTAAAATTTTAAAAGATTTAATGAGATTTTCATATATTTTAATAATTCTAATTAAAACTTTTAAAAAATTGCCAGACTTAATGAGAATTTACAAAAATTTTAAAGGGGATCTAATTAAAATTTTTAAATATTTTGAAAGACTTATAAAGAATTTTTAAAATTTTCAAAAGTTTTGAGCTATCTTAACTTTAGGGGGTCTCTTATGATCGTCTGCCATGTACTCACTTTTTTTTACAAGCAAACAATTACATTGCAATGGGGAGAGGGAATGAGTTTATTAAAGCATGGATTGAATCATAGATGTTTACACAAATTGAATGAATATTGATTAGCAACATTACTAGCATCAAAATTCAAGTGTCACTAATAATCTCTTAAATATAATTTTTATGGGAAAAACATGATTTTACAAGTACTTAATGTCAAGATCAAGGGGAAGAAGAAAGAGCCTGAAAAGGGAAAAGGAGAAAAAGCAAGACTTTGGGTGAAACCCCAAAAACAGATAAAAGGGAAAAAAAGAGTGGGGGAGCAGTGGGTCATTGTCCCAATCAAAATATTGGTGAGACTGACAAGGTGTGATTAAGTAGTGGGGTGGGGGTGAGTCGAAGCTTAGGGAGACTGATCACAACAATGACTCACTCTCACTCTCACTCTCACTCTCACTCTCACTCTCACTCTCTTACATGTGATGTACAGTCTCACTGAGTCAGAGTTTAAACCATTAAAAACAAAGTGACTGAGTCCACAATTTCTTGTATTTTTTATTTTGCAAACGCCATCAACAGTAGACTCTGTGACTCCCCACTGCTACTTTGTCTCTCTGTTCTCTTTTCTGCACACCTGTCCTCAATGTACCACCACCACCTTCCTTCCATTACTCTATACAATCACATATATGCCTTTGCTCCCATTAATCAAAGCTTGTTTAGGGTTTTCTCTCTCTCTTTTTACTATTTCTTTTTCGATTTCTCTTAATTGATTTGATGTTATAAGCTAGCTATATATGCTGTATTTCTATAATTATACATACATATATAGTATGCATATAAGCAAAAAAAAAAAAAAAGGTCTGCATTAACTGATAAATGCATGTGTTTTAATTTTATATATTTGTCCCTCGTTCTTATAAGTATTTCAACATGTAATTGCATGTACTAATTAGTAGCCACAAATAGAGATGGTGATTTTTTGCCCACCCTAATTTGATATAATTATATCTTGAAAAACACTTCAACTTTAATATATTTATAATTATTTAAATTTGATTCTAAAAATAAATGATATATTTAGGGTGAGTTTAGATGGGTGATAAGATATAGTGCGTTTAGTTTACTTTTTGTCTCACGCTATAATATCTAATTTCACCTTCACCACTGCTTTTACTCTAACTATATACTAAACGTATTGCCCATCTAAAACCCACTCGAATATAAATTTAATTTAATAATTTAATATTTTATATATCTTTTATCAAAATATAATAATAGTACAACATAATAGTAGTAAAATATTAAAACTTATATTATATAATACTAAATTGTTGCATGTTCACGATATGAGTGGAAAAAATTTATGTATAATATATATTTATAAAAAATATATAAAAATAAAAAATTGTTTTGATTGAAATGATACAACTAAAGCTTTGAATCCAATGGATCCTTAAGTTCAATAATATTATGTGTAATTATAGGAAAGGATTATCCATCATATGTATCGCTTTCCAATAGTTTAATGTCACGTCAATATTTTCATCTTGAAAAAATCAAAGCCAAATGAAAATTCTAAAATTTAGTATAAAATTGTTAATGTAGAATTAAACTATTGGAAAGGATAACATCCCTATTTAATACAATTCTTTCTCGTGTAATTATTTTTAAGATTTGTTTAGATTTAAATTGATTTTATAGATCTCATATAAAATATAAAATGATAAAGGTTTAAATATGTCGGGTCCCTATAATATTTTGAATGTAAAATTTAAAATTTAGTCCCCATACTTTAATTTTGAGTTATTGAGTCATTGTGTTTTTCTTGATTTAAAAATTTTTATGCCTAGGCTAACTTTAGTCCAATTTTGCTGTTATTTGCTAAAGTGGCTATTTATAGAAAAAGGTAAAATAATTTTTATAGCCCTTAATATTTATAGTTTTTTTGTCAACTTGACCATTATTTTTATAAATACATAAAAGTTTATATTTTTTCCAATAAAAATCCTAAAATTTAAAAATATATAATTTTTCAATTTTCAAAATTTATGGAAAAATTAAAAAATATTTAAATTTTAAAAAATAAAAAGAGGAATTTAATTTCTAGAGTCCTTTGTCGGTTTATGCTTTCAATTTGAAGCCCTTTTTTTTTTGTACTAAAAGTATTTCAAATGCAAACTTAAAAACATAAAAGAAACAACCATATCTTTGTCGATTGAGTCTTAGCTCGATAGGCATGAGCATTGTTGCCAGTACAGAAGGACATGGGTTCAAGTGCAATGAAGCGTTTTATCTTCCTATTTATGGGTTGGGGAGGGGCTATAGATGGTTTTAGGCATTGTCTCAAAAAGAGCAGATATGATCAGAACCTACAATGAGACTGTTCAAAGAAAAAAAGAGAGAAGAAAAACCACATCTTTACATCATCTCATATGCTCAGAAACCCTTTCGAATTACGATCCCTAGGTGATAGGTTTAGAGAATTTTATTTTTTTTAATTTTAATTATCTTAAAATTGTATAATTTATTTTTTATTTTATAAAAAAATATATTTATTATTTTTAGAATTTTATATATTTTTAAAGAGTAATGGTCAAATTGAAAAAAGCTGTAAATCTTGAGGGTTATAAAAATATTTTGCCTTTTCTCTATAATTTCCACATTAGAGATTAATTAAAAAATGGATGAAAGTCAACTTGGGGACTAAGATTTTTAAATCAAGAACTCAATGTCTTAAAATTAAAGTGTAAAGATTAAATTTTAAATTTTAAAAGAGTATAAAAATCAGTGATAAATACACTATCATAAATATATTTATTAGTTAGTTAAAAAGGAAAATTCATCAGTCATATTTTAACTAAAAAAGTGTTGGGTTAAGTAGTGATTTATGTTGAAGGAATGGAAAGTGTTTACAGTAACATAAAATCCAAAACAAACAAAAAAAAAAAATACATACATTATGTAGGGTACTTTTGTAAGTATTCTGATTGAAAAGTTGGCATTAAACCCAAGCATCGTCAAAATAAAACCTACTCCAACCTCAGCCAAAATCGATATAAAGAAAAAGCTCAACTCTATTAGAGATTATTTTACAATCCCTACTTATAACTTGGTTGATCCCATTGAAATTTCAGTGTTTATTAATTAAAAAAAAATTTTCATCAGGCAAAGATGAAGATAAACGAACCGCAATTGGGAACATTAAATGCATAGAAAAATAAACTTCGGGTGTCACTGTATTAATAGATTGTCATCATATCCTAGCTTCCCATCTATAGATAGAATCATTTACTAAGCATGCAAAGCAATCTTAAAACTTTAATTAGTAACGATCAAAAGTTGATAAACCCCTAGAATAATCAATTATTAGAAGAAAAGAGGAGCATGGTTGCCCTCATCATTGTCATCATCATTATCATTATCATCAACATCATCGTTATCATCATCTTCTACTTCAACCTCACAATACTCAACGGTATGTGGTGCGTGGCCATCTCCGAAGGCTCGAACATGGTCTTTGAGCGACCTTTTGTGCTTGAAATCCGACCCGCAAATGCAAAACCAGAGCTTCCCGCAGTTCTTCTCGTGTGTCCTCCAATCCCCTCTCACTGCGAAGGGCTTACCGCATTTTCGGCACTCGAACGGCTTTGCTCCATGCTTTCGCTTGTAATGTGTCTGCAAAGTTCTGAAATCCTTCAATGGTCTAGACCTTGGGTGATCTATATTGTTTTTGCAACCCTCAGCACAGCAGTAACAAGGAAGTCTCAGCATAGAAGAAGCCGGTTTCGTTCCTCTTAAGGATTCAGGGCCTTTTCGATACTGTGATCCATGCCCCCACATATGCATCTAAGAAACAAATGGGACAAAGATTACAAGACATCCTTAATTACGAAGAAATCCCATGATGTCATAGAATAATCTAATAGGTGATTAATGATTTGTCATACAATAAGTACTATAGGTAGTAAGTTTTTGGAACCTGCATGTTGTTGTATCTATTGAAGGTTTTGTTGCAGACACTGCAAGAGAACTGAGTGGGACCAACAAGGATCTGGGCGGGTGAAGGAATCCAGTACTGTCCTTCAACAAGACTGTTACCAATGTCATTAGAGTTGCTAGAGCTGGTCTCAACTGTTGTTGGTGGACCAATGTGGAGGGCAACTGTTACACCACTTTCAGTCTCGGTAGTACTAGTAGGGTTTGGACAGCTGGGGACCTTGCTTGACGTTGAGCTTGAAGGATGTGATGTTAAAGGGTATTTGGAAATGCGTGGGGCTTGTCCAGGAGGACCAAGTGATAAGACTATGGAATCTTCACCTTCTACATGATCATCAGCTTCATGGCAGGAACTTTCTCTAGGGGATATATTATTGTAGGTAAAGGAAGGAGCTTGCATGCTGATAATTGCTGCTAGTGCTACACAAGGGATTTATTTTTGGCCTTTTGGAGAAGAAAGATTAGTGGGGACTAGAAGGCTATGAATAAAGAATTGGTTTTTTTTACCCTTTTTTTACTGTGCCATGTAACAAGAAAAAGCTCGAGTAAGCTGCTATAAAGAAACTCACAACATGGTTCTCAAATCATTAAATAGTGGATAATTTCATGACAAGTAGGGAGAGCTTGGGAAGGGTGGTTTATAAAGGGGCCGTGGAGACCCAGAGAGATTGGATTTTGGCGTGTTTGGGAATGGAGGAGACAAGCGAGCGACAAAGGAGGAGAGGGGGAAGATGCATAGGAGAGCGTAGCAACAGTGAGTAACACTCCTTTCACTCTCACAGGCAGTGTGCAGGTAGGCTAAAAATGCTCGATAATCGAGCTCCTAATCCCTTCCTCTTTTCGACTCCTGCTTACATTTACTCTTTTTTCTTTTATTCAGCCAAAAAGTGAGAGATGTACATGATGCAGCAGATATGAAATGAAGCAATTTTAACTGTACAAATGGAAGGCGTGAGTACCTTCCTCCCCCACATTTGTTATTTAAAGATATTGTGATAGTGATAAAGGCGTTTTGGTGTTTCTGCTGTGTTGTGTGGAGGTGATTCATGCTGGAGGAGACTACTACTTTGCAGAAAAAGCAATCAATCAATATATGTATATAACAATTTGAATGAAAAATACAATAATTCCACACAGAAACAAGAGAGTACTCTACTCCTTTACTCCTATATTATATCATCACCTCAGCATTCTCCTTTTACAATTTCAATAAGTTTGAATGTGTTAATTTAGCCTTTGGCTTTGGCATTGGCACGGCTGAAAGGTGAAATTGCTGCAGCACTTATATATATATATATATATATATATATATATATAAAAGGAATTGTCAATTTGGACCAAGACCAGAAGAGAGAGAGAGAGAGAGAGAGAGAGACTGTGCAAGTGCTTACATGCATGTGTTTCAAGGCATAGAAATGTGAAGATTCTTCACTGTAAAGGAGAAAGTTATCAGGGGGAAAAAATTTGGCGATTCAGTCTTCACCTACTGGAATTAATTCAATGAGAGAAGCAATTGTTTTTTCACGTTCAACCCTTGCTTTTTCAACATTAATTGATTTGTCCTAATGTTTGTTCCTTTGATTGGAAAGAACACACAACCCTTTACATCTTAAGCCTATCTTCAACCTTTTAACGGCCTCCCGATCATGAACCATCCCATCAAATATACATATACATATATAAGCCACTTCAGAATATATATATATATATATATATATATATATATATATATATATATATTACGGTCCATAACGTAACTACTAAGTTTAGCCGCAATATATATATGTATAAAACAAAATCTAGAGTTTGAACATATTTAAGGCCAAACGCTGACTTAGAAAATTTTGAATGAAGGATTAAATTTTGAGAAATTAAAATAGGTATGTGTTGTGTTTGATTCATCATGTCATTACATTATTTTTATTGTTAGAAGGCCTTCGAGGTTAAACTAAATTTGATTTTCTTTGGGCCTTGGCTTCTATTCATTCATTCTTTTTCTTCTTGTTTTTATTTATTTCACAATATATTTTTTAAATATTTCTCCATTCTTGTTAAATATTTTAAATTTAAACACATTAGACTTATCATGATATTAACATACAATTTGTAATTCTCCAAAAAAAAATGTACTCAAATATTTTTAGTGTCACAAAATGTAATATTTCAACACAATATGACCATAAATATAAAATTCACAATAATCACACTAGAAATAATAATTTTAATAAAAAAGCTAAAATTCTAATCAAGATTGAATAAATTTAAGATTATAAAACAATCAATTATAATTTCTTCAAAGATTTGTATTAATCAACTTCTAAAAGTTGTTAATTAAGTTGTTAGGAATCTCATATGTGACCAAAGATCCCTAATTCATTCAATCAATAAAAATTTATTCTTGTATAAAATCTCAATTTATCACAAGACACAACATTAACTTATAGAGATTAATCTATAAATGTTTAATTTTGAAAAATTATTGAGTTTTTCATCATATATTTGTTAAGTTGCAACTTGATAACTCCCATATTTAAAGTTATTTTAGTATAGTTTTTGTAGTATTTTGCGATTAAATTGTAATAGTTAGATTACTTCTGTTATATTTTATGGTTTCTCGAATTAATTATATTTTATATGCATTTTGTTTATTTTGTTTATTATTTTTAGAATTAGTTCACATTTATTTGCTATTTTTAATTTTTTCATTGTATAAAAAGTGATTGTTAGGGTTTTAACTCGATTAAGTAACAAACAAGAAAATAGCAGAATAAATTGAGAAATTGAGCACACAAATTTAACGTGGAAAAATCCCTCCAAAGAGGATAAAAAACCACGGGCAAATATAATTTTACTATAATGGCAAAAGAACGAAGAGTACAAAAGATGGAGATAAAAACTAAACCTCGAAAACCCAAAAACAAAGAACCCACAAAATGTAAACACAAAATTCTCTAAATGTGTTATGAGTTCTAATCTCTAATGGGTGTATTTTCTAAGGTTGTAAAAGAGCCTATTTATAGGCTAAATTCATAGATCAAATAATAATAAAATAATCTAAACTAATCGTGTTTGATTGAAACAAGTAAATGAGTTTAACCGAAAGACTATTTTTCAAATTTGATGAAAATAGGAGTCATATTTAACAAATCTCCACCTTGACTCATATTTCCACAATGCCATCTTTGCTAAAGCCCACCACGAGCCTATCTTGAACTATGCGAGGAATTAATCGAGTCAATTTGTGCTTAGAACCTGAAGACTTCTAGCCTTCGACTTGTACACTTTGCCAAATCAAAACTAATCCGGTCCGATTTTCACGAACACGGTGCCTAACTTTTCAAAACCTGCATCTAAAAGAGAACCTCTCTTCAACGAAATAGTCATACCTTTTTCCCTCCTATGACCAAGTTGCCTCCGCTCCAAACAAGTTGACTTCAACTCCGTAACGGACGAGGGATATCCGATTTCACCGGTCACTGTATAACCTTTCAGAATATAAAGACTGCTGGTTCTTTTACCTTTTAACAAAACGAGAGCTCCACGAGATACTTTAATACCGCTCGACTCGATGTTGATTTTGCATCCTTTCAAGTCTAAAATACTTAAGGAGATGAGATTCTTTCGTAAATCAGGTACATATCTGACATCTGAGAGTGTCCTAATCGTCCCATTGTGCATCTTAATTTTAACAGTACCAATACCAATAACCTTACTAGATGAATCGTTTCCCATGCGCACAACTCCACCTTCAATCGAACTGTATGTGGAGAACTAGTCTCTATTGGGACACATGTGGAAAGAACATCTTGAATCTAGGATCCATTCGGATGTGAGCTTGGTGTTATCACTTGTTGACACTAACAAGAAATCATCCCCATTTTCATCGGCCAAATTAGCACCAGCTACATCTTCCTCGTTACTCTCAGCTGTTTTTTTATTTCGCAGTTTATAACAATCTGCTTTGACATGACCTAACTTTTTACAATAGCGACACCTTTTATCTCGTTTCTTTGATGCTACCAAAACGGAAGCTTGCCTATCTGTCTTGCTATCCAAATGAAGCTCATTGTCGACTTTGTCTCTACTCAACAAATGACCCTTCACATCTTCGAACGAGAGTTTGTCTCTGCCATAAATCAGGGTCTCCCTAAAAGACTTGTATGAAGGGGGTAAAGAGCACAATAATAGCATAGCCTGATCTTCATCGTCAATATTAACCTCAACATTCTTTAAATCATTTAAAAGAGTAATGAATTGACTGGTGTGATCTCTAAGAAGCTCACCTTCGTTCAAACGAAACGTAAATAGACGTTGTTTCAACACTAAACGGTTAGCCAGAGACTTAGTCGCATAAAGAGTTTCTAACCTTTTCCACAAGGCAGATGATGTCTTCTCCATCAATACCTCCTGCAATACCGTATTCTTGAGGCACAACTGGATTGCAGATAAAGCCTTTTCATCAAGCTCTTCGCATTCTGTTTTATTTAGATTCTCAGGCTTTTTCCCGATAACAACCTTTTTCAAGCCTGATTGAACTAGAATTGCCATCATCCGAACTTGCCACAGATTGAAATTTGTCTCACCATCGAACTTCTCAATTTCAAACCTTGTTGTTGCCATCTCTAAACGGGCTGATCTATGAAAATTGAACTAGCTCTAATACCACTTGTTAGGATTTTAACCCGATTAAGTAACGAACAAGAAAATAGCAGAATAAATTGAGAAATTGAACACACAAATTTAACGTGGAAAAACCCCTCCAAAGAGGATAAAAAACCACGGGCAAAGATAATTTTACTATAATGGCAAAAGAACGAAGAGTACAAAAGATGGAGATAAAAACTAAACCCCGAAAACCCGAAAATAAAGAACCCACAAAATGTAAATACAAAATTCTCTAAATGTGTTATGAGTTCTAATCTCTAATGGGTGTATTTTCTAAGGTTGTAAAAGAGCCTATTTATAGGTTGTAAACAGTGTTTAACTGAAACAAGTAAACAGTGTTTAACTGAAAGACTATTTTTCAAATTTGACTGAAGATAGGAGTCATATTTAACAGTGATAAAGAGAAGTTTTCTGCTCTACCGGATCAAATTTGCAACAGAGCATGTTTTTAAATTTAAAAATTTTGGAAGCAAGCAGGTCCATCGCAATTCTTTGTTTTGTGGAGTGTCATAATAAAAAACTCAATGATTAAGAGGTATGAATTAAAAGCTTTTATGGAAAAGAAAAAAGAAAAGAAAGAAAGAAAATCACTTGGAGGCAAAAAGAAAAATCTCTAACAACAAGAGAAACTTCATGCTTATAAAGACAAGAAGAAAAGGAGATCCAAGAAGCTCAATTCATCTTCTTTATCTATGTTCTCTCTAGATTGTTTCTTTTTTCTTTTCATTTATGCAAGTTTGTTTTCAATTTCTTTGTGTGATGTTTTCACAATTCTCAATGAACAAAACTTTTTTTCATGATGGATCCTATACCTTAGTTAATTAACTATTTTTCTCTTCAATTATTTTTATTTATGTTAATTACTTAGTCAGTCTTATGCTTATTTAATCTGTTTGTTTGGCTACTAAGTTGTATTAATTTGATAACATTAATTTATCTTGCAAGAGAAAGTTAGAGTTTAGATCTAGATTGCTTAGGATTAAATTTAGTAGCATGGTGAACAAGTTGATTTGTAGCTAGGATAGGAATATTTCTGATGCCCTAATCAACCAAATTCGTTTATTTTTAACGACTTAACCCAACTTGCCTAGCATAGGAATATAGCTAGTGGGGAAGAAAAATTAATTTAGCTAGATATTGGAAGGGTCTAATTAATGCCATTGAATCATAGGTTAGTAATTACATATATTAAATAATTGAATGAGAGATAATTGATTAGCTAGATTAGGTGAAGTTAGAGTCCTAAGTCCATAAAATTGATTTAGAAACTTGAAAGTTTTCATTGCTTTAGTAAAATCTTTATAATTTGCTTAGTTTAATTTTAGTAGTAATTAGAATTTATTTTATTAATATGGATTAGATAAAATTGAATAGTTGGTACTTAGAAGCTTAAAATTTGGTCATCGTAGGAACAATCTCTTCTTATCACCGTATTTACTTGATAGACACGTACACTTGCGTTAAAAATTTTAGTCATCAAGATATTTGCGTCGTTGCCAAGGACCAAAATTTTAAGTTATAATATACTAATATTAATTTTATTCATAAGTAATCTGAGATCACATCTTTTTATTTTTTTTCAAGTATTCTAAAATTGCACGTACAAATATAGGTTAGATTCTTTAAAACTATTTGATCAGAAAATTAAAAGAACTTGTCACCAAATTTGAAAAGCAACCAGACAAGCTAAAATACAACCAACTGAAATGGAAAATGAGAATACTAAGGATCTTGGTGCCAAACCACCTTGGTTGGTAACCAATCATTGATGTTAAAAGCACCTCAACAATCAAGGAGGAGATGTATTGATTACAACATGCCACTAGATAAGGGATATCTCTCTAGTATTGCTAAACCTACCATTGAGGCAAATAACTTCAAGAACAACAAATTCTTTGGACTACTAAGTGAATACCCAAATTCTCATCTAAGAACTTTCTTAGAGATTAATGAGTATAGTGGGATATTCGATGAGGTGATGAAACTATTTTTGTTCAAATTTTCTCTAGATGGGAGAGCTAAGGATTGACTCAACTTTCTCCTCCATGCCTCTATTACTTCGTAGGATCAATTGGTGGAGAAATTTCTAGCTAGATATTTCCCTCTTGCTAAAACTATCAAACTTTTAAGGGATATTTACACTTTCATTCAATATGATGGGGATACTATGTATGATGTGTGGGAAAGTTACAATGAACTTCTTAAAAAGTGCCCAAACCATGGCTTGGAAAGCGCTCAACAAATTTTGGTTTTTTACAGTGGATTAGATGTTGCGACGAAATTTCAAGAAAATGATGCATTTGGAGGTTCGTTAGTTTGAAAGTTCCCCAAATATGCTTATATGATTTTGGAAGATCTAATCTTTTGAAATTATAAGGTTTATGAGCATACTGTATGAAGAAACCAACAAAAGTTAATGTGAGGGGTGCACATTCTACTAAGTAATGTTATGAATATATTTAAGAGGCAAACTACTTGGGAAACCAGAACCAACAACAAAATAATGCAGTTGTTAACACTTATAATCTTGAATAGAGAAATCACTCAAAATTTTCATAGAGGAACAATCATTAGGGAACTAATGCACCAATTTAGATCAAATGCTCTGTTTGAGTTTCAACAAAGATAGCCACAAGGTCTACCTAAGAAAACAACTGAAGAGCTCTTTTTGGAATACATGAAAAAAAAATGATGCTCAAGTCTCAAGTCAAGAGGCAGCCCTTCAATCATTAGAGAAACAACTAGGCCATTTTGCAAATGCTTTAAGCAGTCGATCAAAAAGAACTTTGTTGGCTAACGCACAGCCAAATCTATAGATGGATTTTCGGAATGAGCAATCTAATTCAATTTTTCTTACAAGTAATAAAGAGAGCCTTAGTTACACTAGGTTAAGCAAATAGGTTAGTTAATCTGATTAACAAGATTTAATAACAGAAAAAGGGGTTGAACAGAGTTTGCCCCAAAATTCTAAGCAGAATAAAGAAAGAGTTGAAAAGTCAAAGTTAAAACTTGTTGAAAAAAAGACTCTAGTTTATCCACCTCCTCCATTCCTACGGTGGTTCCAAATGAGCACACTGGATAAACAATTTTATCGATTTCTAGATATGTATAAGAAACTAACTATAAACATTCCATTTGCAGAGGCCTTAGAGCAAATTTCGTGTTTTGTTAAGTTCATAGAAGACATATTGTCGAAGAAAATGTGTCTTAGAGATTATGAGATTATGGCTTTAACTAAAGAATGCAATGTAATTTTATAACATAAGTTGCTTTTAAAGCTTGAGGACCCAGGTAGTTTCGATATCCGATGCTCTATTGGTGTTAATTTTTCTATTAAAGCTTTGTGTTATCTAGGAGAAAGCATCAACTTGATGTCATCGTTAGTTTATAATAAGCTCAAACTAAGAGGGGTAATGCCTACATCAGTTACATTGCGATTAGCTGATATAACTCTAGCATATTTTAGGGGTGTTATGGAGAATGTTATTGTGAAGGTAGGAAACTTTTTTTTTTTACTTTATAGTTCTAGACATGGAGAAAGGCATTGATGTTCCCCTTATCCTTGGTAACCTTTACTAGCGATAGGGTGATCATTCATTGATGTCCAAAAGGGTGAACTTAGAATAAGGGTAGAAAATGAAAATGTAACCTTTAAGGTTTCTCCACTTTAAACTTGATGCAAGATCAGGAAGAGTGTTGTTTGGTTCAAGTTCTTGACAGGATTACAAAGAAGATAATCTTGCCAAGACTATAAATAAGGAGCTTCTTGGAAGGTAACCCAAGCTTCTAAACTTTTGCTTAATTTTTTTCTTTTCTTTAGTTTTTTATTTTTATTTTTACTTTTAAATATATACTAGACTTTCTAACCTACTTAAGCTCGGGTTTAAAGAAGTAATTGTAAATAAATTTAAAATTATGGATTAATGTTAAATTATATAAAAACATGACAAAGACACGCAATATCATTAAAATGAAATAAATATATGATCATTCGATCTCTTTACATAACATGGATAAAAAAATCATGTGAATCATATGTTGGATCTAACGACTTTAGTGTAGTATATTCGTTTGTAAACTTGTAATTTTTTTAATTGATTGGTTAATAAAAAAATCATTGATTACAGTAATATACTTTGTATGATTGTCCTCATATGGTTTTTTTTTACGCAAAGCAAAATGGAAGCAAATGTTGCTCATTGGTTGTCTAATATTTAAACTAATACTAAGTTCTATTACGTGGTTGGATCATAATACAAAAAGACAATTTATATTAGTAGATGAACCTAAATATGTCCTTAGTCTAATCGGAAATAAGCAAACCAATTGAAAGACTAATATGTCTTCTATCAAGTTTAATTGGGGGAGATGCTTTATATTGAGTATTGGAGTGGATAACTCCTAGAAGATAGACATAAATGTGATTGATTGACTGGACTGACAGTACTTCGGACTAGAACCAAGAAGAATATTGAATCCATTTATGGATTTTTTCACTTGTGACATTCATAAGGTAGCATACCTAAATCTTGAGTGGATGACGGACTATGTATGCGTGACTCATACACTTTGATGTAAGTAAAAGCCTGAGTTAGAATAGACAAGGAATCAAAATCTAGTTCATTGGGTGTACAACTATTATAGTATGTAGCATCATTCACAACAGTGGAATTCATAACCCTAGACATGGGTAAATGATATCCTCTCATTGACATTACATGGTTGATGAAAAGTAAACGTAGTCATAAGTTATTTGTGTTTGTGATGAATGACTTGATTATTATTTGATAGTGATTGACTTTTCATGAAGGAAGATGTAATGAATACCATGAGATAAAATAGGATCATATTAGGTGAAAGAATATTATCCCGAAGAGATTAAGGATATCATATAAGGGTAATACACTAATGACAAGTTCAATGTGTAACAGCATGTTTTTAGTGATGTCGGAACAATGGTTTTGAGACCACAATTCTAATTAGTGAATTATTATTTTATTATTTATTTAATGTCTATAGGATTATATTTAGGTTGTATTAAAATTTTGTTAAGAAATTTTAATGTTTAAATGGTTAATTAGGTAAAAAGGACTATATCGTAAAAGGGGTAAAAGTTGATTTTTATTAGTTAAAAAGGCTAAATAGCTATGGAAAGGAAAGCTAATGGACTTATATGACAGTTATATCAGTATCAAGAAGAGAAAAGTATCAGTGATAACGTCGGGTGCAGAGGCATCCTCATGTGCATGGATAGCATATGTTCTTGCTGGTGCTCGTGCCTCATATTTGACAGTTGAATCTTTTTTTGCACCTCGGTTTCAACTCACATTGCCAGGATTTCGAGGTAGTCTACCTCTTGCAGTGGGGTTGCTCGGCCTTGAAGTTTGAACAGTATATTTTTCAAGCCTTTCTGGGCAATCTCTGAGATAGTGGTCAAAGGAACTACATCTAAAACAGGCTCCAATTTTCGTTCGACACTCACCAAAATGAAATTTATTACAGTACTTGCATTTGGGTTTGGTATTTCTTACACTACCCGTACTAGTTACAGATGTAGCCTGAGATCTTGAATTGGAACGTGGAATACTTCTATCTTTCCTAGAGTACCCCGTAGAGGTGGTAAAGTGGTCAAAATTTTTCTTTGATTTCTTAGAAGCTGACTATTGTGACTTTCTCATAAATCTTTTACTCAAAGTTCTGGCTTTCATCTCAACCTGTTTCTTTTCTTTACTCAGCTCTTTAGCTTTATGTGTTCAATCAACCAGTATAACAAATTCTTTTAATCCAAGATTCCCAACCAACAACTTAATATCTTCATTCAGACCCTCTTCAAACCACTTACACATTGTGATTTCAGTCGGGATACACTCTCAGGCATACTTACTCAGTCGGAAAAATTTTCGTTCATACTTAGATACAATCATATGCCCCTGTTTAAGCTCCAGAAATTCTTTTCTTTTTTGATCAAGGATCCTCTGACTGATATATTTCTTTTTGAACTCAGTTTGGAAAAATTCCCATGTGACCATATCCTTCGGTACAATAGAAATTAGTGTATTCCACCATTGATAAGCCAAATCTTTTAATAGAGATACAACACATTTCAGACATTCGGCCGGTGTGCAAGATAATTCATCCAAAACACTGATAGTATTTTCTAACCAGAATTTGGCCCTTTTAGGATCATCTTCAGCTGTTGCTCTGAATTCTTCTGCCTATATTTTTTAATTTTATCTATGTGAGGCTTACTAGTTCTAACAAGTTCTATACCTTGAGGTATATCAGGAACTGGTTGAGAAATAGAAGGGGGTAGAGATTTTTTTACAACCAGATTTGTTCTTACGAATTCTGTAAACCATTCATTCATCATTTGGAAGAAGGATTCTTTTGCCTCTCCTCCTCAACCCTCAGATACGGGCATTCTACTACTAGATACTGCTCTTTGTACTAAAGCTTGAGCATTACTCTCAGCTTCTTCGGATTAAGCTCGGTTTGATGACATTACTATATGAAAAACATATTTAAAATGGTCAGGAGATAACACACTATCATAGGTTATATAATGGTATGAATAGCTAGAGTTGTACATGCTACGTTAGTCCGAGAATCAACTAAACCGTGACTCTTATACCAATAAATGTAACACTCCTAACCTATATTCATCGTTAGAACAGGGTTATAGAGCATTACTGGAGTTTACATGTAACGCCCCAAAATTTATGTTTTTGCTTTTGGGAATTTATGGCACTATTGAGTATCTGCTTCAGTGGTTAAATGTTCTGGGTGTGTGTGAGAGGTTCTAAGATCAAGCCTTACTTTGGAAAATTTTGGTATTTTTCTGAATAAAGTCTTAACCTTGCTCAATAGGCTTATGTTTAATTCTTGATAAGAATATATCAGAATGGGCCTGCTGGTCTGGTGGCTAAGTGGAGTGTTGGTGTGAGAAAGGTCTTGGGTTCTACTCTCTATAACGATAAGGGTTGTATTTTGCTTCTAGTAGTGGCTAGAGTTGTGCTGATTAGGGACTCTAAGTAGTGGTGTGTAGTGGGGGAGTGTGGGAGTGGAAGTAGGAGGGAATTAAGGGATTTGGGGTGAGTTCAAATTTACCCAGCAATTTTTTTTGAAAAAATTCAGTTTCTCTCCCCTCTTGAAGGAAATTCTGCTGTTCATTCTTCTCTTTCCCCAGCCAAAAATCCTCCATTCTCTCTTTGTTCTCCTTTTTGCTACCTTGTTGGACGGTAATTGTTCTCCCTTCCTCATTTGTGGCTTTTCTTTAAGTACTACGGTAAGTAGTCTCTTGTGGTTGTGATTTTGGACGTTAAGTTTTGTTGAGGTTATTTATTTTGTTGATTTGGCATCATCGCATTGCTGATATCAAGACTCTTCTCGTGCTGCTTCGTTAGCAAACTGAATTTGAAGCGTTAGGGGTAAGTTTTAATCGCTCGTCGATTGAGTAATCCGTTTGGATTGGTTTTAACTCGATGTTTGAATGTCTAACTGAGTAGTTTTGGGTAAATATAGGTTCGGGAAGGCTCAGAGTTCGTCTTAGGTTCAATTGAAACTAGGTGGGTACCCGAAAACGCAGGAAATGAGGTTTCAGTGAAAGTCAAAAACCATTCTGTCGATGCCACACGGCCATGTGGTAGGCCGTGTGCCCTAACACAGGCGTGTGATCGATGAGGCTAGGCCTTGCGCACTGGACACGACTGTGTGATGGCCAAGTAGGCCGTATGCAAGACATGAGCTCGACCTTTTAGGCTATGTGAGCCACACGGGTATGTGGGCCCATACGGGTGAACCACACGGGCGTGTAGAATTGTAGGCCAGACAATGTGATCCACACAAGCAAGGCCAATTTAGGCAGAGTAGGCCACATGGGCGTGTGGGCCCACATGAGCAGGCCACATGGGCGTGTGAGCCTATTTTTTTGGAAAACTCTATAAGGTTGCATACGTCGTCCAAGTTGACAGTGACCTGTTGCAGGGTTGGTAAGCATTACTCAGACCCCTAATTTCGTGATCTGCTTATGTGATGTATGATTTAATTATGTGATACTTAGTGTGTAAATCTGAACTATTTGAGCAATCTGATAGACTGTATTTTAACATGCCATTTATGTATGTTGCATTGCATCGGGGTTAGGTTGTTGTTATCAGAGGAAGTATTCTGAAAGGCTTTGAAGCCTGATATATGGCAGCTTAGCTGTAATTATCTGATTATGTGTCGCATTTTGGTACAGCCTGGTGTGTAGGGATGGGTGGGTTGATTTTATCCCCACATGGTGTGTAGGGTTGGACGGAGATGATGTGTAGAGGCTGGTGGATAGGACTTTGATGATCTATTCTGCATCTGTATCTGAGTTGGCTAAGGCCTAAACTGTTCTGTAATGGGCTCTAGCCTCATACTGTATTCTGGTGTATGTTTGAATGCATGTTTTATCCACGAGGATTACACACTGAGTTTGCGAAAACTCACCCTTTTCTATTTTATCTGTTTAGGTAATCCTCAATAGTAGACGGATCAGAGCAGCAGAGGACTTAGCGGTGGCCACACGGTTATCCACTTGGACTATTTATTGTTTACTTATGTTTTAATTTATATTTGGGAAAATTTGATATAATTAAGGCCTTTATGGATTTTTACTTAATTTGGGATTTTGTAATGTTTTACGGGTTTTTTATTGCTAGTAGTAGGAAAACTCGGGTTTTATAAAGAATCAAATGTTTTATGAAACTACCATGCATGCGAAAATGCTTTTAAAAGCTTCTAAAAAGTTTAACGTTTTAAAAATGGTTAACGATTGAAAACAAATGACACGTTTTAGAAGATAACATAAGATGATGAAAAGAGGTACCTACGGAGAAATGGTCTTAACGTCATTTCGATTTATAAAGCACTATCATGTGATATCGCTAGATTCGACCATAACTTGGGGTTTTACATTTAGTGGTATCAGAGTCAGGTTGCAAAACTTGGATGTAGATTTGGGTTTTAAAGAAATGATTTGTAAATAACCTGAAATATTTTTTGAAATAAGTATGTGGTACGCCAAGTCTCCAGCGCCGATACTGTAAGTTCTTTGAAAATCTATTTAGAATTGTCTGAAAATATGATTAGAATATTCTGAAACTACTTTAGGTAGTATAGCACACCGAAAACACTTTAGGAAGTGTAAACTGAAACCAGTAGTGAGACTACGATTCGCGATAACAGACTCTAAACTTCTGATACTGTACTGTATAAAATATTTGTTAATAAATATTGGAACTGTAACTAATGCATAAAACTGTTAATACAGATAAATTTTAAAATTTACGATGAGCACACGTGGTACTCATAGACGAGGTACTAAAGGCGATGGTAGGGGCAGTAGAGGGGCTCGAGCTGAGTCCTTGACATCTGATACTATTCTGAATATGGATACTAGTGAGACAGCGGTATCACTTGTGACAGAGATTGGGTCTGGGTCTCATGATCGTGTGGTTAGGGATGGCACACTGTCCGAAGCCATGCTACGAATTTTGGAGAGGGTCGCTGGGCCCAATACTAGTTTTGGAGGCCGAGGGTCGGTTACAGAATGACTCCGGTCCAATGGGGCTTAGTTATTCAGGGGTGTCGTTGGAGTCGCCCTTAACGTGGCTGAGTGTTGGATGGAGGCGACGGAGAGAATTATGGACGACCTGGATTTTACTGAGCAGAAGCTTAAGGGGGCTGTTTCTCTGTTACGTGATGAGGCATACAAGTGGTAGCTCACGGTTAAAGAAGGTACTCAACCCGACCGTTTGACCTGGGATTATTTTAAGACTGTGTTCTAGGATAAGTATGTAGGGGCCAACTATATGATGCCAGGAGGCGTGAGTTCCTTAATCACACCCAGGGAGACCGTCCAGTGGCCGAGTATGAGGCTAAATTTTGAGAGTGAGCCATTATACACGAGGCATAGTGGCAACTTAATATGAGAGATGTGTACGTTTTGAGGATGGCCTCAGGGATAATCTAAGGGTGCTGATAGCTCCGCAGAGGGAGTGTGAGTTTACTGTTCTAGTCGAGAAGGCCAAGATTGCTGAGGATGTTAAGCGCGCAGAGTGCCAGAACAGAGATCGCAAGAGGGCTCAGAACAAGAGGGATTCAGGGCCCTCGAGTTCTGGGTTGAGGCCTAAGAAAAAGGCCATATTTGATGGGCCAGTGAGAGTTGGGCCTCCTGTTGCACCTACTGGGATCTTACCTTGTGGACATTGTGGTAGATGCCATCCGGGCGAGTGTTGGAGGACCACTGAGGCATGTCTGATGTGGGTTCACAGAGCATCGTGTAAGAGATTGTCCATTGAGAACTGATTAGATGCAAGCTCTAGTTACTGGGACTGCACCGCCACCGGGAGTAGTTCAGTAGCCATTTAGAGGTCAAGGTCAGGCCAAGGATGGTAATGGCATGGGCCAAGGACAGATAGCACTGGGTAGAGGTGCTAGATTGACTGAGGCAAAACAGCCTGCTTTGGTCTATGCTACTCGTCATCGTGAGGACAGAGATGCTCCGAACGTCATTACGGGTACATTTTTAATCTTTAATGTACCTTATCTTGCACTGATAGACATAGGCTCTACACACTTATACGTAGCTAGTACTGTGTTTGAAACCTTGAGCATTCCGGTTGAAAGTACTTCTAGCGAGGTAACTATTGTGAGCCCGTTGGGATAGTCTATTCGAGTAAGTAAACAGTTTAGAGACGTCCCATTAGAGGTCCGAGGGATAGTATTTCTAGCTAATTTGATGGAGCTCCCATTTGGGGAGTTCGATTTGATATTGGGGATGGATTGGTTAGTAAAGCACCAAGTAAGTTTGAATTTGCGACAAAAAGGAGTGTTGAGAACTGATGAGGACAATGAGGTAATTGTGATTAGGGAATGACAAGACTACCTGACTAATGTGATCTCTGCTTTGGTAGCGGAAAGGGTGTGAGGCATTCTTGGCCTATGTCAGTATTTCTGATTCTAGGGACTCTTCAGTTAAAGACATCAGAACAGTGAGGGATTTTCTAGACGTGTTTCATGAGGAGTTATCAGGGTTACCTCCAAGTTGTGAGGTGGATTTTGGGATTAAGTTGTTTCCTGGCACAGCTCCAGTGTCTATCGCTAGTTATCGAATGGAACGAAAAGAGCTGACAAAACTTAAGGCTCAAATTCAGGAGCTGTTAGACCGTGGGTTCGTTCATCCTAGTGTGTCTCCATGGGGAGCACCTGTTCTGTTTGTAAAGAAGAAAGATGGGACGAGGAGGATGTGCATCGACTATCGACAGTTGAATAAGCTAACGATTAAGAAAAAATACCCACTTCTGAGGATAAACAACTTATTCGACCAGTTTAGAGGGGCTTCTGTGTTTTCTAAGATCGATTTGTGTTCGGGTTACCATCAGTTGAGAGTCAAGGAGGCTAATGTGCATAAGAAGGCATTTAAGACTCGATATGGACATTACAAGTTCCTAGTTATGCCTTTTGCTTTGACTAATGCACCGATGACATTTATGGATTTAATGAACAGAGTATTTCAGCCCTACCGGATCAGTTTGTGGTGGTGTTTATCTGTTACATTTTGGTGTATTCTAAGATAGAGGATGAGCACGATGAATATCTCAGAGTGGTTGTACAGATTCTTCGTGAGAAACAGTTGTATGTGAAGTTCAACAAGTGTGAGTTCTGGCTTCAGGAAGTGACATTTCTGGGACATGTAGTTTCTGCTGAGGGGATACAAGTTGATCCTCATAAGATTGAGGCTGTGTTGGGTTGGAAATAGTCAAAGAATGTGTCTGATACTTGCAGCTTTCTGGGGCTAGAAGGATATTATTGATGTTTTGTAGAAGGGTTCTCTTTGATCGCAACTCCGATGACTAAGCTATTGCATAAGGGAGTTCCTTCCGTTTGGACTGATGCACAGCAGGAGAGCTTTGATAAGCTCAAGACGGTTTTAACTCAGGCTCCTATTCTAATACAGCCTGAGCCCAGTAAAAACTTCATGGTATACAATGATGCGCAGCATGTGGGTCTGGGTTGTGTTCTGATGCAAGTTAAGAAGGTAATTGCTTATGTATCTCGACATCTTAAGACTCATGAGGCGAACTATCTGACGCACAACTTAGAGTTGGCAGCAGTGGTATTTGTATTGAAAATCTGGAGGCATTACTTGTATGGTGAAAGGTGTATTATCTACACTGATCACAAGAGCCTCAAGTATCTCCTCACTCAGAAGGAGTTAAACCTTAGGCAGGGTAGATGGGTTGAACTACTTAAGGATTACGACTGTACGATTAAATACCACCCTGGTAAGACTAACGTGGTGGCCAGTGTACTGAGTCGTAGGGATGTGATTGATCTGAGGGTGATGTTTGCTCGCCCCAGTTTATTTGATGATGGTAGTTTATTGGCCGAGCTACAGGTTAAGCCGACTTGGATAGATCAGATTAATGGTAAATAGTTGGAGGATGAGTCTTTGCGTCTTTGGTTTGGACAGATTGAAAGTTGTAACATTACGAATTTTACATTGAACAGTGATGGGGTACTATGTTTCTGCGGTTGAATTTATGTATCGAATGATGAGGATTTGAGACAATCAATTCTGAGGGAAGCGTATAATATCCCTTATGCTATGCATCTCGGCGGGAAGAAAATGTACCGAGATCTTCGAGAGTTATATTGGTGGCCAGGGTTGAAGCGTGTGGTCACTGATTTCGTTGCTCACCGTTTGACTTGTCAGTAGGTTAAGGCTGAGCATCAGTTACCTTCGGGTTTGCTGCAGCCGGTTGAGATACCGATGTGGAAATGTGAGCAAGTAATGATGGACTTCATTAGTGGGTTGCATCTAACACCCACTAAGAAGGATTATGTATAGGTTATCGTGGATCAATTGACCAAGTTTTCTCACTTCATTCCACTCAGGACGGACTTCTCTCTACAGAAATTGTGTAAACTCTACATATCAGAAATAGTGAGACTTCATGGGGTACCCCAGTCGATAATCTCTGTTAGGGATCCACGTTTCACGTCTCGATTCTGGAAGAAGCTTCATGAGGCTCTGGGTTCAACATTGGACTTCAGTACTACTTTCCATCCTCAGATAGATGGTCAATCTGAGAGGGTGTTTCAGACATTGGAGAATATGTTGAGGAGCTGTGTGATTGACTTCCGAGGCAGTTGGAAGGAGTATTTGCCGTTTGCAGAGTTCGCTTACAATAATAGTTACCAGTCTAGTATACAGATGACACCTTACGAGGCACTTTATGGTCATAAGTGTCACACCCCTTTATGCTGGACTGAGTTGGGTGAGCGACGTGTTCTGGGTCTTGAGTTGGTTTTTGAGACAGAGGATAAGGTTAGGTTGATTCAAGATCGACTAAAAGCGGCATCGGATAGGCAGAAATCTTATACAGATCTAAAGAGATGTGAAATCGAGTGTTTTGTGGGGGACTTCGTGTTCTAAAGGTCTCGCCATGGAAGAAGATTCTGATGTTTGGTTGTAAGGGCAAGCTGAGCCCTAGATTTATTGGGTCGTACCGTATTCTGAAACGAGTAGGACCGGTTTCTTATCAATTGGAACTACCTCCAGAGTTAGACCGTATCCACGATTCACGTCCCGATGTTGAAGCACTACTGCTCTGATCCCACACATATTGTTCCTCTAGAGAAGATTGAGGTTCGACCAGATCTGACCTTCGAGGAGGAGTCGATTCAGGATTTGAATCGAGACGTTAAAGTTATGAGGAGGAAACCCATTCCTTTAGTAAAGGTGCTGTGGCGGAATCATAGCACTGAGGGGGTTACATGGGAGCTTGAAGATGCAATGTGCTAGCAGTATCCTCATTTGTTCTGATTAGGTAAATTTCAAGGCCAAAATTTTCTTTTTGGGGGGTAGAGTTGTAATGCCCCAAAATTTATGTTTTTGTTTTTGTGAATTTATGACGCAATTGAGTATCTGCTTCAGTGATTAAATGTTCTGGGTGTGTGTGAAAGGTTCCAAGTTCAACCCTTACTTGGGAAAATTTTGCTATTTTTCTGAATAAAGCCTTAACCTTGCTCAATAGGCTTATGTTTAATTTTTGATAAGAATATATCAGAATGGGTCTGCTGGTTTGGTGGCTAAGTGGAGTGTTGGTGTGAGGGAAGTCTTGTGTTCGACTCTCTAGGATGAAAAGGGTTGTATTTTTGCTTCTAGTAGTGGCTAGAGTTGTGCTGATTAGGGACTTTGAGTAATGGTGTGCAGTGGGATGGTGTGTAGTGGGGGAGTGTGAGAGTGGAAGTAAGAGGCAATTAAGGGATTTGGGGTGAGTTCTACTTTACCTAGCAACTTTTTTTTAAAAAAAATTCTGTTTTTCTCCCCTCCTGAAGGAAATTTTACTGTTCATTCTTCCCTTTCCCCAGTCAAAAATCCACCCTTCTCTCTTCGTTCTCCTTTTTGCTCCCTTGTTGGACGGTAATCGTTCACCCTCCCCAATTTGTGGTGTTTCTTTAAGTACTACGGTAAGTAGTCTCTTGTGGTTGTGATTTTGGACGTTAAGTTTTGTTGAGGATATTTATTTTGTTGATTTGGCAGCATCGCATTGCTGAGACTAAGACTCTTCTCGTGCTGCTTCGTTAGCAAACTGAACTTGAAGTGTTAGGGGTAAGTTTCAATCACTCGTCGATTGAGTAATCCGTTTGGATTGGTTTTAATTCAATGTTTGAGTGTCTAACTGAGTAATTTTGGGCAAATATAAGTTCGGGAAGGCTAGGAGTTCGTCTTAGCTTCAATTGAAACCAGTTGTGTACATGGAAACACAGGAAATGAGGTTTCGGCGAAAGTCAAAAACCATTCTATCCACGCCACACGGCCATGTGGTAGGCCGTATGCCCTAACACGGGCGTGTGATCGACGAGGCTAGGCCGTGAGTACTGGGCACGGCTGTGTGATCTACTAGGCCAGGTAGTGCGTATTGGGCACGGCCGTGTGATGGCCAAGCAGGTCATGGGCTCGACCTATTGGGCCATGTGGGCTACACGGCATGTGGGCCCATATGTGTGAACCACTCGGGCGTGTGGAATTCTGGGCTAGGCTGTGTGATCCACATGGCTAAGGCCAATTTAGGCTGAGTTGGCCACACGGGCTTGTGGGCCCACACGGGTAGGCCACATGGGAGTGTGAGCCTATTTTTTTGGAAAACTCTGTAAGGTTGCATGGGTCGCCCAAGTTGATTGTGAACTATCATAGGGTCGGT
The DNA here is from genome assembly GCF_025698485.1 of Gossypium arboreum. Taxonomy (NCBI): domain Eukaryota; kingdom Viridiplantae; phylum Streptophyta; class Magnoliopsida; order Malvales; family Malvaceae; genus Gossypium; species Gossypium arboreum. The sequence goes on along the minus strand of NC_069082.1, from coordinate 14,668,040 downwards.
AAGCATTACTCAGACCCCTAATTTCATGATCTGGTTATGTGATGTATGATTTTAAGCATGTGATACTTAGCGTGTAACTCTGAATTGTTTGAGAAATCTGATAGACTGCATTTTAGCATGCCATTTATGTATGTTGCATTGCACCATGGTTGGGTTGTTTTTATTAGAGGAAGTATTTTGAAAGGCTTTTAAGTCTGATATCTGGAAACTTAGCTGCAATTATCTGATTATGTACTGCATTCCGGTATAGTCTGGTGTGTAGGGATTGGTGGGTTGATTTTATCCCTACATAGTGTGTAGGTTGGACGGAGATGGTGTGTAGAGGCTGGTGGGTAGGACTTTGATGATCTGTTCTGCATCTGTATCTGAGTGGGCTAAGGCCTAGATTGGTTCTGTAATGGGCTCCGGCCCCAGACTGTATTCTGATGTATGTTTGAATACATGTTTTATCCGTGAGGATTACACATTGAGTTTGTGAAAACTTACCCTTTTCAGTTTTATCTGTTCAAGTAATCCCTAGTAGTAGACGGATCGGAGCAGCAGAGGACTCAGCGGTGGTCACACAATTTTCCACTTGGACTATTTACCGTTTACTTATGTTTTAATTTATATTTGGGAAAATTTAATATAATTAAGGCCTTTACGGATTTTTGCTTAAATTGGGATTTCAAAATGTTTTACGGGTTTTTTGCTGCTAGTAGTAGGAAAACTCAGGTTTTCAAAAGAATCAAATGTTTTACGAAACTACCACGCATACGAAAATGCTTTTAAAAGCTTCCGCAAAGTTTAATGTTTTAAAAATGGTTAACGATTGAAAACAAATGACACGTTTTAGAAGATAAAATAAGATGGTGAAAAGAGGTACTTACGGAGAAATGGTCTTAACAACATCGCGATTTCTAAAGCACTATCATATGATATCGCTAGATTTGGGCATAACGTCTAGGCTGAGTTTAGGGCATTACATTACAGATCAAATACAGTAAATATCAATCATACTGTCCCTTCAATGGGCCCTCGAGGCCCAAAATATGCATTTAAAATAAGTCGGGACTAAACCGGAAACTCAGATAATTTTTTGTAAAATTCCAAAATTTTTCCTAGTTGTAGGGAACACACGCCCATGTGGCCAGGCCATGTGGTTCACACGGTCAAGAGATACACCTGTGTTGTAACACCCCTTACCCGTCCCTGAGATCGGGATAAGGTACGAGGCATTACAGAACATAAACAAGGTATTTCCGAAAAATACTTGTCATAAAATTTCATTCCAAATTAAAATCGACCAAACAAAATCATTTTGTCCTTATCTTGGACCTACGAGGTCTAAAACATACATTAGAAGTAACCCAGAACTAAACTGAGAACTTAAGAAGATTCTAAGAAAGTTTCTAGGTTTAAGCCTCACACGCCCGTGTGGAGGCAATGCACACGCTCGTGTGCTTTGGGACACGCCCGTGTCCCTTACCCGTGTGAAATTTTTAGAATTTATTTTTTTCGAACTTACAAGGGTTTTCACACAGCCGAGCACACGCCCGTGTCCAAAAACCTAGACATTCTGTTTATGACATCATCATTTATTTAGAGGCACATAGCCAAGGCACACGTCCGTGTGCTAGGCCATGTCCTCGACACGACTGAGACACACGGCCGTGTCTCTACCCATGTGTTTACTACCATGCATACTGACTTATAAATTTTCAATGCAGGGGACACACAACCATTCAATATGCCCATGGGGCAGACCGTGTGTCATACACGGCCTAGACACATTGATAAACTGTAATATATACATATTTTTACCCCATGCTTAATGCATTTTATGGATGATTTTCCCTTTGAATTGGTGAATTCGATGCTCCTAATGCTTTAATTTCATGTTTTAAAGAGAAAGGAACGAGAAACGGGCCAAAAACAGAGAAAATGGGCCAAAGTACGAAATCAACACGGCCTGGACTTCCTCACACGGGCAGACCACACGGCTGTGTCAATTTGGCAGATTCGAAGCACGATTCACATGGGCGTGCCCCTGCCAAGCCCAAGTCGAGTCCAATTCAGAAAAGGCTAATTTTGAGGGTTTTTAGGCATACTAAAGCCTATAAATATGCCCTAAAGGAAGTGAAAGGGGGAGACGGAGAGGAAGGAAGTCGATTGATCCATCTCAGAAGTCAGAGTCACCATCAAGACTGAAGATCTCCCCTGAATTTCCCTTCAGAAGTTTTGGTTTTTCTTTATGTTTTGTATTCGTTATTCTTCTGAGATGTTTTCCTTTTTAGTTATGAACTAAATCCCCTAAATATCTAAGGGGAATGAAACCTAAGACAAATCTTGTTATTATTTTTTGAATTGTATGATAAATATTTAACTTGTTCTTAATTATGTGTTCTTAATTCTTATTTTGATATCCTAGGATACTGATTCAAGATAAGCTCTTATACAGAGGAGGAATAGACCCTGTCTAAGACTACATTTGTCATAATTAAGCGGAGTTGTTTGCGCGCCTAGACATAGGGTGACAAGATTTTGCCGGATTAGGGTGAAACCTAATAAGGGGATCCATAAATCGAGTTAATGCAACCCTAGGTGTTAATTAGAGAAAAGTCTCAATTATTCAATCTAGGGATTAGATGTTATTAGTCTTGAATAGGGATAATAACATAACTTAGGGATCTCTACGGAACAAGTTATATGAATAAATCGTCTGATTCGGAGCCAAAATAACAAGTACAGTCTAGGTGGATTTTTCCTTAGGTATTGTCTTAATTCAATTATTTTCCAAAAGTAATCCCCCAATTCCATTCTCTGTGAATTCTTAGATTAGTTAATTAGTTAGTTAAAACAAAACCTCCTTATTCTTAGGCTAGATAACAAAAAGATAGTCATTACTAGTACTTTTAGTTCCTTTGGGTTCGACAATTTGGTCTTGCTAAAACTATACTACTGTTCGATAGGTACACTTGCCTGCATCACAATAATAGTTAGTTTTGAGAATGATTAATTATAAATATTTAAAACTTACCTGTCATGAAAATCGCGATCAAGTTTTTGGCGCCGTTGCCGGGGATCGAACCCGAGTCACCCGCGTGACAGGCGAGAATACTCACCACTATACTACAACCCCCAATCGAAGAGATTGCTGAAAAACAAGACAATCAGCTACCTCCTGTAATTGCGGTTAATCAAAATCCTGCTCGACGCACTATGTATGATTATGCTAAACCTTATTTAACAGGAACTGAATCGAGCATAGTTAGACCTGCTGTAGCTGCAAATACTTTTGAACTAAAACCTAACAGTATTCAAATGATACAGCAATTTGTTTAGTTTGATGGTTTGCAGGATGAGGATCCCAACACTCATTTAGCAAACTTTTTGGAACTATACGAGACATTTAAAATTAATGGTGTTTCTGATGATGCCATTCGTCTTCGGTTATTCCCTTTTTCGTTGAGGAACAAAGCTAAATATTTGTTGAACTCATTACCACGAGAGTCAATTACTTCTTGGGAACAAATGATCGAAAAACTTTTACTAAAATATTTTCCGCAGACTAAAATGGCTAAATTATGTAATGATATCTCTTCGTTTATGTAGATGGACTTAGAAACTCTTTACGATGCATGGGAAAGATACAAGGACTTACTGAGAAGTTGCCCTCACCATGGGTTACCGCTTTGGCTTCAGGTTCAAACATTCTATAATGACCTGAATCCTTCGACTCGACAAATGGTTAACGCAGCTACTGGCGGAACCATCAATAATAAAACACCTAAAGATTCTTATGAGTTTATAGAGGAGATGTCACTGAATAAAAATCAGTGGCAAGTCATGAGGACTAAGCCAACTAAAACAGCAGACGTTTATAATGTCGACTTGGTTACTATGCTGTCAAACCAGGTAGAACTTCTAAATAAAAAGATTGATGGTTTTCTTAGTTCTTCACAGGTTCACCCAGTAATACAGTGCGAAGCAAGTGGAAGTGGAACAAGCCATTCAGAATACCAACCTTATGGCCACAACATGGATAGCGAGCAGTTAAATTACATGGGTAATAATCCTCGATCTCAAAAAAATCCATATAGTAACACTTACAATGCAGGTTGGAAGAACTACCCAAATTTCTCGTGGGGCGGTCAAGGAAATCAAAGACCACAACACACTCCGGGTTTTCAACAGCCACCCTATCAACAGGAAAAGAAACCGAACCTTGAAGAGATGCTTAGAAAGTTTATGTCAGAAACCCATTTTCAGAATACCGAAACAACACTTAAAAATCAACAAGCGTCAATCCAAGGGCTCGAAACTCAGATAGGCCAGCTTTCTAAACTAATTTCCGAACGACCACAAGGTAGCCTGCCAAGCAACACTGAATCTAACCTAAGAGAGAAACTCAATGCAATTTCCATTCAAGATGAGGAAGGGTTAGTGGCAAAACCATGGCCAGAACTGGTGGTAAACGAAGGTAAGAATGAGGTAGGCCAAAACGAACAAAAATTGGTAAGTACAGAATATAAACCTCGTGTGCCATACCCCAATGCGACAAGGAAAGACTGCTCAGATGAACAATTTGGTAAATCCCTTAAACTTTTAAAGAAACTACATATTAACCTACCGTTTATTAAAGCACTTTCGCAGATGCTGAACGCAGTCAAATTTTTAAAGGAGCTTCTAGAAAATAAACGAAAGTTAGATGAAAGGTCGCATGTAGAGTTGAACGCTGTTTGCTCAGCCATTCTTCAGAATAAAATACCCAACAAACTAAAAGATCCAGGGAGTTTTACTATTCCTTGTTTAATTGGTAGTTTAGATGTTAATAATGCGTTGGCTGATTTAGGGGCTAGTATCAATGTTATGCCTTACAAATTGTTTAAGCAACTAGGTATAGGGAAACCCAAACAAACTAGGATTAGCATTCAATTAGTAGATAAAACTGTCAGATTTCCTAGGGTATCATTAAAGACGTACTCGTTAAAATTGACAAATTTATATTCCCAGTTGATTTTGTTGTTTTAGACATAGAAGAGGACAGTAATGTTCCTTTAATTTTGGGAAGGCCCTTTTTAGCAACTGCTAGAACAATTATTGACGTTGGCACAGGTGAACTAACACTTCGTGTAGGAGACGAAACAATCACCCTTCAAGCTCGCAACTCGAACAACATATCAAAAATTGAAGGTGATTGTACAAATTGTTCTACTAAGACTGATCATACAGTGTAGCCTATTATGCAGGAAATAAGTTTGAAGGACACACATGAGCCATGTTCAATCCACAACAAAGGATCTACACATGAAGAATGAATGTTACAAATCGAGGAGTTAGATGAATGGCTGACATTTAAACCTAGAAAACACGATAAACCAAAACTATGCTAGAACGAGCTTAATGCCTCACCAAATCAACTTAAGGTTGGAGATAAGGTTTCATTAGATGCCACAGATCTTCACATTGACACTACCAAACCGAATGAAGAAATTCCTCTTACAGTACTTAGCATTTTCCCATTTGGTATAGTCGAGGTAAGTCATCCCAAGTTTGGCAGTTTTAAGGTAAACAACACTCGTCTAAAACCTTATTTTGATGAGAATGATAGAAGGAATGAGGAGTATAAACTCCTCAAACCCCCATGACCATTCAATGGAGAGGTAAGTCGAGCTTAGACTATAAATAAGCGCTTCTCGAGAGGCAACCCGAGTACTAACGGTTTTAAATTATTTAAATTTCAAATTTTAAACATCTAGGTCACTAACAGAGTCTTTGAGCACAGGTTCTAACTCCACATGGTAAAACACACGGCCGTGCGAAAACAGGGTAAAAGTTATCTTTCCCAACACGGGATGCGATAAGTGGCCACGGGCGTGCGTCCTGGCTGTGGTCAAATTTACCAAATGAACACAGGCGTTTGACACGCCCGTGACTAGCACCCATGGACAACACTGTCAAAACAACATGGGCGTGTGCAGAGCTACACGACCGTGGGAAAAGCAAACCACATCACACACAGTCGCGTAACATGATCATATAGCCACACGACCTATACATAAGGGCATGCCCTAAGGCCGTGTGATGACATCTCACTTCGCAACAAACATGGGCGAGACACGGTCCACACGGGCGTGTGAACCGGCCGTGCCACTTGAAAAATTGCATTATCTATCTTATTTTATTTTTCTTTTATTAATTTTTGAAGATTATTTTTTTTAAACACGGCTTATCTTTCTGATTACTATCAAATTATTCCCCCAATTCTCCTTTTGTCTTTTAGAATCATGTTTGTCTTCCAGCTTTATTTCCAACAACTCGCTCTAGCTAATCCAGGAATTTCATCCATTTTAAACTCAGGAAGTTTCACTTTTCTCTTTATCTTATGAACTTACACTGAAATTTGTTAAAATATCTATCTTTGTACATTGAGGAAAATGTACATCCTAAGTGTGGGGGGGTATTCATTTCCCTATAAGAAAAATCCCTGAATGACTACCGTGTTCTCTTGAAAAGCTCTCATATCATTTTTAGGATAAATTTTGATTGATTTATGATTTTGATTGATATATCCTGAATTAAAACATAGGCATTTATGCATTTATTGTTTAAACTTTAAGACATTAGAGAATCAAGCATGATAAGTTAATTTTTAAGAAATTAAAATTTTAGGTTGTTTCCCCAAAGTTTAGGTATTACTTTGAATTGGAATTCACAAGTTTTAAACATCAAAAAGCCATAATTTTTGTGAGATTTTTGATCTTTTTGAGCATCTATTAATTCTTTCATGCTCACTTTTATTATTGCTCTGAGTGCGTCAGTCTTGAACTGTTATTCTAGAACTTGCTTGATTATGCATGTCAAGACCACACTATTTGATTTGATATGTCAAAATGAGAAAGGCACTTAGGATTAACCCACTCATGCCATGAAAAGCCTACCTCCACGATTAACCCTTAGTAAATCCCGTTGAGCTAACAAGCCATTTCTTGTATTACCCTTAATATTAACCCTTAACCCATTATTGTTGAAATCCCTTAAATTAATTTGATCCCCTTTTTTTGTCGAGATTGGAATTGAAATAGTTTCTTAACTATGTTTTATTCTACTTTGATTTAATTCTTGTTTTGAAAAAAAAATGTATACATCCTAGTAGCAGTAATCTTCTGAGACAAAGAAGTTAAATTCCATATTCTGAGAAGAGCCTCGTTGTACGCAATTGATAACTAGCTATTTTTCTAGTTAGGTAATTTTTCAAGTCAATCTCGATTCTAACCTTTTCTTTCAGCTCGAGACCACACCCCCTAACCAAGCCTCGTTACAACCCTTTAAAGAACTTTTGATTGATGTATCATATCAATTTATAGTGGTGGAGATTTGATTTTAATGCTAGCCTCTGCTAATGACTTTTCATTATTGACTATTGAGTGCTTCATTTATTGTACTTAAACACCTCGAGTGATTTGAGTGAATCTTTAGTGAGGATGTGAAACTCTGTGACATTTTGAATCAAAGGTAATTATTTAGATGAGGGGAGACACCTATGTTTTCAGAATAAAATGCTCAACTTGGAATGATTGAAACTTTGATGTTCTTTTAGTTGAATTCTCAATGTATGATTACCTATGAATTATTTTGAGATATTATCGATAGAAATTATAAGTTGAGAAGAATTTATTTTGATTATGAGTTGAGAATTTTGCTTGAGGACAAGCAAATGCTTAAGTGTAGGGGTATTTGATAAACCGTAATTTATACATATTTTTACCCCATGCTTAACGCATTTTATGGATGATTTCCATTAGAATTGGTGAATTCGATGATTCTAATGCTTTAATTTCATGTTTTATACTTAGGAGTGCATAGAAGAGCGAAAGGAACGAGAAACGGGCCAAAAACAAAAAAAATGGGACAAAGTACGAATTTAACACGGCCTGGACCTCCTCACACGGGCAGACCACACAGCCGTGTCAATTTGGCAGATTCAAAGCACGACTCCCACGGGCGTGTCGCTACCTAGCCCAAGTTGAGTCCAATTCAAAAAAGGCCAATTTTGAGGGATTCTAGGCATTTTAAAGCATATAAATACACCCTAGAGGAGGAAAATAAGAGGGCATAGAGAGGAAGGAAGGAATTACTCGAAGAAAGCCGATTAATCCATCTCAGAAGCTGGTTTCATCATCAAGACTGAAGATCTCCCCTCAACTTCCCTTCAGGAGTTTTGGGTTTTCTTTATGTTTTGTATTCGTTATTCTTTTGAGATGTTTTCCTTTTTAGTTATGAACTAAATCCCCAAAATACCTAAGGGGAATGAAAGCTAAGACGAATCTTGTTATTATTTTCTGAATTGTATGATAAATATTTAACTTGTTCTTGATTATGTGTTCTTAATTCTTGTTTTGATATCCCAGGATACTAATTCAAGATAAGCTCTTATTCAGAGGAGGAATAGACACTGTCTAAGAGTACATTTGTCATAATTAAGCGGAGTTGATTGCGTGCCTAGACATAGGGTGACAAGATTTTTCCGAATTAGGGTGAAACCTAATAGGGGGATCCATAGTCATTACTAGTACTTTTAGTTCCTTTGGGTTCGACAATTCGGTCTTGCTAAAACTATACTACTGTTCGATAGGTACACTTGCCTACATCGCGATAATAGCTAGTTTGAAGAATGATTAATTATAAATATATAAAACTTATCACACAAAATCACGCGATCAAGTTATTGATTACTTTAGCCATTTATTTTCTTGCAATTTAATTTAATTTTATTATTATTATTTATTAATTTACTTTTTCTTTCTCTTGGCAAGTTTTTATAGTTTATGACTAGAAGAAACCCGTCAGGACCACTATTTTTTAACGAAGAAATCGATTGCACAGTTCGCAGAAAGTAAAGAGATATAAGGTGAAGCTTAAGATACTGATAAACCATAAATTATACATATTTTTACCCCAAGTTTAATGCATTTTATGGATGATTTCTCATTAGAATATGTGAATTCGATGCTCCTAATGCTTTAATTTCATGTTTTATTCTTAGGAGAGCATAGGAGAGCGAAAGGAATGAGAAACGGGCCAAAAATGGAGAAAATGGGCCAAGGTATGAAATCAACACGGCTTGGACCTCCTCACACAGGCAGACCCCACGACCGTGTTAATTTGGCAGGCTCGAGCACGACCTAAAGTAATCGAACGCAGGCGTGTGTCACGGGCGTGCCCCTGCCAAGCTCAAGTTGAGTCCAATTCGGAAAAGGCTAATTTTGAGGGCTTCTAGGCATTCCAAAGCTTATAAATACACTCTAGAGAAGAAAGAAAAGGGGGGAGGGAGAAGGGGGAGTAAGAAATTACTCCAAGGAAGCCGATTGATCCATCTCAGAAGCCAGATTCATCATTAAGACTGAAGATCTCTCCTCAATTTCCCTTTAGGAGTTTTGGGTTTTCTTTGTGTTTTGTATTCTTTATTCTTCTGAGATGTTTTCTTATTTAGTTATGAACTAAAACCCCTAAATACCTAAGGGGAATGAAACCAAAGACGGATCTTGTTATTATTTTCTGAATCGTATGATAAATATTTTACTTGTTCTTAATTATGTGTTCTTAATTCTTGTTTTGATATCTCGGGATAATGATTCAAGACACGCTCTTATTCAGAGGAGGAATAGACCCTGTCTAAGAGTACATTTGTCATAATTAAGCAGAGTTGATTGCGCGCCTAGACATAGGGTGACAAGATTTTGCCGGATTAGGGTGAAACCTAATAAGGGGATCCATAGATCGAGTTAATGCAACCCTAGAGTGTTAATTAGAGAAAAGTCTCGGTTATTCATTTTAGGGATTAGACGTTATTAGTCTTGAATAGGGATAATAACATAACTTAGGGATCTCTATGGAACAAGTTGAATGAATAAATCGTCCGATTCAGAGCTAGAATAACAAGTAAAGTCTAGGTGGGTTTTTCCTTAGGAATTGTCTTAAGTTAATCAATTTTTCCCAAAAGCAATTCCCCAATTCTTTTCTCTGTGCGTTCTTAGTTTAGATAATTAGTTAATTAAAACAAAACCTCTTTATTCTTAGGCTAGATAATAAAAAGATAGTCATTACTAGTACTTTTAGTTCCTTTGGGTTCAACAATCCAGTCTTGCTAAAACTATACTAGTATTCGATAGGTACACTTGACTACATCGCAATAATAGTTAGTTTAAGAACAAGTAATTATAAATATTTAAAACCTATCACGAAATCACGCGATCAAGTTTTTGGTACCGTTTCCAGGAAACTAAGATATTAGGAACGCTCAATTTTTATTACTTTAGCCATTTATTTTTCTTACAATTTAATTTAATTTTATTATTATTATTATTTATTAACCTACTCTTTCTTTCTCTTGGTAGGTTTTTTTTATAGTTTATGACTAGAAGAAATCCTTCGGGACCATTACTTTTTGACGAAGAAATCGATCGTATAGTTCGTAGAAACCAAAGAGAAATAAGGTGAAGATTAAGATACACGGAGAACGAGCAAGAAGACGATACTCAACCTCCAACCGAAAAGATGGCTGAAAACCAAGGCAATCAGCTACCTCCTGCAATTGCAGTTAATAAAATCCTGCTCCACGCACTATGTATGATTATGCTAAACCTTCTTTAACAGGAACTGAATCAAGCATAGTTAGACCTGCTGTAGCTGCAAATACTTTTGAATTAAAACCTAACACTATTCAAATGATACAAAAATTTGTTCAGTTTGATGGTTTGCAGGATGAGGATCCCAACGCTCATTTAGACAACTTTTTAGAACTATGCGATACATTTAAAATTAATGACGTTTCTGATGATGCCATATGTCTTCGGTTGTTTCCCTTTTCATTGAAGAAAGCTAAACAGTGGTTGAACTTATTACCACGAAGGTCAATTACTACTTGGGAACAAATGACCGAAAAATTTTTACTAAAATATTTTCCGCCGGCTAAAACGGCTAAATTACGTAATGATATATCTTCTTTTATGCAGATGGATTTAGAAACACTCAACGATGCATGGGAGAGATACGAGGACCTTTTGAGAAGATGCCCCCACCATGGGTTACCGCTTTGGCTCCAAGTTCAAACATTCCACAATGGTCTGAATCATCCGACTCGGCAAATGGTTGACGCAGCTGCTGGCGGAACCATTAATAAAAAAACACCTGAAGATGCCTATTAGTTTATTGAGGAGATGTCACTGAATAACTATCAGTGGCAAGTCATGATGACAAAGCCAACGAAAACAGCCGGTGTGTATAATGTCGATTCGGCCACCATGCTGTCAAATCAGGTAAAACTCTTGAATAAAAAAGATTGATGGTTTTTTTAGTTCTTCACAGGTTCACCCAGTAATACAGTGCGGAGCAAGTGGAGGTGGAACAAACCATTCGGAATACCAACCTTATGGCCACAACATGGATAACAAGCAATTAAACTACATGGGTAATAATCCTCGACCTCAAAACAATCCATATAGTAACACTTATAATGCAGGTTGGAGGAACCACCCCAATTTTTCGTGGGGCAGTCAAGGAAATCAAAGACCACAATATCCTCTGGGCTACCAACAACCACCCTACCAACAAGAAAAGAAGCCAAACCTTGAAGAGATGCTCTCAAAGTTTATATTAGTGTCAGAAACCCGTTCTCAAAAAATCGAGACAACACTTAAAAATAACAAGCATCGATCCAAGGGCTCGAAACTCAGATAGGCCAGCTTTCCAAACGACCACAAGGTAGTTTGCCAAGTAATACTGAACCTAACCCAAAGGAACAACTCCACGCAATTAATATTCAAGATGACGAAGGAGTCGTTGAGCCTGAACTAGAACCGAGGCAAGAAACTATGGTAAGCAAAGGTCAAGGTGAGGTAGATGAAAATACAAACAAACCAGTGACTGTCAAATATAAACCTCGTGTGTCATACCCCAACGCGACAAGGAAAAATCACTCAGATGAACAATTTGGTAAATTCTTTAAACTCTTAAAAAAATTACATATTAACTTACCGTTTATTGAAGCTATATCGTAGATGCCAAACGCAATGAAATTCTTAAAAGAGCTTTTAGCAAATAAGCAGAACTTGGACGAGGCGTCGCATGTGGAGCTAAACGTAGTTTGCTCGACCATTCTCCAAAATAAACTACCCAACAAACTATAAGACCCAGGGAGCTTTACTAATCATTGCTTAATTGGTAGTTTAGATGTTAATCATGCATTAGCTGATCTAGGGGCTAGTATCAATGTCATGCCTTACAAAATGTTTAAGCAACTAGGTCTCGGGAAACCCAAACAGACTAGAATGAGCATTCAATTAGTAAATAAAACTATAAGATTCCCTAGAGGTATTACTGAAGATGTGCTAGTTAAAATCAATAAATTTATATTTTGTTCTAGACATAGAAGAGGATAGCAACACTCCCTTAATTCTAGGAAGGCCCTTTTTAGCAACTGCTAAAACCATCATTGATGTTGGCACAGGTGAACTCACACTCCGGGTGGGAGACGAAACAATCACCCTTCAAGCTCATAATTCTGGCAACACATCAGGAATTGAAGGTGATCATTTAAACCATTCTACTAAAACTAACAATAAGGGGCAACCTACTTTGCAGAAAATGATTCTGAAGGAAGCACACGAGTCGTTCTCAAGCACTAGTAGAGGACTTGTTCATGAAGATCGAAGATTACAAATCGAGGAACTTGATGAATGGTCGAGGCACAAACTAAGAACACCCGACAAACTAAAACTACGCCAAAACAAGCCCGGTACCTCTCCAAATCAACTTAAGGTTGGTGATAAGGTCTTATTAGATGCCGCAGATCCCCACATTGTCACTACCACACCGAATGAGGAAATCCCTCTTACGGTACTCAGTATTTTTCCATTCGGTACGGTGGGGGTAAGTCATCCCAATTTCGGTACTTTTAAGGTAAACAACACCCGATTAAAACCTTATTTTGATGAGATTGATAGCAGGAATAAGGAGTATAAACTCCTCAAACCACCATGATCATTCACTGGAGGGGTAATTCGAGCTTAGACTATAAATAAGCGCTTTTCGGCAGGCAACCCGAGCACTAACAATATTAATTTCTTTAAATGTTGGTATTTAACTCCTAACTTATTAATAGAAATCTTAAATACAGGTGTTTCCACATAGACACGGCCAAGCACACGGGCGTGCTTACGACCATGTGAAAAGAGGGAAAAATATTTACCCAACACGGGCTACGATTAAATGCCACGGTCGTACGGTATGGCCGTGTGACAGCCCTAAATTGACCCTAGTCGGAAAGTGGTTTCGAGACCGCTAAACCGAGTCACCGAAGTATTTGAATCTGATATTTATTGTCTAAAATATGTGAATATGAATGTGTGAAAGTTTTAAGCTTCGATTTAGTCGATTGCATATGAATTTAATTAATAGGACTTATGTGTGACACTTTTAAAAGGTGATAGGTTAATCTATAAGGACCTATTAATGCATGTTATAAAAATGATGGGTTTGCATGTCAAATTTCCATTTATAATAAGTAGTGGCGGCCATGGTATGGGTCATTGATGATAATATGTATTTTCTATTAGCATTATTAGTTTACAAAATAAAATAAGGAATTAAGAATAATAAAACATGTGGTAAATGGGAGGAGAAACCAAAGTTTTCATCTTTGCTCCTCATTGCCGTGACTAGGAGAGAACAAGCTTGGAAAAATTCAGCTATGGTGGTTAGCTAAATCAAGGTAAGTTCAAGGATGATTCTTGGATTTCTAGCATTTTTTTTTGAGTTAGTCATTAAGCTCCTTGCTTAGCCCATGTCCAAATTTTGAATCTTGTTGGTAACATGAGTAATCGGTTAAGAGAAAATGTTCAAGAAATGGTTGTTGTTCATGTTATTTGGATGAAAAGAAAAAATTGGTAGTTAGGTGAAGTAGAGTCTAACAAATGAGCACATATGTGCATTAGTTGCTAGATGGAGAAAAATCGGCTAGCAAGTTGAGTATTAAGGCCGAATATGATTTTGGATATTATTGGGCAATGTATGTGTTTTGAATTGATGGAATGGAGAGGATGCTTTAATTGTGTTATGAACAATTATATGTTAAATTAAGGTTTGCTAAGCTAGCTATTAAGGTGAAGTGCAAATGTTAGTATTTGATTACTAGTGTATATATGTGTAATAGCTTAAATGAAGATGCTTGATGTCATGAATAAATGTTGTTTATATGTTTGGGAATTGAGTAAAATTTGATGTTTAATCACTTAAGGATTCGGCATTGTTTAAGATAATTTACTTAAAATGTGATTTTGAATGTTATGAGTATTGGGATGTAAGTATATGTGTGTACTTGGTCATAGGAGTTTGCTATGAAATTTTGTTTGGTTGAGTGATGAATGGCCGAATGAACTATAGGCTAGGGTGGATAAATTTTTGTACATAAGTAGTGTGTGTGACTATTGGTTAATGAATATTCGGCATAATGGGGTTTATGAGTAAATGGCATAATATATATATATATATATATATATATGTGTGAATATGTGGTAGTGCATAAAACAAGAAATCGATTAAATTGGGATGGTCACACATAGGTATATTTGGCTTGTAGTTTTATAAATGTGATATGAGTATTTTGTTTGTAAATGAGTAGTAAATATGTTAAGAATGGTTCTAAAATGTATATGGATGCCGTGTGATTGTGTTTGATTGGGAAGTAAATTGTTTGATTTAGCTCAAGAGCTTAGAGGATCAAAGTTGGATAAGGGAAAGGAAAAAGTGATCGAATAGTCAGTTAAAATCGTTTGACAACATCCGAGGTAAGTTTTGAGTAATGAAACTTAGTTTATGATTTGATTAAGTCATGACATATAAGCATAACAAATAAGCGGTGATATAATGATTCTACTTGAATTGTATATTGAGGTGATTAGTTTATATCTATGACGGGTAGCGAATGTGTATAGAGATCATGTTATAAAGCAAATCAAAATCATGCTCTTTGTATGTGGCTATTGAGCGAAAATGGTAATGGTTGATAAGCGTCTTGTGTTTGAATTCTAGTTATGATAATGAAATATGGATGTGTCATGATTTATTGGTATATGTGCTTGATTATTCGGATGATATCCGGGCTAAGTCCCGAAGGCATTTGTGCAAGTTACTATATCCGGGCTAAGTCCTGAAGGCATTTGTGCGAGTAGTTGCTATACTCGGGCTAAGTCCCGAAGGCATTTGTGCTAGTGACTATATCCGGGCTAAGTCCCAAAGGCATTCATGCTAGTGACTATATCCGGGCTAAGACCCGAAGGCATTTGTGCGAGTTGCTATATCCGGCTAAATCCCGAAGATACTTGGGTTTGGAAGCAAGCGATCTTGCTGTAATAATTTCAATTAATACGCTCATAAAATACAAATGATAAGGTATGTTTCGTATATGCATCGGAAAGGTTGATTCCTTTCAAATAGTACTCGCTCAATTGATTAACGAGCTTAGGCCTCTAGTTAGGTTTGATACCACATGTATGAATATATTGGTTGAAGCATGAAGAAATTATGATTTTGAGAATGTGCATATATGAAATTATTCATTTAGTCATATGAACGCTATACTTTAGTCGTAAATAATTTACGTTACTCAAAACTTACTAAGCATTAAATGCTTATTCCGTTTCTTTAATTCTCTGCTTTTATAGATTTTTGTTCGTCACTATCGGACTCGGGATTGTCAAAGTCAAGTCGTCCACACTATCTAAGCCCTTTTGGTACTCTTTTAGTTAAACGTTGATAATGGCATGTATAGGACTAACCTTTGTTGTTAATCAAGTACCTTTGGTAATGTGTATATATTCGGATAGCCATGCGAAAATGGCTTAAATATTTTGAGCATAGTATTAAAATCATTTTGTATATATATGGTTATTGAGAGGTGTGGAAATGCTTGGCAATGATTAGCCATTGGAATGGTTAATCACGATCATATTTGGTGCTATGTATGTCAAATGGCTAGTTGAATCATGGAAACTATGAAATAGGTGAAATTTACCTTAAAATAGATGCTGACAGTAGTAGTGATGTGAGTTTGAAAATTCACTAAAAATAGTAGAAATGTAATTAAATAATGAATAAATTATGTAATCGAACCTTGATGAGTCTATTTTCATATGGACAAAGCGAAATGACCATATGAGCCGTATTTTATGAGATGTTTAAGTTTTCGTGAAACAGGGCCAGAACAGTTACTGGATCCCCTGTTCTGACTTTGGAAATTTACCGTAAATTAACCAGAAATAATTAGAAGTCATGCTTTATATGTACAGATTTATTTTTGAGTCTAGTTTCATTAGAAACAAACGGAATATGTATTGAAGCCCTGTACATGGAGATATCTAAGTCGTAATGCATGAAGGTCAGAGTAGTCGAACCCTGAAACAGGGGAGACTTTAACTAATAAACTGTGCTAATTGGCCTGACCAAAAATTCTAGAAAAAAATATGTAGATGAATATATGAGTCTAGTTTCAGGGAAAATTTACGGAATCAGTTTTCGAGTTTTGGAACTCGAGATATGATTTTTAAGGTGACAGTGATGCTGTTAGCTAGCTTGTTTGGAAATTTTAAAATGAACTGTGTAAATAAATGAATTAAGTTCGTTAACACCTCGTGTTCGACTCCGGCAACGGTCTCGGGTGCGGGGCGTTACAGGCCGTGGTCGAGCCTGCCAAAACAACACGGGCGTGCGACACGCCCGTATGAGAGAACGGTGGGCGAACCTGTTAAAACAACACGGGCATTTGACACGCCTGTGTGGAACACCTGTGGTCAAACTGTTAAATTAACACGGGCGTGGGGCTTGCACACACGGGCGTGAGAGAAGTGAACGAAGCTAGACACGACCGTGCAACACAGCCGTGTGAACCCATATGCCCGAGGAACACGGGCGTGTACTAAATGTCAGGCGCGCCCAAATTTGAAATTCGCGAATCACACGGGCTAAAATTGGGGAACACGGGCCTGTGCCCTGGCCGTGTGGCCCAAAATCTATAAAACCCTACACTATTTACTTTCTTCCCCATTCAAAAACCCTAACCCTAGCCGCTGCAACTCCACAGGGCCTCCCTGCCACGCCCGTGTTCCACTTCCCACTTCATTTTTGACGCTCAATCTCTTTCCCTTAGCGTTTGTTTACTCCTTTCACTTCTATTTTACTTATTTCTAATGCTTATTATCAACATAAACTTCATATCTTTTGATCTATTTTTCATTTTTTCTATAATTTAATTTGCATTCTTAGGTTAGTTATCATAAATTTGGTGTTAAATCAAGTTATTAGGAACACCTCATACCCATGACATTACTATGTTTATTCTCACGCTATTACCATGCCAATGTATATCATTTAATTTGCATTCCTAAGTTAGTTATCATACATTCCGTGTTAAATTGAGATTAGGAAAACCTCATACCCATTACATTTCTATTCTCATTCTCATTGTTATTGTGGTTGAGTTTGCTTCATATTAATAATATTGGCTTATATATGGAGGAGTTCAAGGAGGAGAATGAACTACATGCTCTCAGTCGCCACATACATTTCTCTCCCTCGAAGTGCTGGCACACTTTGGCCCCTGGCGTGGCCTCCTACAATCCTAGTCGCTCTAAGGCATCAGTTCTCCCACCATCCCTGAGGTACTTACATGCTATTTTAGCTCACACGATTACAGGGAGGTGAGAGAGCATTGGCGTCGTCAACACCCACGACGTCTACTTCTTATGGTGCATGTCGCACTGGGCACGTCATCGACCTTGCCTATTTCATTGCCCTCGCGATTCAGCACCAGACAGAGCAGCATAGGAAGAGAGTCATCTCCATTGGCCCTTACGTGACTCGGCTGGCGCGACACTTCGGGCTCCTCAACATCGCGGCCCGAGAATCATCCCTCACCCTCATCGGCCAGATGTCTCCACAAGTCATCTCGAGCATGCTTATCATGAGGATGATCGAGAGGCGCCGAGGAATCTACCCTCCCTAGCACTGTCTTGCCCAATCTACCAAAGAGGAGGACTACGAGGACTTTCCTGATGATGTACCCCCACAGCACGAGGGCCCACCGACTCAGCCACCACCACACTCTCGTCTAGTTCATGCAGCTGCTTCATACACTAACATCTCTGAGCGCCTTACTCGATTCGAGCAATAGTGTTTTCAACGATTTGACAACATTGATGCTACTCTACAACAGATTTGTTAGCACCTCCAAATCTCATCGCCAGTCCCACCTCACGAACCAGCCAGCGATGAAGACGCTTAAAAACATTTATTTATTATTTTATGTTTTTAATTTTTATTAAAACTACTTTTATTTTTATTTTTTAGCAGATTTTAGAATTTTATTTTTAATTATCAATTTCAGTTTTTCTTTATGAGTAATTATTCTTCCTAATATCCCCTAAAAAGTTCCTGATTTTATCACAGTTATATAGAGCTTTTAAGCTTATCGTCACATAGGAACTAAAACTCCACCGGGAAAGGTTCTCCACGACTACCATGTCCTGATCAACCACGACCATAGCTACCACTAAAGATAATATCCTTTTGGCGCAGGACTTATGGACTAATGAACCTCTACGACCGCCGGAATATCCTCCTCAACTCTCAAACCGATTACTCTCTAAAACTCTAGTTCGAGGAATTCATCATATAGGAAGTTTCACTTCTCTCCCTATCTTATTTTTATTCTATAATACCTATCTTTGTACGTTGAGGGCAATGTACATCTTAAGTGTGGGGGGCATTCATGTCATTATCAGAAAAATCCCTGAATGATTACCTTGTTCTCTTGACAAGCTCTCATATCATATTTAGGATAAATTTTAATTGATTTATGATTTTGATTGATATATCTTGAATTAATACATAGGGATTTATGCATTGATTGTTTAAACTTTAAGACATTAGAGAATCAAGCATAATAAGTTGATTTTTAAGAATTTAAAATTATAGGTTGTTTCCCCAAGTCTAAGTATTACTTTGAATTGGAATTCACAAGTTTTAACATCAAAAGCCATACTTTTTGTGAGATTTTTTAGCCTTTTGAGCATCTATTAATTCTTTCATGCTCACTTTTATTATTGCTTTGAGTGTGTCAGTATTGAACTGTTATTCTAGAACTTGCTTGATTATGCATGTCGAGACCACACCATTTGATTTGATATATCAAAATGATTAAGGCACTTAGGATTAACCCACTCATGCCATGAAAAGCCTACCTCCACGATTAACCCTTAGTAAACCCATTTGAGCCTAACAAGCCATTCCTTGTATTAACCTCAATATTAACCCTTAACCCATTATTGTTGAAATCTCCTAAATTAATTTGATTCCTATTTTTTTCGAGATTTGAGTTGAAGAAATTGCTTAGCTATGTCTTGTTTGTAATAAGTTAGTCTATGATTATTTAACTTGTTCTTAATTAAAAAAAAAACTATGTATACATATCTATAATTTCATATTCTGAGAAGAAGCTCTTGTACGCAAGTGAAGATTTACTCTTTTTCTAGTTAGGCAATTTTTCGATTCAATTTCGATTATAACCCTTTCTTTCAGCTTGTGACCACACCCCCCTAACCAAGCCTCACTACAACCCTCTAAAGACTGTTTGATTGATATATCATCTTAAATTATAGTGGTGGAGATTTGATTTTCATGCAAGCCTATGGTAATGACTTTTTATTATTGACTATTGAGTTCTTCATTTATTGTCCTTAAACACCTCGAGTGATTTGAGTGAATCTTCAGTGAGGATGTGAAACTTTGTGATATTCTGAATCAAAGGCAATTACTCAGATGATGAGAGACACCTATGTTTGCATGATTAAAATGCTAACCTTGGAATGTTTGAAACTTTTATATTCTTTTAGTTGAATTCTCAATGTATGATTACTTATGGATTAATGTGAGATATTATCGATAGGAATTATAAGTTGAGAAGAATTTATTTTGATTATGAGTTGAGAATTTTGCTTGAGGACAAGCAAATGCTTAAGTGTGGGGGTATTTGATAAACCATAAATTATACATTTTTTTACCCCATGTTTAATGCATTTTATGGATGATTTCTCATTAGAATTGGTGAATTCGATGCTCCTAATGCTTTAATTTCATGTTTTATACTTAGGAGAGCATAGGAGAGTGAAAAGAACGAGAAACAAGCCAAAAATGGAGAAAATGGGCCAAGGTACGAAATCAACACGGCCTGGACCTCCTCACATGGGTAGACCACACGGTCGTGTCAATTTTGCAGGATCGAGCACGGCCTAAAGTAATCGAACACGAGCGTGTCCCTGCCGAGCCCAAGTTAAGTCCAATTCGGAAAAGGCTAATTTTGAGGGCTTCTAGGCATTCCAAAGCCTATAAATACACCCTAGAGAAGGAAGAAAAGTGGGGAGGGGAGAAAGGGGAGTAAGGAATTACTCCAAGGAAGCTAATTGATCCATCTCAGAAGCCGGATTCATCATCAAGACTGAAGATCTCTCCTCAATTTCCCTTTAGGAGTTTTGGGTTTTCTTTATGTTTTGTATTCTTTATTCTTTTGAGATGTTTTCTTATTTATTTTTGAACTAAAACCCTTAAATACCTACGGGGAATGAAACCTAAGACGAATCTTGTTATTATTTTCTAAATCGTATGATAAATATTTAACTTGTTCTTAATTATGTGTTCTTAATTCTTGTTTTGATATCCCAGGATACTGATTCAAGACACGCTCTTATTCAGAGGAGAAATAGACCTTGTTTAAGAGTACATTTGTCATAATTAAGCGGAGTTGATTGCGCGCCTATACATAGGGTGACAAGATTTTGCCGGATTAGGGTGAAACCTAATAAGGGGATCCATAGATCGAGTTAATGTAACCCTAGAGTGTTAATTAAAGAAAAGACTCGGTTATTCATTTTAGGGATTAGACATTATTAGTCTTGAATAGGGATAATAACATAACTTAGGGATCTCTACGGAACAAGTTGAATGAATAAATCGTCCGATTTGGAGCCAGAATAACAAGTAAAGTCTAGGTGGATTTTTCCTTAGGTATTGTCTTAAGTCAATCAATTTTTCCCAAAAGCAATTCCCTAATTCTTTTCTCCGTGTGTTCTTAGTTTAGATAATTAGTTAATTAAAACAAAACCTCTTTATTCTTAGGCTAGATAATAAAAAGACAATCATTATTAGTACTTTTAGTTCCTTTGGGTTGGATAATTCGGTCTTGCTAAAACTATACTACTGTTCGATAGGTACACTTGCCTACATCGCAATAATAGTTAGTTTAAGAATGAGTAATTATAAATATTTAAAACCTATCATGAAATCAAGTGATCAGATACACAGAGAACGAGCAAGAGGATGATACTCAACCCCCAATCGAAGAGATGGCTGAAAACCAAGACAATCAGCTACCTCCTGTAATTACGGTTAATCAAAATCCTGCTCCACGCACTAAGTATGATTATGCTAAACCTTCTTTAACAGGAACTGAATCAAGCACTATTAGACCTGCTGTAGCTGCAAATACTTTTGAACTAAAACCTAACACTATTCAAATGATGCAACAATTTGTTCAGTTTGATGGTTTGCAGGATGATGATCCCAACGCTCACTTAGCAAACTTTTTGGAACTATGCGATACATTTAAAATTAATGGTGTTTCTGATGATGCCATTCGTCTTCGGTTATTCCTTTTTTTTGTTGAGGAACAAAGCTAAACAGTGGTTGAAGTATCACTACTTGGGAATAAATGATCGAAAAATTTCTAATAAAATATTTCCTGCTGGCTAAAACAGCCAAATTACGTAATGATATCTCTTCGTTTTTGTAGATGGACTTAGAAACTCTTTACGATGCATGGGAGAGATACAAGGACTTACTGAGAAGGTGCCCTTACCATGGGTTACCGCTTTGGCTTCAGGTTCAAACGTTCCATAATGGCCTGAATCCTTTGACTCGGTAAATGGTTGACGCAGCTGCTGGTGGAACCATCAATAATAAAACACCTGAAGATGCTTATGAGTTTATAGGGGAGATGTCACTAAATAACTATCAGTGGCAAGTCATGAGGACAAAAGCAACGAAAACAGCCGGTGTTTATAACGTTAATTCGGTCACCATGCTCTCTAATCAGGTAGAACTCTTGAATAAGAAAATTGATGGTTTTCTTAGTTCTTCACAGGTTCACCCAGTAATGCAGTACGAAGCAACTGGAGGTAGATCAAGCAATTCGGAATACCAACCTTACAGCCACAACATGGATAACAAGCAGTTAAATTACATAGGTAATAATTTTTGATCTCAAAACAATCCATATTGTAACACTTACAATGCAGGTTAGAGGAACCACCCAGATATCTCATGAGGAGGCCAAGGAAGTCAGAGACCACCTCCAGGCTACCAACAACCACCCTACCAATAGGAAAAGAAGCTGAACCTTGAAGAGATGCTCTCAAAGTTTATATCAGTGTCAGAAACTCATTTCCAAAACACTGAGACAGCACTTAAAAATGAACAAGCGTCGATCCAAGGGCTCGAAACTCAAATAGGCCAGCTTTCCAAACAAATCTCCGAACGACCACAAGGTAGCTTGCCAAGTAATAATAAACCCAACCCAAGGGAACAACTCAATGCTATTAATGTTCAAGATGAAGAATGATTCGTTGAGCCTGAGCCAGAACCGAGGAAAGAAACTATGGTAAGCAGAGGCCAAGGTGAGGTAGGTCATAATAAAAACAAATTAGTGAATGTCGAATATAAACGTCATGTGCCATACCCCAATGCAACAAGGAAAGACCGCTCAGATGAACAATTTGGTAAATTCCTTAAACTCTTAAAAAAATTACACATGAACTTACCATTTATTAAAGCTCTATCACAAATGCCAAATGCAATAAAATTTTTAAAGGAGCTTTTAGTAAATAAGGGAAAGTTGAACGAGGCGTCGTATGTGGAGCTAAACGCAGTTTGCTCAGCTATTCTGCAAAATAAGCTACCAAACAAATTAAAAGATCCAAGGAGTTTTACAATTCCTTGCTTAATTAATAGATTAGATGTTAATAATGAATTAGCTGATTTAGGGGCTACTATTAACGTCATGCCCTACAAAATGTTCAAACAATTAGGTCTTAGGAAACACAAATAGACTAGGATGAGAATTTAATTAGCAGATAAAACTATAAGATTTCCTAGGGGTATTATTGAAGATGTACTAGTTAAAATCGATAAATTTATATTTCCCATGGACTTCATTGTTTTAGACATAGAAGAGGATAGCAACGCTCCTTTAATTCTAGGAAGGCCTTTTTTAGCAACTGCTAAAACGATCATTGATGTTGGCACAGGTGAACTCACACACCGTGTGGGAGACGAAACAATCACCCTTCAAGCTCGCAATTCTGGCAACACATCGGAAATTGAAGGTGATCATTTAACCCATTCTACTAAAACTGACAATATGGTACAACCTACTTTGCAGGAAATGAGTCTGAATGAAACACATGAGTCATTCTCAAGCAGTAGCAGAGGACATGTTCATGGAAATCAAAGGCTACAAATCGAGGAGCTAGATGAATAGTGGACGCATAAACCAATAACACACGATAAACTAGAACTACGCCAGAACGAGCTCAACACCTTCCCACATCAACTTAAAGTTGGAGATAAAGTCTTATTAGATGCTGTAGATCTTCACATTTTCACTACCACACCGAATGCAGAAATTCCTCTTACGGTACTTAGCATTTTCCCATTCGGTACAGTCGAGGTAAGTCATCCCAATTTCAGCACTTTTAAGGTAAACAACACTCTTCTGAAACATTATTTTGATGAGAATGATAGCAGGAATAAGGAGTATAAACTCTTCGAACCACCATGACCATTCAATGGAGAGGTAATTCGAGCTTAAACTATAAATAAGCGCTTCTTGGGAGGTAACCCGAGCACTAACTGTATTAACTTCTTTAAAATTTAGTCTTCAACACCTAACTTACTAACGGAGCTCTTGAATACAGGTTTTCCACAGAGACACGGCCAAGCACACGGGCGTGCTTAGGGCCGTGTAAAAATAGGACAACAATTTTCCCAAATACGGGCTACGATAAAAAGCCACGACCATGCGACATGGCTGTGGTCAAACCTGCCAAAACAGCACAGGAGTGCGACACGCTCATGTCTAGTACTTGTGGTTTAAACTGTTAGATTGACATGGGCGTGGGAGAAGCAAACAAAGCCAAACATGGCCGTGTGACACAACCGTGTGCACCCATACGCCCAAGGAACACAGGAGTGTACTAAATGTCAGACGCGCCCAAACTCAAAATTCGCGAATCACACGGGCTGAATTTGGGGAACACGGGTGTGTTACTTGGCCGTGTGCCCCAAAATCTATAAATAGGCTACACTATTCATTATCTTCTTCACCCAAAAACCCTAACCCTAGCCGCTTCAAGTCCACACGTCCTCCTCGCCACGCTCGTGTGTCGCTTCCAACTTCATTCCTGACGCTTATTCTTCCATTTTTTAGCGTTTGTTCACTCTTTTACCTTTACTGCTATAATCTTCATGTATCTCACACTATGCTATCATTCAAGTTTCATTTCTTTTAAGATTAGTTATCATTCATTTCCCATAACATATTTTTATGAAACTCTCATGCCTTATTCACCTATTTTAAATCAATATTCATAGTTTTCAATTGCTTTTTGTTATTTACCATTACAACTCATGCCATGTGCCAAATTTATGCTTTTTATATTTCCATAAAATTCGATGCCTATTCTCATGCCATTACAATGCCAATGTCACGAAATTATGCTATCAAAATTATTATGTTGGCTGAGATTGGCTAGTATTAGTAATTTTGGCTGAAATTGTTAGTTCAAATTCATGGCTTTTCAAATTCATTTACCTACTATTATTCTCCTTTATAATTGCAGGTACCATGTCATCCTCACGTGGTAAAAAGGCCATTGTCCCTGCTTCAAAGAAAAGGAAGGGAGCGTCATCTTCCTCGGATCGTACCACGGAAGTTCGTCACCCTTTCTTGAGGTTCCCCATCGGGCCCCAAGAAGAACTATTCCAAATACTGCAGGCTCGACCCTTAATTGTGGGCCGCTGCATCAACTGGGCTGCAATAGAACAAGTTTAGTTAGCTGATGGGATTCAGGCCCTCCTAACCACCGACCCTTGAGAGCTTTTCTTTGGGATCATCGAGCCGACGTATCTCGAGCTTACGATGGAATTATGCTCCACATTTCATCTTCAGACCGTGATGACGAACTAAGATGATCCCGGCACGTTGCAATTTCACCTAGGTGGATTAATCTGCCAGCTCAGCGTACCAGAATTCAGTACTGCACTGGGTTTATATACGGAAGAATTCAAGGAGGAGAATGACTTACATGCTCTTAACCGCCACATCTATCATTCTCCTTCACGATGCTGGGAAGCATTAGTACCAGGTGGGGCCACCTACAATCCTAGTCGCTCCAAGGCATCACCTCTCCCTTCATCTCTGAGGTACCTACACGCCATTTTGGCTCACACGATTATAGGACGACGACATTCACGACGCCTACTTTTTATGGTGTATGTCGTACAGGCACGTCATTGACCTTGCCTATTTCATTGCCCTCGCAATTCAGCACTAGACGGAGCGGCATAGGAAGGGGGTCATATCCATTGGCCCCTATGTTACTCGTTTGGCTCGACACTTCGGGCTCCTCAGCCCCGCAGCCCAAGAATCATCCTTAACCCTCATTGGCTAGATGTCTCCACAAGGCATCTCGAGCATGCCTAGCATGAGGATGATTGAAAAGTGCCGAGGAACCTACCCTCCTCAATATCGTCTCACCCAATCTACTGAAGAGGATGCCTATAAGGACATTCTTGATGATGTCCTTCCACAACATGAGGACCCACCGTCTCAGCCACCACTACCTTCTCGTCTAGTTCATGCGGCGGCTTCATATGTTGACATCTCTGAATGCCTCACTCAATTCGAGCAGTAGTGTTTTCAATGATTTGACAACATTGATGCTACTCTACAGCAAATTTGTCAGCACCTCCGCATCTCATTGCCAGTCCCACCTCGCGAACCATCTAGCGATAAAGATGTTTAAAAAAGTTATTTATTATTTTATATTTTTAATTTTTATTAAAACTACTTTTTATTTTTATTAAGATTTTAGAATTTTGCTTTATTATCAATTTCGGTTATTTCATTAAGAGTAATTATTCTTACTAATATCCCCTAAAAAGTTCCTGATTTTATTACAGTTATATAGAGCTCCTAAGCCCATCATCGCATAGGAACTAAAAACTCCACCGGGGAAGGTTCTCCACGACTGCCATGTCCTGATCGACCACGACCATAGCTACCACTAGATATAATATTCTTTTGGGGTAGGACTTATAGACTAATGAACCTCTACCACCACCGGAGTATCCTCCTCCACTCTCGCACCAGTTACTCTCCAAAACTCCAGTTCGAGGAATTCATCATACAGGAAGTTTCACTTCTCCCCCTATCTTATGATTACA
Organism: Gossypium arboreum; assembly: GCF_025698485.1. Taxonomy (NCBI): domain Eukaryota; kingdom Viridiplantae; phylum Streptophyta; class Magnoliopsida; order Malvales; family Malvaceae; genus Gossypium; species Gossypium arboreum. The sequence continues at coordinate 14,641,448 of NC_069082.1, read as the reverse complement.
ATTTTATCTTTTTCGATCTATCTTTGTATATTGAGGCTGCCTTGTTCTCTTGAAAAACTCTCATATTATATTCAGGATAAATTTTGATTGATTTATGATTTTGATTGATATATCTTGAATTAAAACGTAGGCATTTATGCATTGATTGTTTAAACCTTAAGACATTAGAGAATCAAGCATGAAAAGTTTATTTTTAAGAATTTAAAATTTTAGGTTGTTTCCCCAAAGTTTAGGTATTACTTTGAGTTGGAATTCACAAGTTTTAAACATCAAAAAGCCATAATTTTTGTTAGATTTTTGAGCCCTTTGAGCATCTATTAATTCTTTCATGCTCACTTTTATTATTGCTTTGAGTGCGTCAGTATTGAATTGTTATTCTAGAACTTGCTTGATTATGCATGTCAAGACCACACTATTTGATTTGATATGTCAAAATGAGAAAGGCACTTAGGATTAACCCACTCATGCCATGAAAAGCCTACCTCCACGATTAACCCCTAGTAAACCCCCTTGAGCCTAACAAACCATTTCTTGTATTATCCTTAATATTAACCCTTAACCCATTATTGTTGAAATCCCCTAAATTAATTTGATCCCCATTTTTGTCGAGATTTGAATTGAAATAGTTGCTTAACTATGTTTTATTCTATTTTGTAAATTAACTTGTTCTTAATAAAAAATGTATACATATTAGTAGTAGTAATCTTTTGTTTTTGAGCTTAGATCTCGCATTTAAAATCCTCATTCTTTATCGTATTACATTATGGTAATACATATATAATCGCATGTATGTGTGGTTAAAGACCACTTGGATTTGTCTATTTGTACCCGGAATTCCTAATTCAAAATTCAAATTTAAATGTACAATGATTCCATATTCTAAGAAGTAGCTCTATTGTACGCAAGTGATATTAAATCTTTTTCTAGTTATGTGATTTTTCAATTCAATCTCGATTCTAACTTTTGCTTTCAGCCTGTGACCACACCCACTAACCAAGCCTCATTACAACCCTCTAAAAACCTTTTTGATTGATGTATCATCTCAATTTATAGTGGTGGAGATTTGATTTTCATGTAAGCCTATGGTAATGACTTTTCATTATTGACTATTGAGTGCTTCATTTATTGTCCTTAAACACCTCGAGTGATTTGAGTGAATCTTTAGTGAGGATGTGAAGCTCTGTGACATTTTGAATCAAAGGTAATTACTTAGATGAGGGGAGACACTTATGTTTGCATTATTAAATACTCAACTTGGAATGTTTGAAACTTTTATGTTCTTTTAGTTGAATTCTCAATGTATGATTACTTATGGATTATTTTGAGATATTTTCGATAGAGATTATAAGTTGAGAAAGATTTATTTTGATTATGAGTTGAGGATTTTGCTTGAGGACAAGCAAATGCTTAAGTGTGGGGGTATTTGATAAACTGTAATATATACATATTTTTACCCCATTCTTAATGCATTTTATAGATCATTTTCCCTTAGAATTGGTGAATTCAATGCTCCTAATGCTTTAATTTCATGTTTTATACTTATTAGAGCATAGGAGAGCAAAAGGAACGAGAAATAGGCCAGAAACAGAGAAAATGGGCCAAAGTACGAAATCAACACGGCCTTGACTTCCTCATACGGGCAGACCACACGGCCGTGTCAATTTGGTAGATTCGAAGCACGATTCACATAGGCGTGTCCCTACAGAGCCCAAGTTGAGTCAAATTCAGAAAAGGCTAATTTTGAGGGGTTTTAGGCATTCTAAAGCCTATAAATATGCCCTAAAGGAAGAGGAATGAGGGGGGCACGGAGAGGAATGAAGGAATTACTTGAAGGAAGTCAATTGATCCATCTCAAAAGTCAGAGTCACCATCAAGACTGAAGATCTCCCCTCAATTTCCCTTTAGGAGTTTTGGGTTTTCTTCATGTTTTGTATTCGTTATTCTTCTGAGATGTTTTCCTTTTTAGTTATGAACTAAATCCCCTAAATACCTAAGGGGAATGAAACCTAAGACGAATCTTGTTATTATTTTATGAATTGTATGATAAATATTTAACTTGTTCTTAATTATGTGTTCTTAATTCTTGTTTTGATATCCCAGGATACTAATTCAGGATAAGCTCTTATCCAGAGGAGGAATAGACCCTGTCAAAGAGTACATTTGTCATAATTAAGCGGAGTTGTTTGCGCGCATAGACATAGGGTGACAAGATTTTGCCGGATTAGAGTGAAACCTAATAAGGGGATCCATAGATCGAGTTAATGCAACCCTAGGGTGTTAATTAGAGAAAAGTCTCAATTATTCAATCTAGGGATTAGACGTTATTAGTCTTGAGTAGGGATAATAACATAACTTAGGGATGTCTACGGAACAAGTTAAATGAATAAATCGTTCGATTCGGAGCTAGAATAACAAGTACAACATAGGTGGATTTTTCCTTAGGTATTATCTTAATTCAATCATTTTCCAAAAGTAATCCCCCAATTCCATTCTCTATGAGTTCTTAGATTAGTTAATTAGTTAGTTAAAACAAAACCCCCTTATTCTTAGGCTAGATAATAAAAAGACAGTCATTACTAGTACTTTTAGTTCTTTTGGATTCGAGAATCCGGTCTTGCTAAAACTATACTACTGTTCAATAGGTACACTTGCCTATATCGCGATAATAGTTAGTTTCAAGAACAATTAATTATAAATATTTAAAACTTACCTGTCACGAAAATCGCAATCACACATGCTCGTGTGTCTACCCTTGTAGACCATTTTGGAGGCTAGTTTCCAAGCCAATCGTCACCCTCAATCACTTATATATTCAAACACACTTTATAACATGCAACATGACATATTTGTGCAATCAAACATTCCACACCATGGCACTCTCACGTATTCATAACGTCATTTTATTGCACACTCATTTGCTACACCATTTAGAGGCATTCCACACCAATTTCATGCATTATTAAACTTGTTACCATAACTTCAATTTGTGTATTCATGCACATAATCATTTTAAGATATTAGGTCATCCTTTATCCTTTAGCACTAGATTTATACTTTACCATAAATTCATCGATCAACCACACGCTACATCATTATCATGCATTCACCAAGCAATAACATGTCCTACCATCAAAACACTAGCACATGCATGCATGGGTAATTAGATTACAACCCAATGATCAAGTATGAGCCATATCACATTACCATTACAAAATGAATCATCATTATCATAGTCTTTCACAATTTGGCCAGATAGCATGACAGATATCACAAAATGACCAAGTTTCCTATACATGCTATACTCAAAATAATAATTTCACTATACCCAATAGTCTTTTGATAGTGTGATCGAGTACTCCGACAGCTTGTGATCCCTGAGCTAGCTTGTCGGAACTACAAAGGATGAAAAAAGAGAAGAGAGTAAGCATTAAAGCTTAGTAAGTCCACATGCAAATAATATACAATAGTGGTAAACAATTAACATGTAAAAACATGATAATATATACATATTCTTTCATTCAAACCTCTTTGCTTACTCATCATATGCACATATATATATATACTTGCTCATCGTAAACCGATCTTTATTAAGGCATTACTCATAGGTTTAGCATACATACCTGTACTCATCGTAAGTATCCATAACCATACCTTTTTCATATGTCCTTCTTGGGACTCTCATTACATTCTTTACAATACCCGTTGAACATTCGGAATTCTATTGGATACACGGAAACCTTGCACATAAGTGCCTCATATAAAAACGTAGCCGAATCTACCACATAACATGTAACACATCCATAATGAACTCGGACCTCTTAACGAGCTCGGATGTTACATGAATCGCATCCACCATGAACTCGAACCTCTCAACGAGCTCCGATGCCACATATCTCATGAACCCAGACCACTCAACGAGTTCAGACTCCTTAGTTCCTAGTGACATGTCACTTGTATCCTAAACTATTCCTAAGGTTCAAACGAGATTTTTCTTTACTTGCATATAGTATCTCCTTCGTACTTGTTCGTAACATCGTAAATCACGACCATAATAACATTCATGCTTCCATAACAATCAATAAGCATATAACTCATAATTACAATAAAACATTTATAAAATTATATTAAAGCATTTAAAACAAACTACCATACCACATTATTTGCATATGTACTTACCTCGGTACAAAATGATGGTAATCGAACCTATTCTTCTTATACTTTATTCTTTCATCGTTCAAATCTCGATTCACATTTTTCTTGATTTATAATGCCAAATTTAACTTATTTATTATTCACATTATTCAAACGGGTCCATAAATCATGCTTTCGCAAATTTACATTTTGACCCCTAAACTTTCACATATTTACGATTTAGCCTCTAGGCTCGTAAAATTAAATGCATACATTTTCTTGATTACCCAAGCTTGGCCAAACCTTTTTTATGCTCATATCAGCCTATATTTTCTTTTATTTCACATTATTATTACTCACTTTTTCACTTTTACAAACAAGTCTTTCATTTAGGTGTTTTCACTAAAAATCACCTAATAAAATATGTTCATCATGCATCAAACATTCATATTCCTCCATTAATCATCAAAATACAAGCATGTAATGCACGGGTCAATTTTCATATATGAACCCTAGCTCAAAATATAGCTAGAAATGGGTAGACCATGTGACCCGAGACTTTAAAAATATAAAGAACGTTAAAAATGGGGCTAGGGAACACTTACTATTGAGCTTGGAAATGTTGAACAAAACCCTAGCTATGGTGTTTTGTGATTTTTGGCAGCCAAGGAGGAAGATGGACACGTTTTGGTTTGATTTTCCCTTTTGATTCTTTTAATTACCTAATGACCAAAATGCCCTTAGGGTTTCTCTTTCTAACTTTTCCTATGCACATCCATTTTTGTCCAAAATTATAAAAATTAGTCAAATTTCTAACTAGGACCCCCTAATTCATAAGCTAAAGCAATTTCATCCTAAAAGCTTCTAGAATGTAAGTTTTGCACTTTATTCAATTTGGTCCCTAAATTGCAATTGAACATTTTATGTTTAGAATTTCTTCATGAAACTTTCACACAAGTATGCATTCATAATATAAACCTCATAAGAATCATATAATAATTATTTCTATCTCAGATTTGTGGTCTTGAAACCACTATTCTGACTAGGCCCTAATTCGGGATGTTACCCATGTCTCTAGCAGTGTGGACATTCGAAATAGGGACACACGGCCGTATCCAAATTTGGGTAGTTACTAACTTGGGTCACACGGCCAAGCCACACACCCGTGTGCTAGGCCATGTGAACATTTTAATTTACATTAATTAGGTACAGGGGCTACATGGCCAAGTCACATACCCGTGTGCCACTCACAGCTGAGATACACGCCTGTGTCTCTGTCCATGAAAACAATTCTGAGCATTCTGTTTCTCAATTTTTACGATGCAAGGGACACACAGCCAAGACACATGCCCATGTGCTAGGCCGTGTGTCACACACGGCTAAGACATACACCCGTGTGTCTACCCATGTGGACAAAATAAAGTCATTTCAAACCCACTTGTCTTCCACGTACATCAACACTTTAATACATTCACCAACCAATTCAAGACATTAAAACCAAGGTAAAACTAAGTCCTATACATGACATATTATCACATATGTTCAACTGTTCAAACTTACCAAATACACATATGTGCATATAGACATATTTTATCAATTATGCTACTTTAAACCAATAATTAATAGGTCTATTTACTTTCCACCATTTAACCATTTCAAACACTCATATCAAACATTTTTAGGCCATATATTTACATACCAAAATATACCAAACACAAGCCATACCAATGGCTAGTTTCAACCAAATATTTATATGCCATCATTTGGCTAATTTAACCTATACATGCCATTATATCCATAAGAAATTTTTCTATTTATACCAAAACGAGATGAAGGATAGTGTGACGTTGCTCCGACTCGCTTCTAACCTTTACAAGCTTTCGAATACTATAAAATAGAGGAAATAAACTAGAGTAATCTTTAAAGCTTAGTAAGTCCGTATAATAGAAAATTAACTTACCATTTGTTTTACATTAAGGTAAGCTAACTAAACATGCTCAAATCAATTTGGCCAATTGCCTAAACACATATCCTCATCAAGCATGTTAGTCATATAGTTCATATAAATACCAAGAAACATGAATGAGCTCATCAGTATTCAGTTTCCACATACATGTATTTATCACTTCAACTATATGTGAACATGTACATATCATATCTTTGTACTTCAAATATTTCTCATAGTAATTCATCTCGAATTCATATCATCTCATGTCAGAACTTTACCCATTGAATCATTTAAAATATCGATGGATACAAGGGTACTACAAATGAAGTGTATGAGTTTGAAATCCGTCATTTCATATTCAGGAATGCTCATTGAGTATTTAAACAAGAAGCTCTTCCAAGCCAAATAACAGAAAGCTCATGTGAGCTTATAATGGGAAGCTTATCCAGGCTTAATAACAGGAAGCTCTTAAGAGCTTAAATCAAAAATCTCATGCGAGCTTAATGGGTAACACTGAAGAGCTATTATCAAGAAGCTCATGAAAGAGATTTTAATCGGGAAGCTCCAGATAGCCATATATCGGGACGCTCATAAGAGCTGCGGTGTGTCTGCAACACATGCTGGATCACTACTGATCAAAATGCTCATAAGAGTATATAAATGAGAAGCTTGAAAGATTCATGTATCAGAAAGCTCAAGAGAGCTTATATCGGGATGCTCATATCATCTATAATGGGATGGTCTTGTGAGCTATGGTGTGTTCGCAATATATGCAGAACCACAACCACTCCGGGAACCTTGTATCCATCTAATTTCATTTGTTTAGATGGGATTTATTTCTTGTCAGACATTGTCGGATATGTGATTTATTTTCATACTTAACAATTATACAAACCATATACATATAAATCAATCATATCACATAAATATACAATTTAGTTACACGAACTTACCTTAACAATGTTCGTGAACTAGTATGCTACTAATCCGTTACTTTTTCTTTACCTCGATCTAGCTTTGTATTTGATCTATCCGGATCTATACGAGTAAATTTAGCTCAACTTAATACAATTCATATTCAATTCAATTGAATTCACATCCTAGGAAAAATTACCATTTTTCCCCTATACTTTTAATTAATGACGATTTCATCCCTAGGCTCGGAAAATGAAATTCATGCAATTTAATCCTTATTCCAAGCCTAACCAATTTTTACATATAAAATTTATAGCCCATATATTTCAAAAAATTCAGAATTTTTTCATGAATTTTACATCTTTTCAATTTAGTCCATAAATCACAATTTCATGAAAATTTCCTTTACAAAAGTTGTTTATCTATCATTAACTTTTCCATTTCTACTATAAAACTTCATAATTCATGCATATTCACCCATGGAAAAACTCTATTACTTTGATTATTTTACACATTAATCCCTGAAATAGCTAAATTAAGCTATTACGATCTTGGAAATATAAAAATTACTAAAAACAGGACAAAAAAACATACCTAATTGATCAAAATAATTTTATTTATCTTCAAGCTCTCAAACTAGGGTTTCCATGGCTTTTTAATTGGGAAAGATGATATAAAATGATGATATTAGATATTTATTTTATTTATCATCTTTTATTTATTTACATTCCAATTTAGTCCTTTTCTTCTCTTAAATTTCCATGGATAAATCATCATACTTATCTAATAACTCCTCCTAATGGTCTATTTCCCATATAAGGACCTCAATTTTTGAATTCCATACCTCAATTTTTGAATTCCATAACTGTTTGATCGTTTTAGCCACTAGAATTCAACTTTTGCATTTTATGCAATTTGGTCCTTTTATCAATTAATCATGTAATCAGTAAAATTTTCTTAATGAAATTTCTATAAAATATTCCTATCATAATTCAAATAATGAAATAATATTAAAATAATTTATTACGGACTTGGATTTGTGGTCCTAAAACCACTGTTCTGATTTTATTGAAAACGGGCTATTACACTTTGTCTTTATCATTTTTAGTTTCAAACCCTAAAATTAGCCTTTGGAGAAGAACAACACTCGGTCAAGCATAGTTTGATTGCATGGTGAGTTTTTAAGCCTCGTTTTTAATGATTTTTATGTTTTTGAGTTTGTTTTAGCTTAATCTAGCTAACCTGGGGGTTAATTTGCAAAATTGTAAAAAATTAGGGACTTTCTGTGAATGTTTTTGAATAGGTTTTTTTATGTTAGTTGATGGATTATTGATTTTTTTGTAAAATAAATATGTGTCGAAACCATTTTTAAATCGAGTTTTGGAAAATGGGAATCGACTTTAAGAAAAAAGAAAATGGGAGTCGCCACCAATCTTTTTAGGTGTGATTGGATCACCTTATAAAATGTTTTGTTTTAAAACATTAATTTTGGTCTACAAAAGTCGAGAAAATTGTTTCGGGAGCCAGTTACGTACGAGGAAGGGTTAGCACCCTCGTAACGCCCAAAAATTGGTACCTAATTGATTATCAAGTGTATTTAATGTCGGAAATTTGAAAGTTTTAAGATGCAAACCTCTTTTAATTAGAATGTCTCAATTTTGAAAATTAAGGCTCACTTATTTCAAACGAGTCAAAACATCACATCCAGTAAGTTAGGACGCAACATTTTAAAAACTTCAAAACTAAACTCGTCTTTCGAAAATTTTTATCTCGAAACAACAAAACGCCATATCCAGTAAGTTAGGACACTATGTTTTGAAATCTCGAAATAATTGTTTAAGTTTTAAAAACTCAAAATCACTTAGAAGGGTGCTTGACTATTCAAATTCAACGAGAAAAGTCGCAACCCAGTAAGATAGGGCACTACCTTTCTCGAAGTTTCCAAACATCAAGCATTGCCTTTTATTTTTTTAAAAAAAACCTTGGAATATTATTTTAAATGACGTTTTAGGATGACATATTAATGCATCATGAAGCATAGATGTACAAAATATTCTAACATTTCCATACAAACATAAATAATATCATTAAGACAAAACTAAATAACATGAACATACGTTTGATGAAAAAAATCATACTAGGGTAAATATAAGATAATAAACAAATAAAAACATGAGCAAACTAAAAGAAAAACATAATACATGCAAAAATTATACAACAATATATATCATAAAATAGCACATAAAAGAAATAATTAAACATAGCATATAAAAAAAATGAAACTATGCACAAATAAGATAAATGACATACACTAAAAAAATGAATAAATAGAACATTTACAAATTATAAAAATATAATGCAATAGGTCAAAATACATGCAATGATAATATAATATATATACATGCATAGAAAATATATATTTGAAAATAAACTATATAAAAGGTTCAATATTATAATATATAAAATACATAATCAAATGTATAAAAGATAGGAATAAATATACATATTTGAAAAATGAAGAAATTAAAATAAAAAAAGTTGAAAAACTAAGATAGACGAAGAATAAAATAAGAACAAACCACAGAGAGTAAGAACGCGAGAGGGGGAGAAATTTGAGTGAATGCTCTCAAGAATTCTTATTGCTTCCCAAAACTCAAGTCATTTACAATGAAGGGAGAGGCCTCTATTTATAGTTGAGCCTCCCCAAATCCAACAATGATGATCAATTACATCAACGGTTAAGATTAAAAGATATCTACAAATTAAATCTCCAAGATTACAAGATCATATCTTCAAGATTGCATATCATATCTAAGATTGCATATCATATCTAAGACTGTATCATATCTAAGATTGCATATCATAACTAAGATTGCATATCCTTAAAGATTATATTTCCATATGAGTCAAGCTTATAGATGGACCTTAAATCTTTTCAAGTAATGGGCCATTCCGATTGGGCCAAATTATATGTTTGTAATTTTGTACTGGACTTGGACTTTGTTTTATTTTTATTTTTTGGGGTTTATTATTTTAAATACTGAAATGGGCCGGGCAAAATTGAGTGTTTACAATATGTTTTGTTAAGTGATTTTTGTTGAATGTTGGACATAGGGATTAAATTGTTCAAGGTATAATAAATTCATGGGTTTTGTTGTGAATTGTTGGAAAATATGATTTTCTTTAAGGTCCCTTGCAACATGAGTTAAGTTGGATTTAGGTTAAAGCGGTAAGATTTTAAGTTATGAGCTTAAGGACTAAATTGTTAAAAGTTAAAATATTAGGGGTAAATTTGTAATTTAGCATAAATATGAATTATGGATTAAATTGAATTTTAAAAATACTTAATTGAATGAAATTATTTATTTCGATCAAGATAAACCACAATCAGACCTAAATCGAGGAAAGGCTAAAGCTTTGGATTAGTTCAAATTACACTTCTATGCCCTAGTCATCGAGGTAAGTTTGTATGAACTACAACCGTATTAATGTTAGTTAAATTTGAATGTTTGCTATGTTTTTGTAATATAAATAATTATGAAAATAAATGTCTTCATGCTATGATGAATTGACGGATAACAAGTCCCAGTTGAACCTTAAAAAATTCTTAGGATACAAATGACATGTCATTAGGGATTTCATGTTTCGGGTACTAGTCTTGAATGTCCTACCGTTGGCTAAGGTTCTGCATTTATTGCGGATTCTCCATAGCTCGTGTGAGTAACATCGTGTAGCTTACATTCTGACCCAGATCTCGTGTGAGTAGGCCTATTTCACAGCTCATATGAGCAATGATGTAAAGGAAAGGTTACGGTTATATGTAAAGGCACACTGTGTGTGAGCTTTCCGAAGTATCAGATGAAATTCTAGATGGTTTAATGGGTATGAAAAGGAAATGAAATGGAATTATTCAAATGAATAAATCATGAATTTATAGAAAGGTTGATGAGTTCATTGTATATACATGTATTGTAATCTACCAATTTACGGTTGAATTCATTTGAATCATGGACAAGTATACTAACTTGTGAGTTTATAATGCTTGTATAGGCTTGTGCCAAACTTATGGTTTTACTTGATGCTATATTTATGCTATAAATTATGCAAATGAAATGGTAGTTTTAGTTTAAGTTTAAATGAGCTTACTAAACACTCATTGCTTATATAGTTATTGTCCTTTGTTTTATAGATTATCAGAAGCTCGATTGATTGGAAGCTCGTCGGAGATCTATCACATCCAGCAGTCAAATCAGTAGTTTTTGAGTAATTTTGGCCAAGGTTAATAATGACATGTATAGGTTGTTTTGTAATGGTGATTTGGTATGTTTATACTTTAAAGTTTATGGTTGATTTGGTACACTTTAATTCTTTACCAAGTTATGTCAAATTAGTCACTTTTGAGTACTTGTAAATAAGGTTCTTTTGCTATGTTGATGATAGCTTGAAAATGGTCAATTTGTGACATGTTTTTGGCACATATTTGAACTAGGTCTTTATGCATGAATTGAGGCAATGTTAACATGTTTAGGTAAATGATGTTTTAATGCTATTCTGGTGCCTTTGAATGACATATTTGTTAGGTGATTTAAGATGATTGAAATGACATGTTTTTGTATGTTTGAATGGTGTTTGAACCCCTTGAATGTGTGCCTAAATGGTTCAAATGATTAGGTATGAATTAGACAAGTAATGGCTTGATTTTAGGTAAATTTTGGGTTCACATGGCCTGGCGACATGGCCGTGTGTCATTTGAGAGTTTCTTAGTGTTTCCAGTTAGCGAGTTATATGGCCTAGCACACGGCCTAGCACACAGGCGTGTGTGGCAACTCAGAGAGTTACACAACCTAGCACGCTGCCTGACACATGCGCGTGTGGGGAAACTCAGTGAGTTACACGGGTGAAGACATGAGCTGGGACTCGGCCATGTGTCCATTGTTCGAATGTTACATGGCTTGGCCACATATTTGTGTGACCCTTATTTTTCAATTTTTGTAACTTTTCCTTAAACTTTTCATTTTGTTTCAAATTAGTCTTGAATTACTTTAAGCTATTTTTAGGGTCTTGAAGGCTCGATTTAGGGACAAAATACATGTGATTGAATGGGTTATATTATGTTTAATTTATTTAAGTGTTAAGATGTTAATTTTTTTTATTGTTCAATAATGCTCTATAACCCTAATTCAGTGATAGTGACAGGTTAGGAGTGTTACAAATTGGATGAGCACTAATCGAGTTACTTTCATAATGGTATGTCATTGGGGAGAACACATACTTATGATAAGGTCATTGGCCAAGCACTGATCAAGTTGCTTTTTTAATGGTATATCGTTGGGGAGAGCTTAGTCACGATACTATAGTGGAATGACTTAGTGACTAAATGAGTTTACAATAAATATGTGAAAAGCTGAAACTTAATTATAAACCATTTGAGCCTCAATTGCATATGTCTAATTGGTCCCTCCGCTATCTCGTTGAAACAAAAAATGAATTGCATGTTGAATAAAATGAACATAAATGAATGGAAATGGTGAAATGGAGAAATGAAGAAATAGTAAACATTTGAAAATGATTATGGATTTCTCCAAAAATGAAAATGAAAATGGAGAAATGGAATCTTTTGGAAATGAATGTGGTTTTCTCCAAAATGAAAATGAAAATGACCTGAAAAATGAATTTATGTTTCTTGAATTAAATGAAGTTTAAAACTGGAAATAAATTATTTTGTCATAGTGAACCATTGAATGTAGAAATATTAAATATATTTTCTCATAGATTCTTTTACGGTAAAGTTGTCACACCCCATATTTTATTCATTTTATAGCATTAGTTTATGACACAATGAATTAAATGGCTTAGTGGTTGAGTGTGTGATTTGTTTTCAAAAGGTCCCATGTTCAAGCCCCCACAGTCCCACTTTTTTATTTAACTTTTTTGACAAATTCAAGTGGTCAACCTTCTTGTGCCATCCACCTCACTTGCCTTGTGGGAAGGATTCCTTTCCTTTTCATTCTAGTCAACTTACCTTACTTAGCCCCCTTTTTACTCTCATGATCCACTTTTGGTGCATTTGTCTTCCTTATTGCCTTTTTCCCTCCCTTACCATACTTTAGCCGGCCATGCACCTAAACACACTTTTATTTTTAGTTTATTTATTTCTCATCTTTTCTCTCCTCCTCTTTCTTTAGCCGCCCCTCCTCTTTGCTCCTCCTTTTTCTCCTATTTTCTTTTGTTTTCACCACCCCTTCTCTTCATTTCTCCTCCTTTCCACCACCTCACCATCACCATTGCCATCGACCATACCTAAATTCTTCGATTCTTCTTCTTTTCTCTTCCTCTTCTCGTAATCGATTTCTTTAATCCTTAAATTTTTGATATTTTGTTTGTAAGAAAAGATTATTTCACATCTTATTTCTAATTATTTTTATATATTATATTATTTTTTGTCTAGTGGCAAATCCTACTCTCTAATCAACTATTCGTAGGAATTTGTTGAGCCTCTTTTTCCTTTGATATTATGTAAGTTTGGAGATTTCTTTCGTATATTTTTATATATATTTGGTTAGGACAATACTAACCATTCAGCTTATTGGATTTTATGAAGTGCTTTTCAAAATCCTGAATCCGTACCCCTACTTTTGGAAGAGCGCGATTAGACGAACGATTATGTAAGTATTTCACCATCATAAATTGAGGGTTATTCAGTAAAATAACTTGTTCTAATATGGTATTAATTGTTTATACATAAAGATTCTATATTTAACCTCTTCCTTTAGAAGTTGGACACGGAGTTGTTGTCATCAGATTTGCGAAATTAGGTGTGAGGATTTACTCTGATAAAATATATAATATTATTTTAAACCGATATAAGTATATATATGAGTATAAAATAACTATTTAAATAAATCTCTGAAAAGTGAAAATGGCGAATACATTAAGTATTCATATGGATTGATAAAATTCGATAAAAATAAGGATTCCAAGTAAGTAATTATGAAACTTCAAATATGTGATATGTTGTATGTGATTATATGATTTTTCTATTATACGTGATGTATGTTTTTTTGATACCCATGTTATGTGATATATGGTGATTTTGTATATGCATGCATTATAAACATGACACCGATTTACTGATACTTTGATTCACATGTTAAGCATGTTACTATTCTGATTATGATTTGCATGTTGAGTATGTTATTATTTTGATTCTGAATCACTTGTTAAACATGTCATTGTGTTAAACCATAATGAGTTCTGAATCCCATGCAAAACATTCCTGCTGAAAAATATTATACCATATCATATCACGTGCATTTGGGTTGGGATAATATTGTACCGAGGAAGATTCTGAAAATTTAATGATTTACACATTTCTGGTGACCACAATATTCTGCATATAGTAGTATATCTGCTTTATCTGGTGGCTCGTCCACAATATTCTATTTCTGGCAACCCTACTGCAATATCTAGTGGCTTGTTGATGTTATTTGTGTTATTAGATGGATGAGTTCTGGGGAACTTATTATGGTGTGTAGCGGAGATGGGTAGGTTCTGTTTTATGAAAAATCTGCACTATTTTTGAAAAAGCATTGCATTAACATCGTCATTATGCATTCTAATAAATGTGATTTTGAGGTTGTATATATATATATATGTAATATGTTAAATTGACGATGTTCTGTATTAATTTCTATTGTTATGATTTGTAACCACATTGGGCTTTAAAAAGTTCACCCCTTTAAGTTTCTGAATTTTCAGATAATAATTGAGGTTATGATGGGCTCAACTTATGGATGTGCACTCGAAAACTTTTAGAAAAAATATTATATTTTGGTACTTGATATTTTGGGATTTGTTTTTATTTCTGTGGAATGTGGCTTGGGACTTTCTTTTGAATTTTGGTTTTTGGATTGTTTCGTATGATTTGAAATTTTAAACTATCAGCTAAGACGATTTATGAAATTGATAAATAAAACTGGATTTTTCATAATAATGCCAAACTCAACTCAATGATTGTATTTTCAAACTCAATACTTCGTTTTCAAAATTCAACACTACCTACTCATTAAACTGGGATTTGACAAGATATATTAAAAATATGTTTTCAAAATGAGGAATGTGTTTTGTTATTTTTCTACTGTGTCATTTACTTGAAATATGATGTTTTTTGTAAACCATCAATACTTTAGTTTTTGTAAAGATAAACAATTTCAACAATACTTGGCTTTTCTTAAAGAAAATAAAAATGACGTTTTAAGTTGATAACTAATATTAAAGAGGAAGTAGTTAAAAGATTTTATGCGCCAACAATATGGTCAATGTGATCTTTGAGATTCAGCCATAACGTCTAGGCCGGGTTTAGAGGGTTACAAAAGTCATCGTGATTTTAACAAAATTAGAATTGGGTCTAGAAAATTATTTAATTGGAAATATACTGAAGTTTATTATTTGGGAAATAGAAAAACAAATAGTGGGTTCAATCAAATTATAAAGTATTAGGTTACAAGCTCACAAAGTACTTATAATTAGACCGATAAGGAAGAGGCTCAAAATTAAGTCATTTATGTTATAAGGGGGACGATAAACCCCAGCATTATGAACTAAGGTTGTCGCCTCTTATATCTTAGTTAGACTAGGAGTTCATTTTTCTAGTTGAAATAACTTCCACAATTCAACAAGGGTTCTACATTCTTTCCTTATAAATGGATGGCATAGGTAGGGCTATATATACAACTTTAAGATATTGTATTTTGCTCGAAAATAGAGACTTTTATTCTCTAGAAATTTAATATATTTTTCGGAATAATGATTCTCCTAGTTTCTATTTGAGAAGAGAATTTTCGTTGTCACCCCAAAGAAAGGAAAACTATTTCTATTTTTGTGTTTGATTCGAATCATTCGAGCCCACACTCGAATTAGTTCGTGGTACAAGAATAGAGGAGAAGATTGTTTGGTTGAAAGCCAGAATCAACAAGGGTTCATCTATCTGAAAACATAGGTCTGTATTCGGTCTAGAGTTTATTGCTATAAATATCATAAACTAGGTCGATTTTCAAAATTTTTATTTTCCACGGTGTAAGAAAACTGTTTTCGAACCAAGTTTTTTCCAACATCATGTTGATTAATCCATGAGCAATTGTATGAATTAGCCCATTTAAATATATTATTTAAACGTTAACGAAATATATATATATATATATATATCATTCAAAATATAAAATTATAATATATTGTATATCACTCCTAAATAATTTGAATAACTTGCTCTTCAATTACATTACTTAGAATTAAAATGAAAACAATTGTTTAGATGATTTTATTTTCTAACTTTTTCCTTTCCGGTAATATGCGAATCCTAAATTAACTAAGTTGTCAAATAAAATAAAAGAATAAACTATTTTCCTCTAAATTGAATGATTAATAAATTTATTTAAATAATTTAAAATATTAATCATTATGGACCACAAACATGAATATAAAAATTTTCTTTAAATTCACTTGTGATAACGAACTATACAAAATTTTAAATAAATTGGTATCTAACACAAACACGATAAATTAAGATACAATTAAAATAAAATAACATAAACAAAATAAATAAAAAATATATAAAAGTATACATAAAGTGAATTATTAAAAGTCATATTAATTTACAATAATAAACATATAATAATATTGTTAGCTCAAATGATAAAATCGAAATTGCCAATAGGGGGTGAATTGGTTTCTTAAAGATTTTGTGGTTACTAAGAAAAGAATAGAGATAATGAATACTACACTGTATAGTGGTTCGACCCTAATTGTTTGCTCCACTACCTTAGTTTTCCACAACTAAAGATTTTTCTAAATTCACTAATTTGATAATCTTTGAGGACAAAATTTAACTTTACAATCTCCCTTAAGATTTCTACCCAAAATCTAAGATTGCATTTCGCTTTCTATTCAAACCTTAAGACTCAACCCTCTCAAAGAGTAAATACAAATAACAAACTAAAAAGTAATCCTTACAAGAACAGAATGTTTTTCAATTAAGCATAAAGAAACAAGAATACACTTGAGATAAAAAATAACAATAAAGGCTCACATGTATGTATATGAAAAATAAGAAAGAAATTAAGCACTGAGATTGTTTTGATTGATATTTAATTTTGATGATCTCTTTTCTTGTTGTCGGACCTTTGGAAGATGGTATTTAAACCCCTAATTCATTTCCAACCATTGTGGTTGTTGGAAACATAAATAGATCCATTGGGGTTGAAAATACCAGATCATTAAATTCCCTTGCAACAAAAGGTATTGATATTTTTTCTACAAGTATCAATATTATTAGCATTTATAAATTTAGTTTACAATGATACCAAAGACAATTTATTGATACTTGGTAAAAGGTATCGATACTTTTTTAAAATGTATCAATACTTTTGTAATTGATTGAAAATAGAATGTAAATTTGGTATCGATTTTGGAATGAGTATAGATATTTTGAAAACTATAGATACTTGGCCAAAAAGTTTTGATACTTTTTTTCCTGGAGCAATACTGACTTGTTTAAAAATAATTTTAACATGATTGAAAATGTTTCACTCAATTGAAACCATTTTAACCTGATTTTATCATTTTTCCAATTTTATTCAACTTTAACTTTTATTCAAAAACACTTTAATTTGTTATATCAAAACATATTATCAAATAAAGTTTGGTTTAACAAATATTTTAAACATTTAGAAAACTAAAAAATAGAAAAGAAATAATTTCTTGAGCCTCTTTTATCTTTCTCTTTTTTACCTATCCTACACTTCACTCCCTAGTTGAAAAACCAAGAAAGTCAAGTGGGTGTAAAAACCTAATAGAAAAAAAAAAGGATATGTGTAAGATTTTCAATGCAAGATTTCTACTATTGTATATAATAATATATATAATATTTATTTTGGTAGTGTGTTAAACTTGGCATTATTTTTTTTAGGTTTGGGAGAATATAATTTTGAAAATTTGTCAAAACTGAATTTTTTTATGGAGCATCTAGTTTGGTAAAGCGAAGTAGAAATTTCAATGGAATGTGCAACATTTTGATGTATCATACAAAAAAGAAAAAGTTGGTGGATCAAAATTTCAAGTTTGATGGATAAAAAGTTAAGTCGTGAATATTTAAGAAAAATCAAAAGGAGTTTAGTAGAGCGAAAATTTAGTCCGGTGGAGCATGCAACAATTTCATTTTTTCATATAAAAATAAAAAAGAAAGTTGGTGGTGTGGAATTTAAACTTGTGAAATTTTGAAGAAAAATCAAAACAATTTTTGTGGAGCGGAAATTTAAGACTGTTGGAGCATGTTGCATTTTGATACTTCATGAAAAATCAGAATAAAATTTAGTTAAGTGGAATTTCAATTTTGGTGGAGCGAAATTCAAAACACCAAAATTTTTACACACCAATAAGAAAAACTTTTTTTGTCTCATATTTCCCTTCCAACTGTTATACCCTAAGTCCCCAACACACCAAACCATCAACTGTACCTGCTTTCACTAAAGATGCACTCCTTCACCATGACCATGTATAAGTTCAACACTAAGCTCGTAACCCTATACATTTCTTGTAACACTCCAGACCTGATCCTAAGGATGATCCGGGAATAGAATGTCACTGCCTTAAAATCATTTTCTTGAAAACCATATCTAGCGTATACCAATTTATACTATAGTTTAAGTTAGTATGAAATATAAGCTATTTTTCATTTGAAGATATATAAGATGATACACTTTGAAAACCGTAAATATTTTACTGAAACTTCATTGAAATCATAGTTTCATAAGCACAAGTTTAAATACAAAATTTTTTCTTTAATTGTGGACATTTTAACACCACCATCATGTCATGCATAATACAAAATACAAGACTTCTCACAGCAACGAATGTCCTATGGCATAGTCTTTAGAGATTCCTTTACTTCGTCAATAGGCCTAACAATGAAAGGTAACTAAGTAATTTCAAAGAACTTAGTTCCAAAGAAAACATTGCAATAGTTACATATAATTGAAGTAAGCCTTTACAACTCAGAAAAGTCACACACTAGTTGACAAATACCAAACGCAGATAGGCTATAAGCCGAACACTATTCCTTTGGTGTGTACACTACGCCTATACAACCATATAGACTACTTTCTTCGTGTTACTACAAACCCTAGTCCATATACAAAGTCATATCATTCTTTCATTCATTTTCCTTTGTCATGATTTGCCAATCTTGTTTGCAATAACACTTGCCCTACTAAAGGCTACACGACCATTTTCATGTATGACAATCTGCCAGTTCAATCATTTCATTGAAGGCAACATCATGACTTTATTTCCATGTATCAGATCATGTTATTCATTTCAAAAGCAAGGGATAGTGGCTTAAACACAAAGGATGGTTCTTACATCTGTAACACAAACATACCAAACCAGAATGATAAAAACAAGCATTCATCGCTCTTGTAAAAACATTTCATCTTCATAGAATATGTATACTTACCTTAAGCCAAACATAAACAAAGGCATTACACACACATAAAGTAAGAAGGAACTCACGAGAAAATGCAGCAAGTTTAAACAACATGACTCATTCCCTTATCACGAGAACCTTCAAAAGTTTCTTGAGCTATTATATAAATAGTTAAACTTATCATACTGTATACGAGAAAACTAACCAAACTTGCAAGTAACATCATCACAAAACCCAGGTTTAGGAAGTTTCCTTCCTTACACTTAAAACTGTCACTCAAGTGTGCAGCCCTAAAGTCACGTAAATAACCATGAAAATAACCTATGGTTCATTGACATTTACCAGGTGTTAAAATAACGAAAGAGTTGTCTGAGTACAACGAATCCAAATCTTTAAGTAGGTCTTTGGTCTTAGGCTTTCCTAGAGAATAGTGTAGAGAAAGCTTGAGAAGAAAATATGAATGCAAGAGAATATGTAAATGCTTACTCAAGAAGCTAATACCAACTTTATACTGATAGACACGGAAGCTAGGTTTAATAGATAAATTGATTATCCCACTAACCTCCTCGATTCCTGTGACTAAGAACTTTCTCTCTCATTATAAATGCGAGTCTTATCAGCTACGACAACTTAGTTCTATTTTAACCAATTCCCATTTTCCTAACTAAAATTTTCAACCAGAATAATAAAATAATAATATAATAAATGGTTCTATCAAACTGAGGACTTAACATATTCATCTAACAGATGGGGTAGCGTATACTTTTAAGAAGAGTCCATGAAACCATCAGGCTCGCCTATCAAAGGCTTCACCCAAAGACGCATTCACTAACTTACATAATTAGTCACAATTAATACCTTATCCACTCATAACTTGCTCTAAACACCATACTTCGATAAACAATATTCGAACACTAGGACTATGTCAAGTGGGATGTTACATTTCTCATCCTTTTTAATCTCTAAACTCTCACCAGCCAAGCTCTCAACCACACCCAACCTACTTTCCGCCCCAAATAACCTAGCCCCACATTTGAGCAATCTGATTCGAACCAACTGCAGCACCACTTACAATAATGATCCCTATACATGGTGCATAGGTTCAAGAACATTTTAATGCATAATGAGCTTTATGCCAGGCTTGTCGAGGACAATATGGTGGGCTATTTTTCTCTCCATCGATCCCTTGTTGGTTCAGCTAGTATTTTGCTTTCCATTGAGGACGATGATTTGGCTACTGACCAAGGGAGTTTTCTTTCTCTGTCTATCGTATTTCTTGCTTTGTAGTTAAGTGTTGTTATTTTTGTTCGATGTTTTGTGATGTCTTCCTATGTCTCTCTCACATTGAAGACAATGTGATGTTTAAGTTTGCTGGTGTGGAATATTTTCATCTGTTATTTTTGGTTTTTTTGTTGCATGTTTTGTGTTGTGTGTAAATAAAAAAAAAAAAAAAAACAAAGGACTTTCTAGTTCTGGTTTGATGATGATACACCACCCTTTAATATTTTAAGATTGAAATTTAATTTTGCATTATTTGGATTATATGTTATTTTTCTATGATCAATTACCCTAAAAAATTGAACACTTATTTCGATTTATTAGTTATTCTATAGATTGATTACAAGTGTGTGTAAATTAAGTTGAAATTGAGCCTTGAATTTGTTTGATATCCTCTTGAAGTGAAGTGAAAACCTAAGTAAAGCTTATACGAAGGAATGATTTTGGTCATTGTTGGATTGTTTGGACCATTCAAGTCAACTATAAATATTGCTTATGATTTGAGCCTTTATAGACTTTTATTTTTATTTTTTATTCACCAATATGCTTTATTGTTTGATTTATAGCTTAACCAAAATTAAGCCTTAGTACTTAACTTTTCTCAGTTTATTTTTGTTTAAGTATTTGGTGTTTTAATGAATGCAATTTTATAGCTTAAAGGGTGGATTGGAATAGGTAAAGACATGAAAGTAGACATTTTCAGTAAAAAAAAATGATAAAGCATGATCGGTATTTTTCTTTTGAATATTCTTATTACGAAGCTAACTATATCACTTATTTTAGATTTCAACTTAAAATTTTCAAGTTAAAACCTCATACTCTAGTTCATCATAAGAGTTGAGAGTGCGTATATATTAGATATATAGATACATTTAGTATTAATTCGTGTACATAATAATTTTGTAATTATAAAACCAATTTTAATTAAAAATACCACAAAACTTTGTGTATTATACTCTAAATTGCATTTTAACTCTTTTGTTGAAAAAAGAGATAAATTAGCCCTTATATGTTAAATGAGTGAGCAAAACAACCATTCTATTGAAATTTGGTAATTATATATAAGATATAATAATAAATTTAGCCCTCAACTTTTACACATTTATTCAATTTGACCCTACTCTTTTATTGGAAGTATATTATAAAATCTTGAAACTAATGAGGCTAACGGGTTAAAAATGCCTTAGTAACAAATTAAAAAATCAATTAAGTCCTTTTAAAATTTAAAATTATTAAAAAATTATAAACGAAATTTATAAAAAAGTTATAAAAATTTTAAAATTATATTTTTTTGTTAAAAATAATAATACCAACCCAATAAAAGAGTAGGAGTCATTTAAAAAACTCTTATAACCATTAGATTTTAATGGGTTGGTATTATTATTTTAATAAAAATTTATAATTTTAAAAATGTATAATTTTTATAATTTTTAATAATTTTAAATTTCAAAAGGACTTAATTGATTTTTAAATTTGTTACTAAGGCATTTTGACCGGTTAGCCTTATTAGTTTTAGGATTTTATAATATATTTCCAATAAAAGAATAGGAGTTAAATTGAATAAATGTATAAAAGTTGAGGCTAAATTTATTATTATACCTTATATTAAACACCAAATTTTAAGAGAAAGACTATTTTACTCATTCATTTAATCTACTAGAAGTATTTTACTATTTTTCAATAAAACTAAAATATAATCCAAAATTTTGTGTAGGAGTTTTTTCATACTTTTACTTTTAAAATCTTGTATACATAATATAAAAATGGATTCAGCACTACATATATCATATATGCATTTATTGTACGTACTTTAAAAAAAAAAGAAAGCAGTGAAATGACTAGAGATGGCCAGCATTTGCTAAGTTAGAAACTAACTAAATGAGAAGTGACATTAATTTCTCTTCTTAATTTATACTATGATTTTGTTGAAGCTGCCTTAAGAAATATGGCAACTGATTTAGCCAACTACATGAGCTGAAGACTGTATATATGCTAATGCTAGAATAGAAGCACCAAGAAAGAATGCATTCAAATTAACATTTTTAAAAACTTTGATTTGGTGATTCGCTCGAAAAGTAGAAGGGTTTGGACAAAAATTTAAGTCTAAAAAATGAGTTTATGTAAAAAATAATAATACACATTTAGAAAATGACTCGAGCCTTAGGTAAAGTTTTTTTTTACCTGGGCCCGACCTGGACGAAATTTGTAAAAAAAATTGTTGCTTTGCTACTATTTTTCTACTGTTTTGTTGTTATTATTTGGATATTGTATAACTTTTTTACTACTAATATTTTATTGTTAATTTTGTTACTATTTTAAAAATAATAAAACTGGTCCGTTTATATATTGCTAGTGTTGCTAATTGCACATACAGTTGCAACTCCTTAACAATTGAACTAATTGCAATTTACTTTATTTGTTTGCATATTTTAATCGGACTAAAATGATTATTTTTATACATATTTTAAGAGATATTAAGCAGCAATTTGTTCAATCATGAAGGACATTCTTAAGTGTTTATATGTTTGTTTGTTTGTTTTTTGTTTTTTTTTTATAATTGAGACGAGGAATGGGATTACATGGGATTGAACCTAAGCTCTCACACCTACAACATAATACTCTTGCTATTAGGCCAAGAGGTTATTGGCAAGTTTTATATGTTATAAATAAATGATATTATTAGTTTGCTTTAAACTATCGTAAGGGAATTATAACATACTGTTTTATCAATTTGGTCTAAGCTTTTCATAGGAAAAATACTTAGTAAAAGAATTGAATCTAGATAATTTTATAGGAATACAAAAAATGATTCACACTCTATCGCTCGCTAAGTATAAAGATCTTATCTTTGTACCTAATGACTAAAACACTCACCTCAAAATCCTTCCCCTAAAAACTTGGGCGGTAAACACTTAAGAATGTTTACAATAATAGTTTGCAATCTCCCACAAATTAGTTCCTCAATGAACAAATTAGAATGCACTCAATTAGCTCTCTTACCAAAACTATACAAGCCATAAAACATATATCAGATTCGGCTTGCTAACATAGAATGTAAGTGACTACAAAGTAGCCCTTTGAAAGTAGCTATTACATCAATAACAATCAAAGCATAATCAGTCAAAGATATGCTCTCAAAAATTAGCAACACTATCTCGGTCGAATTTCCACATTCTAAGGACTTAATTAATTCACACGAATCCAATCCAATCTTCAAACTCCAAGGATTGGATTCCATAAATAGACCAAGATATCTTGAAAATTTTTCTTCATTAAATTGCTAAACCAAATAAGAAAAGTTTTTAACCACCCAAGTGATATCCTGCAATTGGCACTGCCAAGTACAACTAAGCAACTCTCAATTCATTTTTCCTTAACAATCTCCCCCTTTGGCAATTTGATGAACAAAACCAAACAATATAGGAAGCTAACTGCCACAGTCAAAATAGCTCCTCCTCAACACAAACCTCTCTCTATTTAGCTTAACTTAGTACATAATATAACAATTTTAACTATCAATGTTATGTCTAGAATTCAAACCAACAATAAAAATGCTAAATTATATCTAAGCAGCAGATAAGGTAAAGTGCAACAAAGTAAAGTATACATCATATGATAATATCATCATAGTTCCAAATCGATTCAACAATACCACAACATCTACGGTAACAATATCGATAAATAAGTATCATCATCTCACTTATACAAACAAGAATGAATAAGAATTCAAAAGTAAAAGAAATTACCATCATAAGGTTTGATGCATCTTCAATGTCAGCAACCGAATTAGGAGTACAAGATCACTAGATTGAGTGAACAACTATGCAATGATCACTTACTCTGCAAATGATTTCTTAGTACAACCTTTTTATCCGTAATATGCCGAATGATTCTTATCTTAGCCCTCATCTTGATATAACTCTATAATAAGATTCAAAAGAGGATGTCAGATGATAAATCATCCTTCTGTTGATTCCTTCATTATTGCCCAAGGGGCCAGTGGGAGTGGGCACTTAGTAATTGTTGTTTCATGGCTTATTTATTCAGTGTACTTAGCCTCCTCTCCACCTGTTTGATCTATTAGCTCTACACTGACATGCTTATCCTTCAATCACTTAATAAAGAACTTTAGCTTAGGAATTGTTCTCTCACATCGTTTAGTGATTTTACAATATTTGGATTTTGCAATGTTAGTAGTTAGAAAATCAAAGGTAGAAGTGGTAAGAGGTTTCTGGAATATACCTTCTTATCATGACTTAACACCTAATCAAATACCAGCTAAGCCAAATCAAGTTCAATAATCTCCACTACTTTTCTGATCAGCAAGGCTACTTTAGGAGTCACTGAATCCCTTTGTGTTTGGGACCCCATTTATTGTTGCAATAACAAATAGGGCAGTACATATAATAGACAATGCAAAAGCTCTAATGCTTTTTTTTTTTCAAGCTAAGACTGATAGATGTTGTTGGTAATGGTATCAATAGTGACATCCAAGGATTCGTCCAAATTCAACCAAGTTTCTATTGAAACATTTAAGCACTCTTTGGATTAATTCTCAGTTAAACTCATACCAATGGCCTCTTACATACACCATTGGAAAAATTTAATTCTTGAATCAATGATCGAGGACGACAAATTGGCATAGAATTCCAACACTATCTCCCTCGCATATGGCTTCACAAATGTCATAGTACTTATTGGATCATTTTTGGTTAATGATGTGTCAATGCCTTACTCAACAAAACTAATGCCCTCGATGTTTAGCACCTCAATGAAGCCTTTTGTCCTCAAGGTCATGTATCTATTGAGACAATTTTGTGCCAGAAATACTAGATCCCTCTTGGGTAAAAACACTTCTTCCTCCACTTTTTCCTTTGCTACTGTATCAGCAAACATTGCTAGCACACCACCCTTTCTTGGCTTTTTGCTTCTTCGAATGGAAAGCTTTGTTATCACAAGTTTGTTAGACTTAGTCGTTGTTGATACAATTTCTTTTAAAGGAACATTTTCCTTAAAGCTTTCATCTAAACTAGAACTTGAATCAGAACTGTTGTATAACTCATCAAACAAGTCATAATTTTCCTCACTCGAACTCTTTTCTCCTTTCTTTCTTTTTTGGGATGGCTTAAGTGAAACATGAGCCTTTCCTTTCTCTTTTTTATTCTATTCAAACATGGTTATCAACTCTTAGTTTTTTACTAGCTTGGTCAACTTCGTGACCACAACATGATTAAGAATCTTGTTTGAAATAGAACCACTAGGTACATTCTTATTATCATGAGCCTTAGGCTCCACAATGTTAATTACAAACTCAGGATTATTTTCAGGACTAACAGAGATATTAGCATCAAAATTTAAAGTCTTATTTACAAGAGTTTCATCAAGGATAAGATTAGCATCACCTTGAGAAATTATTGCTTCGATCAAAATATCTATCTTTCTTTCTACCATGGGTTAATGCTCTTGAACAAGAGGATTTTCCAAAAGCTCATCAATCTCTACTATGGCATCCTAAGTAAAGGTATCTCTCCCCTCATCCTCCTTCGATTAGCTCCTCTAAGCCTCTTAAAAGCCAACAGTAGTGAGCACTACCATCTTCACAGAGCTTATTTCTTTATGGCTTTCAGGTTGTGGTTTAGATGAGCCTTCTCCTTCAGCACTAGGTCTTTTTTAAAAGTTTTCAAGATCTTCTTGAAAAGTGATTTTGGTTATTGCCATTGAGATGAATAATAAAGAGAGAGTAATAGCTTGAAAAATATCAACTTGAGGAAAAAATTAAATCGGGTAGGGCCACTACATAGCTCCTTTAAAAACCCTTTCTAGAAATATGATAAAATCTACATCTAAACCCACATAAATGTAATAAGCACAATCGTCGCCACTCTTTAAAAAAAACTTTTTTTCGTTTAAGATTTGGTAAGAGAAACAAATAAAAAATATTTTTCCAATAAATTTTTTAATCTAAAATAACCTTCATCAAAACATTATCAAGTATTTGTGTTTGGATGCCTTCCACACCTCCTTGAGCCATTTAGATTTGACACACTAATACAGGACCTCAAATGATCAAACCTAATTGCATCTAACAGTTTATTGAACACATCAACTAGTTTATTCTTTGAATTTGTAGTAGATTCTTGGAAATATGTTTAATTCTCAAACTTAAGCTCAACAAGATTATTATCAATCAATTTTCTTTTGAAATGATGCCTTATGTCAATATGTTTAGTCCTCAAATTTGCACTAGATTCTTGAAAATATTAATGGTACTTGTGTTATCACACAATAAAGTAATCATATATAACTCAACATCAAATTCCTTTATCATTTGCTTCATCCATAGCAGTTGAGCATAACTCTCTGTATCAATGTACCCAACTTTTACAATAAACAGTGAGATTGAAACTGGCTTTTTACTGTACCATGGCACTGAATTCGATTCAAGATAGAAATAGCACTCTGGTGTGCATTCCCTATAATCAATGTTACCTACCCAAACAACATCACTGTAACCAACTAGACCCATAGTGCTATCTTTTGAGAACTAAATTCTCAAATCAGTGGCGCATTAATATATTGAACAATCCTCTTCACAAATTTAACATGGGACTCTCTTGGACTTACCTGGTACCTTGCACATACTCTCACACTAAAATATAAATCAACTCTACTAGTAGTTAGGTACAAGAGACTACCAATAATGCTTTTGTAAGTGGTCTTTTGAGTGGACACTTCCTCCTCATCTTTAGGCAATTTCTCACAATAGCCATAAAAGTCTTAACTACTTTAACACTCTCCATCCCAAACTTTTTCACTAGATTCTTTGCATACTTTAAGAAAAGTATCATCATTCATTTACTTAATTTGGAATATGAGGAAGTAGCTCAATTTACCAACCATACTCATCTTGAATTCACTCTGCATAAGATTCACAAAGTTTTCCTTAGCTACTATAGAAGTGGCTTTAAATATGATATTATTAACGTATATTTGAAGAAAATTAGTTGATCCTCTTTGCTTTCTCATAAATAATATTTTCTCAATAGAACCCATTTCAAAACCTTGAGCAATAAGAAGCTGAGTTAGCCTTTCATACTATGCACGAGGTGCCTGTTTGAGACCATGTAATGCTTTACTTAATTTGTACACATAGTCATAGTATGTAGGGTCTTCAAAACCTTTTAGTTATTCCATATAACCTATTCCTTCAAGTAACCATTTAGGAAGGCATTCTTGATATTCATTTGATACAATTTGATGTCAAGATGAGTGGCCACAAGAAGCAACATCTTGGTAGTTTCAAGTATTTCTACTAGTGTAAAATTTTATTCAAAATTAACTCCTACTTGAGTGTATCCCTGTGCAACAAACCTTGCTTTGTTTCTTACTATGTTCCCCTACTCATTAGTCTTGTTTTTGAAAATCCACTTAGTTTCAATGATGTTTCCATTACTAGGTCTAGGCACAAGTTGGCAACCTTCATTTCTCTTAAACTGTTGGAGCTAATCCTGGATGGCTTGAATCTATTTTTCATCCTTCAACACTTCTTCAACAGGTTTAAGCTTAAACTGGGATGTATAACATGCAAACCTTACTAAGTCTTTATAGTTCTATTTAGGCTTCCCTCCTATTTGAACACCATCATTAATGTCACCACTAATATCACTTATAGAGTGATTCTTTCTAACTCTAGAAAAGGGCTGAGGTTGGTCAAATGATCATATTAATATTCTATCTTAGTTTTACCTTCATCTTTCTTACCTTCATCAGCATGTTAGTCATTCATCTATGAATGGTTAGATCATCCTTAATTTGGTTTCTTCCACATTAACTTTCATTATCGATCACCACATTAATGGATTCTATCATTTTGTGTGTCCTCTTGTTATAGGCTCTATAGGATCTATTGTTTGTGGCATACTCTAGAAACATTCCTTCATCAAACTTAAATTCAAACTTCCTTTGATACTCTCAATCCTTCAAGATAAAATAGGTACTTCCAAAGACATGACATTATTTCACACTTGGTTTTCTACCCTTCCACAAATCGTAGGGATGACTTAAGTTTTTGGCCTTATATGCACCTTGTTGATCACATAGGTAGTTGTGTTAACAGTCTCACCTGGAAATTTTGAGGAACACCTTTGTTATTAAAGCACCACATCTACATCTTGGATTACTTAAATTTGGTGGCATTTGTAACTTTCTTCTTCAATAGTCTGTTATACCTCAATCTTAAAAGCCTTTCCAATATCAATATCAACAATAGGGGCTTACCAACTAGTGAGAACAGATCTCCGTACCTTTTCATCGGTAGACTTAATGGAGGTTTTCATTCTATCTTTGTAATTGGGACAATTTCCATTCTCATGTATAGGGAGACAAGTAACAGATGAACCTTCCATTATCAAAAAAAAAATCATGATTCACCACTAGATACGTTAAGTGTGATATGATACCAATTATTACTATCTTAAGTTGCCTATTTGCTCAAATGATAATTGTAATGAAAGTACTAGAATGTAGTGGTCATTATAGCTTGGCACTGTGAAAAATTGTGCAAACAAAGTAAAAATAACACAGAGGTTTGTTTATGCAATTTGGTTTCACTACATCTATGGAGCCTAGCTTAGTGAGAAATTCCACTATATTTGAACACAAATACAACAAGTGATTCACACTCTATCACTCTCTAAGTAAAGGGATCTCACCTTTTTACTTAAAGACTAGAACAATCACCTTCAAATCCTCCTCCTAAGAACTTGGGCATTAAACACTCAACAATGGTTACAAAAATAGTTTGCACTCTCCCACAAATCAGTTTCTTAAGGAACAAATTAGAATGCAGTCAATAAGCTCTTTTACAAAACCTATACAGGCCTCAAAGCATATATTAGTGTAACACTCTACACCCGTACTCTACACCGGGACGAAATACGAGGCGTTACCTAATTTGAACACATACATTCACACGTTATCTAAGTCACAAGAATTGGTCAAATTTGAAAATTTTCCCAACTTTACCATAAACTCCTTAACATGGGCTTACAAGGCTCAAAACATTCATTTGAAACCATTCGGGACTAATTCGGGTCATTTTAAGAACTTTGAAAAATAACACGTGACACAAGGAACACGCCTGTATGAGAAGGGCAACATGCCCGTGTGACCATATCAACATGTTCATGCTGAATGGCCCGTGTGGTTCACACTGCCTAAGCACTCAGGGACATGCCCGTGTCCTTTACCCATGTGGAATTAATTTACAATTCGAACCTACAGGGGCTTTCACACGGCCTGACACACGTCCGTGTTCATAGCCCCTGTCCCTCACACGACCATGACACGCTCGTGTCCTAGCCCGTGTGCAGAAACCTGGACATTCTGTTTATAACATCATCAATTCTCAAAGGCCACACAGCCAAGGCAAACGTCTGTGTGCTAGGCCGTGCCCTTCACACGGCTAAGACACACGGCCGTGTCTCTGCCCATGTGTTTACTACTATGCATATAGACTTGCAAATTTTACGTGCAGGGGACACACGGTCGAGCAACAAGCCCATGGGGTTGGCCTTGTGCCACACACGGCCTTGATACATGCCTGTGTGTCTACTCGTGTGGACAATATAGGGCTATCTACCAAGCCCTTTGCCACCCTAAAACATAATATAATAACATTCATTCAAGAATACAAGGTATAATTAACCATACAAGTCATTATCTCATTCATGAAAATATCATCATTTCATATATCAATAATGAACATTAGCCACTATTCCAAGGCTTAGTACAAAATGAAGGGATTCATCCTAAGCCAACACATTTGGGCAATTTAACATGACACAAACATCAAAAGTCTAAGCCCTATACATGCCATAATTCAAATAGTAAAACCAACTATAACAAGTGCTTCGGTTGATAGTGTGATTGATGTTTCTGACGCCTGATGATCCTCGATTTAATTAAGCAACACATAAGAAAATGGAAAGGAGAGGAAGTAAGCATAAAGCTTCTTAAGTTACATGCAAATAAATATAACAACAATTCTACCATTCGTCAACATTCTTATAGTACAAAAGAAGGCATAAGCACAACTTACTCATCACTACCCAATACAAATCACATAGCATATATTGAGCTCATATCTCTTACATTTCAAATAGGTACCTATAACACTCACAACATGGTTATACTTTACTCGTTTAACTTAAATTATAACTCTCACCGTTGAACCATGTAAAATATCATCGGATATTCACTAAGCCTCAAACATAGGGTATAATGCCGATGCCATGTCCCAGACATGGTCTTACACTAGCTCATGTCTCAAGTCGATGCCATGTCCCAAACATTGTCTTACACTGACTATCGTCATCGAGGCCGATGCATGTCTCAGACATGTCTTACGCTAGCTCTCGTCTCAATGCCAATGCCATGTCCCAGACATGGTCTTACACTGGCTTTCATAATGTGGCCAATGCATGTCCCAGACATGTCTTACACTAGCTCACAATAACCCATACGTTATGGCATGAATATTCGATTTATTCTGGTTCGAACGGGAATTCTACTATCTCAATTATCATCATGCATTCTCATTTCCACAATCAAGCATTTCATGTTATATCAATTCAACACATATAATAACAAAGTAGTTGTATTATTTACATACAACTTACCTCGGCTTACAAAATATGGCGACTCGTATGTCTAATATACTCACTTGGTCTTCCCCCCGTCTAAGTTTGAATTTTAAATTTCTTGATCTAAAATAACAAAATTCACTTGTTTTATCAGCACATTAATCTAGACACCTGAAAAATCATAATTGGGCAAAATGACCATTTTACTCCTATGCTCAAAAAACAATTTTTATCGAATTTCTTCATATCCTAAGCCTAGCCGAACCCTTTTTACTCCTATAGCAACCCAAAATATCCATTATTTCACACATTTATCACTTATTTTACAACTTATGCAAAATGGTCCTTTTTAGGGTTTCTATAAGAAATCTCTTCACAAAAGTTGTTTATTTCACCACTATGATTCATTTTCTTACATGAAATTTCAGAAAACAACATGAACACACTCATGTTAAAACCCTAAAATTTCAACCATTTTGCAAAATAGTCCCTTCATTTGAAAGCTCATGTTACAAGGGTTTTAAAAATACAGAAATCATCAAGAAAAATCATCAAAATCACTTACTTGTGGAGAGACTAAATGGCTGAAAATTCAAGCTTCAAAAACCCCTCTAATGGCTGATATTTTTGGTCAAGAAGAAAGAATGGTGGAAAAAGATGATGACTAGGCTTTTAGGGTATTATTTTATTGTGCATTATGTCATCACATTCCTAATACCTTAACCATTAGACTTTCTTTGTCACATGGCCGGCCAAGCTATAGTCTAAGGGTCTATTTTCCCTTTAAATACCCCCAATTAAGTTTCATGGCAATTTAACTCCCTTAGCTATCAAAATAGGACTTTTGCACTTTATGCGATTTAGTCATTTTTCGCAATTAAGCTCACAAACGCTAAAATTAATCCACCAAAATTTTCATGCACCTTTATAAACATGCCATCACATATAAAATAAAATCAAAAATAATTTCTCCAACCTTGGGTTAGTGGTCCCGAAACCACTGTTCCAACTAAGCCAAAATCGGGCTTTTATAATTAGATTCAGCTTACTAATATAGAATCAAAGTGAATACAAAGTAACTGCTTAAAAGTAGCTATTAAATCAATAACTATCAAAGCACAATCAATTGAAGATATGCTTCCCAAAACCAACAACACTATCTCTATCAAATTTTCACATTCCAAGGACTTAATTTATTCACACAAATCCAATCAACCATCAAACTCCAAGAATTGGTTTCTATAGATGGAACAAAGTATTATGAAAATAACAACACGTAACCAAGTATGATAATTTTCTTCATTAAATTGCAAACAAAAAAAGACAAGTTTTTAACCACTTCAATAATAGTTTGCAGCTGGCATTTCCAAGTTCCACTAAACAACTTTTAGCTCATTTTCTTCAACATTACCCAAACATAAAAATAAATTTCAAAATTGGTAACAAATTTGTGTTTCCTATTTCATTTATCCAATTTCAACTATTTCAGTTGCAACCCATGATAAAATTAAATGAGCATCACAATATTAACACATATCCAATTGTTAGGATAAGAGAATAAATGTGAGAATTTTGTTAGGGAAGCACTTGTCTGTCAATTGGTTTGTTGATACTAGTATTATTTTCACAAGAAAAGTTGAAATCCAAAATTTAGAACACAATTCTAGACAAGACTGGACCACTAATTGTGCCATTCAATTTGGGTGTCTAAAACCTTCTACTGCAACAAGAACTGGCAACGTATTGGTCCCCAAGGCCAAGTAAGGCTAGCCAAAATCTCTGTATCAAAATAGTACAATAAATTGTTGGGTTGAATGCACCAAAACAAAGTGATCTATATATATATATATATATATATATATGTTAGAAGTCCTTGAATAAGTGATCTATAAATAAATAGTAGTACAAGAAATTGTGATCGTTTTAAGAGGAAACTATCAAACATGAAAACATAGAGAATTATTAGTCGGAGCATATGGTCAGGCTAAAAATTCAATATCGAGTTTAGGGGCTAAATTGAATAAATTGAGAAAATATAGGGACTAAAGTGCAAGTATTCCATTTTTATTTTGATGGGAATGACTTGATGACAGTTTTACCATTACATAAAAAATCAATGATTTTATGATAGCTTTTAAATGATATTTTATTAAATAATAATTTAATATTTTATTTAAAATAATAATATTTTAATAAGTAATATTATAATATATGTAAAGAAAGATAAACATCTTTCTCCATTTTTTTATTTACTGAAAGTTGGGTGAAGAAAAGGAAAAAAAATATTTCATCATTTTCCTTCAAATTCAAGCATAAGATATGATTGTTCTTCAAATTTTTTATAGGTTTTGAATCTTTGAAGCTTGTTTTACATATATGTACCAATAAATTTTAATTTTATCAAGTATTTTGCAAGTTGCCATTAAAGGATATTGATGAAAGCTTAGAAAACTTAAGTGAAATAGGTGTATTTTTGGATAGGAAATGATTAGAAGATGAATTCTAGCTTGTTAGAAGTGTGAAAAAGAAAAATAAATGGATAGAAAACCACTTTGTGAAATTCATCCATGGTGAAGGGGAAGTAGAGAACTTTGGCCACTTTATGTAATATTGGTGCTAAATTATAGCTTGTAAAGCTGTGAGTATTCTAGTGAAGACGAAATTAAAAACAGATAATCGAGTCAAAAGATATGTGAATTTCAGACTAGAAAACTCAAGTCATTAACTTGATGAACCATGCATATTTAAGTTTGCTATTATTAGTTTTAGTATTAAAAGGGATAGGTATTGAATTGCTCCTATTGTAGTTAAAAACAAAGTGAATATCTCAAAGGAGAAAGGCAAAGAAAATGAGTAAAGCTATTGAAACTTCTGTTTGTGCTAATATCTTATTTTCATCACATAATGCTTTTAATATTTATTTTACTATAATTAGCTATATAAATTTTATTCTTATGAATTCGAATGATTTTGAATAATTTAATTAGTATTTAAAAGATTATGTTTTGAATTGGAAACTATCATTTCAATGATAAATTTAGTAAATTCAAGATTTTGAGTTGAATTTGAATATTAAGATTTCAAATGGTTAAACAAGTACATGTATAGTATGTTTTGTATTGGTTAATTTTACATTAGGCAATATATGATTTGAACATGGAAGAAAACTGAAATGAGAATGATATGAAAATGGAATTGAATTGAAACAAATCATGAAACTTGGTTTTTACCCCCATTACACTAAGTTAGACTAAATCAGATATAGTTTGCATGCCATTGAGTCTTTATATTAGAGTATTTAGAACTCCCCAATTCTCAGAGGCTCGAGGGAGGAAAGGCCGATTTAGTTAGTTTTTATTAGTATTAGCCCCAGATCTCAGAAGGCTGTGGGCACTCCTAATTCACAGAGAGTCGTGGACTACTCAGGTAGCCATTGTTGCCCAACAACTTAGGGTGGCGGATGCATGTATTTGGTTATGAGTCTAAAACCTAGTGAGGGGCCTAAATTGAAAGAAAAGCAAAAAACAAAACTAGAATTTATTTGAAATTTCATATTATGGGAACTAGATTAATTACGCAATTTTAAATTTAATTAAAAAGCTTATTTATTCATTCGGTTTGTCAATATTTTAATATTAAGTTTATTAATATTAAAATTTTATTTTATTTTATTGTGATATTATTAATGATATTTAGAATCAAGTTTTAATTTACATCTATCAATTAATTTATATTTAATACTTATGTAATTATTTATATGATATTAGCACCATGAGCATAAAAATTACTCAGTATATGGTTTGTCTATTTTTTCGTGTACGGGTTGTTAGATTTGATAGGTTGTTCCAGTAATATCCGAAGAATCGAAGATTAACTCAAACAATGTTGGTGAAAAGTTTACATTATAGTTGATATAAATGACATGTAACTAGACTTGCGTATGTATATAATACCATGTTGTAAATTGAATTTAAATATTTTCGTTATGTTTTCTTTGTTAGTATTTTATGATTAATATTTTGATGAAATAGTAAAGCATAGAAATCAAAGTGTTGGGAATTGATTTGGGAGATGATTTGAATGTGAATATATTATGAAATCTAAATTTTGCATGAGTATTACATAAAATTAGCAAAAATACTGTCAAAATTTTTATAAAAATTTTTACCACTACGCCTTCATTTCAATTAAGATAAAAATAATAAATTGCTTCGACAACGAAATTTGACATTTTATATTTGAATTTAACAACTAAATTGGATATAAAATGTCGTGTATATTATAAATAATGTCAAAACATGACTTTTTAATGATTTCAACTTCCATTCATGGGAAACCAATGGGCTGGGTTAAAGTTCCCAAGCCTTATATTTTAACAATTGTCAATGATGGTTGCTGAGCAAGCCCAACTTCATTTAAACTGGTCTAAAACTCAGGTTTTGACCACTAACAGAATTATTGGAGGGGTTTAATTGCAAATTTGTCACTAATTATTAAAATTTTTCTCTTTATATTTTGATTATTATTTATCATTATATTTTGAAAATATAATAAATACAAATTTGTCAATATATCTTATACTATTATTAAAATTTATTTTTATGTTATATTTTTATTAATGTCTTTCATTATATTTTGAAAAGTATAGGAAAATTTTCCACTCAACCTTATTTGATTGAATTTTTTCACTAAAATTTGAATTTTACCACCAAATTTTTTTAGAGAACACAAATTTTATTTTATTTTAATTAGATTTGATAACTCAATATTGATATTTATGATATGAAAATAAAATTTAATAAGAAAAATATTATTTCAAATATTTTATTTTAATAGTTAAATAAATTAATTTATAAAATATTAAAAAGTAAGAAATTAACTTAGATTTTTATTTAATGAAATAAATACTTGAAAAGTTAAAAATATAACTATTTTATAAAAATAATTATTGTTATTACTTTTAGTATTATATTAATTTATTATTGTTAACTAATAACTCTAAACATAGAATATTAAATTATTTTATTAAACTTTGTCTTGAAATTAGTTTAAACTAGTTTTATTTTTTACTTATGTGATGCATGTGTTGATTGTATGTATTAATTTATTTTTAAAATTGAATAGAAAAATTAATTTTAACGAGGAAATTTAATATAGAATAAAAATATGATAGTAAATTTTAAATAAAATATAATAAAAATATAAAAATCAAAATGGGGCGACCAATGAAGCTCAAGATTCGGCTTTGAGATTTTGACAAAATATTAATCATGTATATGTTTTTGTTATTTACGGAATTAATCCAATCTACTTACTGATGGTAGGACTCAAAATCCATCAAATACGTGAATTTTAATGTATAATAGCTATTATCTACCCTAAAAAACCCTAATTATCAAAGAAAAGTGTTTTTTTTTTCTTCTTTCTAAAATTCACAAGAAAATGATATTTTTTAGGTGTGGCAAACAATTCAAATCTAACGGGTTTTGATGGATCAGTTGGGATTTTTTTGAAAAGTCAGGTTCAGGGAAGATCAGGTAAAATTAGAAAATTAATCGAGTAAGACCGAGTTTGACATAAATTTATCTTAGAATATTTATAAAAATGCCCCTAATATACATACATATATTAAGTTTTTGCATTCAATAAATATATATTAAATATATTAAGTTTTAAGTCTAAACTCAAAAAAATTAATCTTATTTCATTCAAAATAAAATAAGTAAATTAAATTCGAATTAGAACGAGGCGATGTGAAATCAAGTATCTTATTAAATTTCGAGTTCGAATTCGAAACAATTTTTTTTTGTTAAAAATCATGGTTGAGAGAATTGATCAAGCCCACCCCACTTCATTGCCGTCCTTAATATTTTTCAATCTTTTAGCATTTTTAACATGAAATTTGTTTTATTTTAGAAAATATTGGGTCCCATTTAGCTTCTTTTATTTTTAAGTGAATTAAGGATAAAGTTCTAACAGCAACATGACTAACACGACTAGAAATCAAGTCACATTTGGGACGATGAACACCCTAAACATGAACTGATAAAAAATTACCAAAATCAAATATGATTTTCATCTTTCTATTATATTTAAATTTGAAATTTAATTTTTAAAAGTAAATTTAAGATTTAATTATTATATTTTAATTTCACATGTCATTATTCATTTACTTTCATAAGATCATCAATTAATATAAATATTAACTATTTCAATTAAATACTAATTTTACTTTTAACACTATACATTATAACTTATCACATTGGCATGAATTTTTGGATTGAAAATAACATTTTAATGAAAATATTTGAAGGATGAATTTGAAACTTATATATAAACTTTATTCAACGGTTTGATGCATAAATTTTGATTTAATATAATTATACATATAAAATTTTGATTGTGGTTCAAACATATACATGAAATTTTAATTTTGATTCAATTATATACATTTAAAAATAAATACATCAACTTATTTTTATATTAGATAAATATAATTGTTTGTATATACAATATATAAATATAAAATGATGTTATATCGATAATTGTATTAATAGTTTGATCAAATCAATTTTCATGTACAAATTTACACAAAACCAAAATTCTTCTATAAAATTGTACATTAAATCAAAATTCATATATAATTTTGAGATTTATCTCAAAATACTTAACTATATTAGTTATTTGAATGAATTAACAATTTAAAAAAATTTAAAAATCAAATCTCAAATAGGTGAAAATATTTTCTTACCAAACATAGAGGTAAACTAAAAAAGTGGCCACTAAACTATTGACTTCGTTGTATTTTAGTCACTGAACTATAAAAATTTTTAATTTAATCACTAAACTTTTCGAAATCAAATATTTTGGTCATTCAAAGCTGATTTGGGCTTTTTTATTGGTCTAATAACAAATTTAGCCTTCCAATATTTACATATTAAATCAATTTAATCCTGAATATACAATATTCAACAAATTTAGCCCTTAATGTTTACAAACTCGTCATTTTAGTTCGAATTCTAAAAATTCACTAAATATAAATTTCCTATGCTCTAACTGAATTAAACAGTGGTATAGAAAAGTAGGGTCGATCCCACAGGGATTGAGACTCCTAATTTTTGTATTACATGACCAGATTCCTGAGTCTAGACAGTTGCATGCCCACGACTTGTATGTGCAGAGCTGAAAATAAATAAATAAAAAGGGATTTGAGTTAATAAAGGAAAATAAAAATAAAATTGAATAGAACATAATAATAGCAGAATGATAGTTGCAAAATAAAATTAAATAATTTAAATTAAATTGGTAAATAAAATATGTGAATGCTTAGCCTTAAACTCGATACACTTCGAACTCAAATCGATCTTTGAAAGTGGATTTGTTTCTTCCAAACGATAAGTTGGTTATAGCAATCAAAGACGCCTCAACCCCTAACTCTTCCCTGTGTAATTTTGTAACACCCCTAACCCTTCTCCATCACCGAATTAGAGTTACGAAGTATTACAGTACAAATAGAAATATTTAACTTCAAACAGAAGAAATTACTCAAAAATAATAATAACAACAAAAATACATTTTATTTAAATTAAAAGTACACTTACGAGCCTTAAACCGAGCCTACGAGGCCCTAAAAATTGTTTGGGAACGTTCGGGGATCATTTTGAAACAAAACAAAAAATTTTGGAAAAAAATAAAAAAATTCGAAAATAAGGGTCACATGGCGATGTGACATAGCCCAGGCCGTGTGGCTTGAAAACATGGTCGTGTGACAAACTGTGTTCAATTCGAAGTATGGGACACACGGCTGTGTCCCAACTCGTGTGTCCGCCTGTATGGGTATTCAAAACAGGGTTACACGACAATGTCACAGGTTGTATGCCAGACCATGTGTGCATTCAAAGTTTGGTCACATAGCCATGTCACCAAGCCGTGTAACTCTCTAAGACCGTGTGGTTCATCCTGCATTTAAAATTTAATTGACACACGGCTGTGTCCCAGCCTGTGTGTCCGCTTGTGCGGGTATTCAAAATAGGGTCATATGGCTGTGTCACAGGTCGTGTGCCAAAACTTGTGTGCATTCAAAGTTTGGTCACACAGCCATGTCACCAGGCCGTGTAACTCTCTGAGACCGTGTGGTTCATCCTGCACTTAAAATTTAATTGACACACGGCTGTGTGGTGTGACAGTGTATGGCACACGACCGTGTGACAGCCTGTGTCCCAGGCCGTGTGCTTAAAAAATAACCCCTAATGCAAGCCATTCATCCCCAATTACTTGGACACCAAACCAAACCTCATCCAAACGCATTCATATATTAAAACTCAATCAAACACAACTAAAACATGCCAAAATCAGTCCACCTAGGTGTCTAACCAATGTGCCCTCATTGACACCACAATTTATTTACCGAAATAAACCAAATCAAATACCTATCACATAGAAAACTAAATTGTATTTAAAATTCACATTAAACAAGAATAATCACATACCTAATTACCATGCATTCAAACCATCCAAGACTACTTCTAGAAATCACATAATTTCATTTCAAGGCAACTTCAAAAATATGTACTTAACACTACTCATACATTTCATATATTCACATCCGTTAAACAACATTTATATACCATCATAAGCATCCACCAAAAACCAAAAGCAATTACTACAATACCATTAAACCAAAATACCAAGAATATATACAAGACTACAAAATATTACCATTTCAAGTACTAAACATAACAACATGAACAAGTTAACCAAAAGATCCTAATACATGCCATTCATAACCAACTTCCAAAATAACTCAAAATATCTACCAAAATGAGAGATGAATAGTGCATAGGCTCCAACTTGAACTTTTGATCTACCAGGCCTCACGAAATCTACAAAAAAAACACGATAACATGAGCACGATATGCTTAGTAAGTTCGAAAACATATAAACATAACTTATTTAATAAATTTACTTTACTTAAACCATACATGATCTTAAATCTCACTTATATACTCATAAGTTCTTACTCACATTCCGAACCTTATAACACTGATATAATAGTCATTCTATTGATATCCTTTTCAATTGTTTCATTGTTCCGAGAATGTCATGGTATCTTTCAACCAAGGTTTTATACAATCTCGAAGTGATGCCATAGTGTCTTTCAACTATGGTCTTGATCGTTTTCCAGTGTAGTGTCGTAGTATCTTTTAAATAGGGTCTTACCCGTTTTGGTTTCATGCCATAGTATCTGTCAACTATGGTCTTTTCCTTTTCGATTATAATGACATGGTATCTTTCAATCATGGTCTTTCCTTTTTCTCAAACAATGAATCCAATCACCAATTTATAAATATATTTATATAAATATTAATTTATAATTTATCCACATCTAATCAAAAAATTATCTAGCCGAATCATATATAGTCTCAATTCAATCCATATTTATCATATTTCACATTAACTCCAATGAATTTTACTCTTTTAACAATTTAATACTTTAACATTAAAACTACTAAAAACTATTATACAAAATAATTCTATTTATCAACCAAGCTTAATATTCTACCATGAAACACAAACAACACTAATTCATCAATGGCATAATTTTTAACATTTAACAATTTTGCAAATTAACCCTCGTATTAGCTTATTTAGGCTAAAATGATTCTAAAAATATAAAAATTATTAAAAAGGGACATCAAATACATTTGCATGCAAGGGAGGGAGCTTGGCCGAACTTCAAATGCTCTCTCATGCTGGTTTTGGTTGGGCAGTTCCAATTAAAGAAGATGTTACAAATTGTTTTAATTTGTTTAGGTTATTTTATTTACCATTTTACAATATTACCCTTACTAAACCAACTTAAATTTCAACCTAACTTGTCCATAATTGTCCACTAATTAAACATATGGTATAGTTAGTCACTAAGTCCATTGATTCACCTTTTTATAACTATTTGAAAACTTTAACTAATAAAACTTACTTTTACTACTTTTACGATTTAATCGTTTTCAATTAATTAACTATCTAAACATTAAAATTTCTTATCCAAATTTTAATATGACTCTAATAAATACTTGTAAACATTAAATAAATAATAAAAAACAGACTCACTTGTCGAAATCGTGGCCTCGAAACCACTGTTTCTGACACCACGAAAAATGGGTTGTTACAACTCTCCCCCCTAAAGGAATTTTTATCCCCGAAAATCTTACCAGAGAGTAGGTTCAGGTATTACAGTTTCATAGCCTCTTCTGGTTCCCAGGTAGCTTTCTTGACTTTATGTCAGTGCCAAAGAACTTTAACGAAAGCTATGCGTTTATTTCTTTTTGACTTCTCGAGCCAAAATTCTAACCGGTTCTTTACTATATGACATAGCGAGATGTAATTCTACATCAACTAGCGAAATCACATTTGAAGGATCAAATCTATACATTCTCAACATTGACACGGGGAAAACATTATGAATTTTCTGCAATCCTGACGGTAAAGCTAAACAATAAGCTACCGACCTAATTCTCTCGATAATTCCATACAGACCAATGAAATGCAGACTAAGCTTTCCTTTCCGGTCAAAATGGAGAACTTTCTTCCAAGGTGACACTTTCAAAAAAAAAACTGTCACCAACCCTAAATTCAATGTCTTTTCTTTTCAAACCAGTTTATGATTTCTGGTGGGTGGAAGTAGCTTTTAGACTATCTCGTATCACCTTCACATTTTCTTCGGTTTCACGAATTAAATCATTTCCCAAAAGCTTTTTCTCACTCAATTCGGTCCAGTATGATGGAGTTCTACACTTTCGACCATACAAAGCTTCGTAAGAGGCGATTTTAATACTCGATTGGTAATTATTGTTATGAGCAAATTCAACTAACGTAAGAAAATTTTCCCAGTTACCTTCGAATTCAAGAATACAACAACGAAATATGTCCTTGAGTATCTGTATCACTCGCTCAGACTGACTATCTGTTTGTGAATGAAACGCTGTACTAAAATGCAATTTAGTGCCTAAAGCTTCGTGTAATATACTCCAAAATGTAAAAGTAAATCGTGGATCCTGATCAGAGATAATTGACAATGATACACTGTGAAGCCTAACTATTTTAGAAACATATAATTCTGACAAATTTTCAAGTGAATAATTCGTTCCCACTTCCACTCAGGCATCTTTCTTTCTCAGAGTTAACGGTAACCTTGACACAATATCTATAGTAACCCGTTCTCTCTTCCACTCAGAAATCATAATCGACTGTAACAACTTTAAGGTACCTGATGCTTAGCTTTAACTTGCTAACAAATTAAACATTTTCATATGAACTATGTGATCTCGTGTTTCATACCTGACCACCAGTAAATTTGTTTCAAGTCACTGTACATTTTATTACTACCAGAAAGAATTAAGTAACTACTGTTGTGAGCTTCTTGCAAAATCTTCTGTTTGACCTCAGAATTTTTCGAAACACATATTTTATTACGGAAGTATAAACTATCATCAGCACCAACATGAAAATCTAAACTCGATAATTACCAATATGATCTCGTTTAGCAACCAAATCAAAATCATTTTTCTAGCTTCACGAATCTATTGCAGGAACGTCAGTTTAGCTTTTAACTCAGTTAAAATAGAACCATCGTCAACAAGTGTCAAATGAGTGTTCATAACTTTCAAAGCAAATAATGATTTCCCACTCAAAGCATCCACAACAACATTAGCTTTCCCCAGGTGATAATCAATAATCAAATCATAATCTTTTAACAGTTCCAACCATCTACACTATCGTAAATTTAGCTTTTTTTAATACATTAAATATTTCAAGCTTTTGTGATTAGTGAAAATGTGGCATTTTTCTTCGAATAGATAGTGTCGCCAAATTTTTAAAGCAAACACAATAGCTGCAAGCTCCAAATCACACGTAGGATAATTTCTCTTTTATGGTTTCAACTTATGAGAAGTATAAGCTACCATTTTGCCTTCTTGCATTAAAACAAAACCCAAAATGTTGAGCAAAGGATCACTATAAATCACAAACTCCTTGCCAAACTCTAGCTAAACTAATACAAGAGCTTCGGTTAACAACACTTTCAACTAATCGAAACTCTGCAACATTTCTCTGACTAGACAAACTTTACATCTTTCTGAAGTAATTTCGTTAATGGTAAAGCAATCATCAAAAACCCTTTAACAAAACATTTGTAATACCCAACCAAACCTAAAAAACTTTTGATTTCAGTGACATGTTTAGGAGGCTTCCAGTCCAAAATAGCCAATATTTTCCTCGAATCCACCCATATGCCTTCTGTTGATACCACATGGCCCAAAATCTAAGAAATCGCATTTACTGAATTTTGCAAATAATTGTTTTTCACAAAAAACCTGCAATACAATGCTCAAATGTTGGGCATGCTCAATTTCATCCCTCGAATAAATAAATATATCATTGACGAAAATAACAAAAAAGTTGTCTAAATACGACCGAGATATTCTATTCATCAAATCTATAAATACAACTAGTGCATTTGTTAAACCAAATGGCATAACTAAAAAACCATAATGCCTGTATCTGGTTCTGAAAGTTATTTTCGGCACATCTGAATCTTTGACCAAAGGTGATAATATCTAGAACTGAGATCAATCTTTGAAAATATTATTGCATCTTTCAACTAATCAATCAAATCATCAATACGAGGCAACGAATACTTTTTCTTGATTGTGACTTTATTAAGTTTTCGATAATCAATACATAAACGCGTCGATCCATCTTTTTTCTTAACAAATAACATAGGCGCACCCTAGGTAGAAACACTAGGCCAAACAAAACCTCTTTTTGTCAACTCTTACAACTGTGCTTTTAATTATTTTAATTTTGTTGATGTCATTTTATATAGAGCAATCGAAATTGGAGAAGTTGTAACACCCCTAACCCGTATCCGTTGCCAGAATAGGGTTACAAGGCATTACCAATCAAACGCAACATAAATCATCCATTTTTCTCACATAAATCCATCTTCACATAAACATCAATCAAATATAAA
This sequence comes from Gossypium arboreum, assembly GCF_025698485.1. Taxonomy (NCBI): domain Eukaryota; kingdom Viridiplantae; phylum Streptophyta; class Magnoliopsida; order Malvales; family Malvaceae; genus Gossypium; species Gossypium arboreum. The sequence goes on along the minus strand of NC_069082.1, from coordinate 14,597,025 downwards.
CATAATGTCCCCTATAAGGCTCTATGAGACCTTAAAACATGCTTGGAAGAGGTTCGGGACTAAACCAATAACATTGGCAAACTTTAGGAAACACTTAAAAATTTTCAAGCATTCAGGGGTCACACGCCCGTGTGAACAGGTACACGGCCACCAGACACGCCCGTGTCATAGGCTGTGTGAAAACAGGGCATACATACTGACTTGTACACACGACCGGAGACACGCCTGTGTGCCTTGGCCGTGAGAAATTTGGAGGGGTTACTAACTTGGGTCATACGGTCGGCCACATACCCATGTGCCAACCCGTGTGTCTCACACGGCCAGTAGACACGGCCGTGTGTCTAGGCCATGCCAAACCTGTAGGGTATACTGACTTAATTCGAAGGGCTACTCCAGGGGACACACGACCGTGTTCCAAGGCCATGTGTCACACACGGTCAAGCCACACGCCTGTGTGCTTGACCGTGTGGAGTGAAAATAGGCTTGGTTGATGCCACATTTCTCACCCTTCTCAAGCATATCTAAAATACTACATTTCATGCCATTTCAATACATTAATAAGCAGCCAAACCATGTTATTTCATGCACCAAACTTACAATACCAATTCTATCCATTTCATCAACTCAATTCAATACCATTCGTACATTCAAACACATACCAAACTAGCATGATTCATTCCTCATTACTCACCTATTCAATTATATACCAAAGCACATATCATACTCATCAATTCAACCTATTTCAGAATGTATTTTTACTACCATCAATCACACATAAAGCTTAGCTCATAAAACATCTATTAGCCATTCACTTCTCAAGTCCAAAATCATGCTTTTCATAAGTATATACTCATCATATGCCAAATGACCAAATGATCAACTTGAACCATCACAACCATACCAAAATTATGCCACATCACAAGGCAAATTACACATCAAACATAAGTCATTAATAAGCCATATAAAACGGCCAAATACACACCAACATTTACATCATATATAAGCCAAACTCACATTCAACATTACAAACACATTTCCACAAAACTCAAGCCTATACATGCCATATAACCAAATCACAAATGTATAAATACCAAAAACAAAAATCTGGATAGTGTGATGCGATCTCCTTCGACTTCTAACACGAGCTAAAGTCTGAATCACTATAAAACATAGAAAAACAACACAAAGTAAGCTACAAAGCTTAGTAAGCTTGTATGGTAATAAACTCGTATTATTATCTAACCACATTTAAAACAATTATTCAAAACATGATATAATTCATATGATTTCACCATTTTATCTTGAATTCTTGCACATAGTTAATCAAGATCTTCATGAGTTTATTCATTCAAAACACGTATGGTTTGAATATTTTTTATCAATTCACTCATATTTTCATATGCATAAGCAATTATAAATGTAAACTTTATTCGATTCAATATTTATTACCTTTTCTTTAGCCAAGTGATTTAGGTGAAATATCATTAAATAATTGTATTTCGCACACTATGTGCCATATGTATGTTTAGTTAAAACAACTATAACTTATATCTCACATATCAATCATTTCAAACCTCATTATAACCAAATAAACACATTTTGGCATGAAACATACTTATACATAAATCTTTCTCATTTCATATACATAATACACTAAGAACTTACCAAATTACCTTCATTTGATTCTCATATAGGTTCTGTATGTACCTGTATCATTTAATTTGTTTGTACTTTCAATCTCGTCTTGAATTTTCCCTTTGAACCATTCAGAATCGTTAAGGATACTCGGAAATCATATAAAGCTCGTACAATGCCATATCCCAGATATGGTCTTACATGTTATCACATATCGATGCCACTGTCTCAGACAGGGTCTAACACGATATCATATAATGATGCCAATGTCCCAGACATAGTCTTACATGTAATCATATCTCAGTAATCCTAATGTCATGACATTTGTATCCTATACTATTCCTAAGGTTTGTACAGGACTTTCGGATATCATAACTCTGTTGATTTCGGGTTGTAATCATGACCATTCAACATTCAATTCAATTCAATAATAAATAAGCATTTATAACACAATTTAAGTACGTTTATTAGCATACGAACTTACTTCATTCGTTGTAACAACGAATTAGATCGACTAATCTGATACTTTGTTTTCCCCTGTTCTAGATCTGAATCTCAATTTTCTCAATCTATATAATAACAAAATTTCCTTGTTTAATCATCATTTCATTCAATTTAACACAATTTATACATTTTGGCAAATTTACACTTTTGCCCCTATTATTCCATATTTTTACAATTTAGTTCTTATCACATAAAATCACAATTTCATGCAATTTCATCCTAGCCTTGCTTAGCCAAAATCTTCTTATTGCTTAGCAGCCCACATTTTCGAAATAATCACACTTTTAACCACATAATTTTAATATTTTACAATTTAATCCCTAATTTGCATTTTAATCAAAAATCACTTTATAAAATATGAAAATCTAGCATCTAATATTCCTATTTCACCATTAAACATCAAACAACACATAAAATCATCAATGAAAACTATCAAAATCTCTAATAGTTTTGAAATCGAAGACACGGGCTAACTAGTACTAGTTGCAACGATCACAAAAACATAAAAATCATCAAAAATCGAGTCAAAATAGACTTACAATTTGGCTTACAAGTGTCGAATACCCCAAAACCTAAAATGGTTTCTCTCAACTTCAAGTTTTGGAAATTCAAGAAGATGAAAGCCATTAAAATTTGTTTGTTTTATTATAAATAACCTTTATTAATAATTTACCATATCAACCTTATAATAAAACCATTATAACATACATAATAATGCCCATAAATGTCCATTCACAATTCAAATGGTTTAATTACCATTTGAGGACCCTCATTTTAAAAACCTTAGCTAATAAACACTTTTAGCTAGTAGAACACAACTTTTATGTTTTACGCGATTTAGTCATTTTTACCGAATTAACCACTCAAACGGTAAAATTTCTTTTACAAAATTTTCACACGAACATTCTATCATACTGTAAACCTTAACAAAATAATAGAATAAATATTTTGACTTCAGATTGTGGTCCCAAAACTACTATTCTGATTAACCCTAAAAATGGGCTGTTACAACTTCCCCCCTTAGGGATTTTCATCCCCGAAAATCTTATCAGAGAATAGATTAGTGATTTGCTTTCGCTAGCCTCATCAATTTCTCACATAGCCTTAGATTTATCAACTTTTCAATCTCACGAGCTAAAGATTCTGATATGTTCTTTGTTATACGTCAAAACAAGCTGAGGTTTTACTTCTGAAAGAGATACTATAGATAAAGGATCGTATCTGTATCATCATGTCATATCTATAAAAAACACATTATGGATCTTCTCAAGTTCTGATGGTAATCTCATACGGTCTCATTCTCTCAATAATCTTATACTATTATTATAAGTAAACTTATCCAACAGTAAATGTCTTTTCTCAGTTGCTTTCAAATTTTTAAACACAATAAGGAAACATTTCCTTGTGAATGTGAATCTCTCCCTCAGATTAGCTATCTGTTGAAGAATATAATGTGATACTAAATTGAAACCGTTTATCTAAAGCTTACTATGGTTTTCTATCAAATCACAATATAAAATTCAGGTCTTTACGCAAAATAATAGAGTCTGGCACGTTGTGTAATCTAAAAATCTCTGATATGTATAACTCAGCTAATCTATCAAAAGAGAAATTTGTACGTACGAAGTAAAATATGCAGACTTTTTCAAACAGTCAACAATAGTTCAGATAACATCTGTCTTTTACAAAATTCATCAAAATTCTATTTCATTACTATTCAACTGTAACAGTCTTGAAAACACTTGATGATCAGCATTAGCTTGTTGATAGATCAGACAGTTGGATACAAAGTCAGAAATATCGCGTTTCATGCTCATTCACTAATACAATTGTCTCAGATTATTGTACATCTTAGTACTCCTCGAATGAACAAATAATTACCACTGTGAGCCATATGTAACAATTGTCGCATGATCTCTGGAATTCACGATACACGAACTCTATCTTGAAACAACAAATAATCATCGGTTCTAAATTATGAGTCAATTTACGTTGAACCCCTTTTTAACTTGCAATTCACTGATACATTTATGAACTCTACAAATTTGGTGAATGTTTTTAATTCAGTTAATATTTATCCATCATCCGATAAGATCAATCGCATATTCACCACTCGTAAAGCACACATAGGTTTCCTACTCAGAACATCCGTGACTATAATCGTTTTCCCTGGATGATAATCAATTTCTAACTTGTAGTCTTTCGGCAATTCAAGCCATCTTCGTTGTTATAAATTTAGATCGTTTTGAGTCATTAAATACTTTTAACTCAAGTAATAATTAAAGTTGTCACATTACCCACCAAATAATCAATGTCACTGACTATTCAACTTGAATACATTATCCATCATCTCTGATTCACATGTCGTATAATTCTTTTCATGCAGCTTTAACTATATAGAAACATAAGCCGTCACTGTACATTCTTGTACTAAAACTCATTTCAAACCATTCAATGACGCAAGACTGAAAATCATAAACTCTTTACCCAACACAAGCTGAACCAGAACTGATGCTTCAATTAACAACATCTTCAACAGTTTACCACTTTATTAATAAGTATCATAACATGCAGACTTTACAAGCACGATGATTTCTTCAATCAAAACAACTTTAATTTACAAAAACAGTTCTCAATAGAACCGTTCCAATAAATATAATTTGGTATCACATCTTTTAGAATACAAATTCTTCATTCAGACTATCCCTCAATTAACCCGTGAACGTACAAAATTTATTTACAAACCTGAAACATATATAACTCCATTAACCTTTCAAGTAAATAACTCAAATCAGACTAAAACACTAAATCGATCTTGACCATCAAACAAAAACTTTTCAAAGAAATCATTTCTTCTTGTTATAAGGATAACCCAGACATACCATTTATCACACTTTCTTCCAAATACAATCAATAATCTTTAAAAATTTTGCATAACTCAAATGAAGCATAACAATCCCGTTTTAAATTCATTGACATATATCCAGATTTACCTGAAGAAATATGACATTATACAAATTGAACTTGATTTGCTATCATTTATACTTTTGCCGATGTCAACACTTTCATGAAAATTAGAAAAGAATTATATTAACAAAGCTATTTCATCTATTAATCATCGAAGCCCTGAACTATACTGAAGCCACTTTCATCAAATAAAAATCATTATGCCACAATAAGACCGATGTCTCATCTGTATAAATAGATAATATCCCAGCTATTAATAATGCATTTTGAACACAAAAGAAATTCGAATATGATTTCAGTAACAACCAGTGTAGAAACACAACCTCTATGAATCTGATAACTATATCACTGAACTCCCATGATCAAACTAGAAATTTTTGTCATGTCAGATATAGTCACCTTCGTTAAAAGAATATCTCTTGCAGACAATCACATAGAATCATAATCAAGCCGAGGTAGTGAAATCTTAAAATGTTGAGTTATATAGAATTTATGGAAATTACAACCTATATAGAATGATAAAGATCTCGATGATATCCCAGGAAATTTCCAGAAGGAAAAACATCACTCATAAATACTGAAATCAACTATAACAGAAATAATATAACCTTCAGGTTTATTTAACAGAGCAATAACCAGAAGAAACAAAATACTGGCATCATACAAATTTTACCGTCAACTTTCCTATCAACACAAGAGAATAGAATACCAGAGAAAGATAGAGCAATGCCGATCATAACTTAAACAGACCAAAAATGCTTTCGTCTATCAGTATGTTTAACTAGTGTTCTCATACGATAAAAATTTCATATTAAAATATAAAGCTACATATACTTCTGAAAGTAGATGAACACATAGAGTACCCAGAAGGAATCATCATAAACTATTAGACTATAACCACTGTACTCAACTATCTTTATAATTTAGACATTATTCCACTGTCTATTTCTGACATCACTGATTTCTCATTATCCGATCACTAACAGAAATCAATTCAGAAGAACTTTCAGTTAATACATTCTTTAGATATCATACCTGAATATGTTGTTCCTTCAAAGTCAACTTCTTCTTAACAGTGACATTGCATAATCCGAATAGTCTTTAGAACGATCTGATATCTCTTCTAGTACTGTCTCTACTTGCTGACACATTCTTTTATTTGATCACAGTATTAATCCTTCAACCACAGAACTCTGTAATTCCACACTTGTGAGCTTATTTAATCTAAATCTTACTCATTTCATTGTAATGTCTTATTGATGAGGGGGGTGAGGGTCGTGAAGCCTTAAATTTAACTCTCACATATACATGCACATAATATAAGATTTATTAATAACACGATATTATGAACTTTTATTCATACCTTTATGAGTTTCAACTCATTATAAATCACATTTTCACTCAAACATTTGAGTACAACATTCTGCATTATCAGAGTTAGCTCGGTTGAAAAACACATCTATCTAATTAAAACAATTCTCATTAGAATCAGGAGATATCACACTATCATAGGTTAAATATGGCATGTATAGATAGACTCGCATATGCTACGTTGTCCTAAAATCGACTAAATCGCAGCTCTGATACCAATAAATGTAACACCCCTAACCCGTATCCATCGCCGGAATAGGGTTACAAGGCATTACTGATCAAACACAACATAAATCATCCATTTCTCACACATAAATCCATCTTCACATAAACATCAATCAAATATAAACATAATGTCCCCTATAAGGCTCTACGAGACCTCAAAACATGCTTGGAAGAGGGTCAGGACTAAACCGATAACATTTGCAAACTTTAGAAAACACTTAAAAATTTTCAAGTATTCAGGGGTCACATGCTCATGTGAACAGGCTGTGTGCCTCACATGACCACCAGACACGCCCGTGTCACAGGCTATGTGAAAACAGGGCATACATACTGACTTGCACACATGGCCGGAGACATGCCCCTGTGCCTTGGCCTTGGAAAATTTGGAGGGATTACTGACTTGGGTCACACAGCCGGTCAGACACCCATGTGGCAGCCCTTGTGTCTCACACGGCCAGTAAACACGCTCGTGTGTCTAGGCCGTGCGAAACCTATAGGGTATACTGACTTAATTCGAAGGCCTACCCCAGGGGACACACGACCATGTTCTAAGGCCATGTGTCACACACGGTCAAGCCATATACCCATGTGCTTGACCTTGTAGAGTGAAAATAAGCTTGGTTGATGCCACAGTTCTCACCCTTCTCAAGCATACCTAAAACACCACATTTCATGCCATTTCAATACATTAATAAGCAGTCAAACCATGCTATTTCATGCACCAAACTTACAATACCAATTCTATCCATTTCATCAACTCAATTCAATACCATTCGTACATTCAAACACATACCAAACTAGCATGATTCATTCCTCATTACTCACCTATTCAATCATATAACAAAGCACATATCATACTTATCAATTCAACCTATTTCAATATGTATTTTTACTACCATCAATCACACAAAAAGCTCAACTCATAAAACATCTATTAGCTATTCACTTCTCAAGTCCAAAATCATGCTTTTCATAAGTATATACTCATCATATGCCAAGTGACCAAATGATCAACTTGAACCATCACAACCATACCAAAATTATGCCACTTCACAAGGCAAATTACACATAAAACATAAGTCATTAATAAGCCATGTAAAATGGCCAAATACACACCAACATTCACATCATAAACAAGCCAAACTCATATTTAACATTACAAACACATTTCCACATAACTCAAGCCTATACATGCCATATAACCAAATCACAAGTGTATAAATACCGAAAGCAAAAATCTGGATAGTGTGATGCGATCTCCTCCAATTTTCAACCCGAGCGAACGTCCAAATCACTATAAAACATAGAAAAATAACACAAAGTAAGCTATAAAGCTTAGTAAGCTTGTATGGTTTTACATGTTATCACATATCGATGCCATTGTCTCAGACAGGGTCTTACACATAATCACAATACAATTCTAATGTCATGGCATTTTTATCTTATACTATTCCTAAGGTTCGTACGAGACTTCCGGATATCATAACTCTGTCGATTTTGGGTCATAATCATGACCATTCAACATTCAATTCAATTCAATAATAAATAAGCATTTATAACACAATTTAAGTATGTTTATTAGCATACGAACTTACCTCGTTCGCTGTAACGATGAATTAGGTTGACTAATCCGATACTTTGTTCTCCCCCGTTCTAGATCTGAATCTCAATTTTCTCAATCTATATAATAACAAAATTTCCTTGTTTAATCATTATTTCATTTAATTTAACACAATTTACACATTCTAGCAAAATTACACTTTTGCCCCTATTGTTCCACATTTTTGCAATTTAGTCCTTATCACATAAAATCATAATTTCATGCAATTTCATCCTACCCATGCTTAGCCAAATTCTTCTTATTGCCTTAGTAGCCCACATTTTCAAAATAATCACACTTTTAACCACATAATTTTAATATTGAACAATTTAATCCCTAATTTCCATTTTCACCAAAAATCACTTTATAAAATATGAAAATCTAACATCCAATATTCATATTTCACCGTTAAACATCAAAGGACACATAAACTCGTCAATGGAAACTATCAAAATCTCTAATAGTTTTGAAATCGAAGACACGTGCTAGCTAGTACTAGTTGCAACGATCATAAAAACATAAAAATCATTAAAAACCGAGTCAAAATGGACTTACAATTTGGATGACAAGTGTCAAATACTTCAAACCCTAAAATGGTTTCTCCCAACTTCAAGTTTCGGCATTTCAAGAAGATGAAAGCCATTAAATTTTGTTTGTTTATTATAAATAACCTTTATTAATAATTTACCATATTAACCTTATAATAAAACCATTATAACATACATAATAATGCCCATAAATGTCCACTCACATTTCAAATGTTTTAATTTCCATTTGAGGACCCTCATTTTAAAAACCATAGCTAATAAACACTTTTCACTAATAGAACACAACTTTTATGCTTTACGCGATTTAGTCATTTTTATCGAATTAACCACTCAAAAGGTAAAATTTCTTTACGAAATTTTCACACAAACATTCTATCATACTATAAACCTTAAAAAAATAATAAAATAAATATTTTAACTTCGAATTGTGGTCCCAAAACAACTATTTCGATTAACCTTAAAAACGGACTGTTACAGAAGTTCCCGGTACTAATTCAATAGCAAATTCAACTTCCCTGACTGGCGGTAACACTGGCAACTCTTCTGGGAATACATTCGCAAAATCAAAATAGTAAGAACTAATTACAACTTTGATTCTAAAGCTCTGGTATCTAAAATATATGCTAAATACGCCTTGCATCCTTTTTGAATAAGTTTTTGAGGCGCCAAAGCAGAAATAATATTGGTGGCACTGTCAAATCCATCTGATCCAACCCTGACTATTTTACCATTCTGACATTTCAAAACAATTTACTTTCATTTACAGTTCATAACCACATGATGTAAAGTCAACCAATCAATGCCGAGAATCACATCAAATTTTATAGCATTAAATCAACCAAAAAGTAGCAATCCTGGATTTTCAGTGGACAGTTTCTACAAACATTATCAACTAACATATACCGACCTAATGGATTAGTTACTTTTAGTACAAACTCAGTTGACTCTACTGGTATTTTCCTATCCTTTACTAATGCAATGCATATAGACGAATGTGTTGAACCCGGGTCAATCAAACCATAAATATTAACATCAAAAAGAGAAAAACTACCAGCAATCATATTAGGTGTTGAAGCTTCTTCCCGAGCTTGAATCACATAAGCTCTAGCTAGTGCTCGTGCCTCTGATCGAGCTGTAGCGTGTTTCATGCCACTTCTACTAACTCCCATATTTCCACTGTTCTTCAGTGGCTTGCCTTTAGAAGGTACATTCCCTGATCAAACATTTTGAGCTTTATCTCTATCAGATATGTTTAGGTAATCTTGGAGAAAGTGGTCAAATGATCCACATTTAAAGCATGACCCTTAATTTACCTAACACTCTCCAAAATTTTTCTTACCAAAATGTTGAGAACCTAGCTTGTTTACATTATGAACACTTCCAACACTAACTTTTAGGGTAACCTGAGGTCTCGAGCTAGCTTGTTTCCCTCGATCTCTCCAAAAAAATTCAAATGAAGTTAACATACGACTGCAGAATTCTTTTGTCTTCTTTGAAGGAGAAGAGAATGATTTTCCCAGTTGTCTAATGAATTTCCCAATTTTTTTTACTCGAGTCTAAAACATCTGAATCTACCTTTTTCTTTGATTTGCTAAGCTCTTCTACTTTCTATGCCCTATTTCCTAACACAAAATACTCTTTCAACTCCAGTATTCCGACCAACAATTGAATGTCTTCATTCAAGCCTTCTTCGAATCGGGTACATATAACTACTTCCGATGGAATTCATTTTCTGGTATACTTACTGAGTTGAAAGAACTCACACTCATGTTCAGCTATAGTTCTATGGCCTTGCTTCAGTTTAAGGAATTATTTTCGCCTCTTATCGAGATATCACTAGCAGACATATATCTTTCTGGACTCAGTTTGAAAAAATCCTAACTTATGTTGAAATATGTATATATTTTAAATTTATTTAGGCAGATAAATCTTATTTAGGTAGATAAGTTTTATTCATATTCTAGGAATATTTTTATTTTATCTTTTAGTAGTTTATTAGAATAAGGGAACTATTTTCCCAATTAGGATTATGAGTCTTTTCTCTATTTAAGTTCAGTTCTTTAGTTAATAATAATAGAACAGTTTTATTACAAGCTCTCTTCAAAACTTTCATGGCATCTGAGCTAGGTTAAATCTCCAGTAACATCATTGTTAAAACAACCTTCACTTGAGATAAGAGATCTATCAATCAAACAGAGGAAGAAAGTTCTACCGTTGAAACAACTACCAAGAGTACAATGACTCAAGGGACAGAGGCGTCTCACCTTCCTTTTCAACTAACATCTCACAAGCTGAAGGGCACAAATTATCTAGAAATGTTGTAGTCCGTAAAATTAGCAATTGATGGGCGCGGCAAGCTAGGTCATTTAAATGGAGAAGTTGAGCAACCACAAGTGGGCGATCCAAAGATGAGCAAGTGGAGGTCAGAAAATTATATGATAATTGCGTGGCTTATTAATTCCATGAAAGCATCCGTAGGTAAAACCTTTTCTTTTTCTCCCAACTGCTAAAGATGTTTGGGACGTTGTGAAAGACACCTATTTAGATTTAGAAAACGCTTCACAAATTTTGAGTTAAAAATAAAGCTTTGGAAAGCTAGGCAAGGAGAAAAAGAAGTTACATTTTTATTATAACGAGATGATGTCTCTTTCGCAAGAACTGAGTCAGTGTTATAATCATGAATAGGAGTATCCCGGAGATGGTGTAAAAGCTATGAAAAAAGAAGAGAATGAAAGAGCTTATTTGTTTCTTGCTAGTTTAAATAAAGAATTTGATGAAGTGAGATCTCGAATCCTAAGGAAAAAATCGCTTCCAAAACTTCGTGAGATTTTTTCTGAGGTTAGAAAAGAGGAGACGAGAAAAGTAATGTTAAAGCCAGGGTTTAAAGCTAATGATGATAATTCTGCTCTTGTAACTATTAAAAAGAATGATGATAGTGAAAAAAAGAAAAAAACCTTGGTGCGATCACAGCAAAAAATATTGGCACACTCGAGAAACGTGTTGGAAGCTCCATGGGAAATCGACAAATGAGAGGAAAAAGAGTGACAATGGTCGTGGTTCACAATCAGGGGATAGCAGAGCTTTCCAAACAACTAATAGAAATTATGAGGGCCAAAGTTCTTTGGAAGGGTCTTCATTCACTAAGCAACAATTAAAGCATCTACACAAGTTTTTTCAATCACCACAATTTTGGATGAATTCTTCTATCCCTAACTCATCCAATAATCCTTCTTCCTCTTTTGCACAATCAGGTACTGATTTTTTTATTTTTTTCAGTGTCAAGCCTTGTAAAACAAATACGTGGATCATTGATTCTGGAGCTAGTGATCACAGGACTAGTAGTCATTTTTTTTTTACTTAAACACCTTGTGTAGGAAATAAAATATCAAAGTAGCAGATAGGTCCTTCTCGGTAATAGCTGGGAAAGGTACTGTTAAAATTTCCTTTTCTTTGGTTTTACATGATGTTTTACCTGTGCCAAATCTAGCTTGTAATCTCATATCAGTTAGTAAATTATCCCAGTCCTCAAATTGTCATGTTATATTTGACTCCTCTATGTGTAAGTTTTAGGACATGGTCTTGGGGAGGATGATTGGCAATGCTAAAGAATTTGGTGGAACTTACTTTCTTGAAGACGACCATCTAAGTCAACCAACAACAACTTTATGTTTAAATTTTGTTTCTGATTTTGATAAGGTTAGGATTTGGCATTATAGGCTTGGACATCCTAATTTTTACTATTTAAGATATTTGTTACCTAATCTATTTAAAAATAAAAGTCCTTCTTCAAAACATTGTGAATTTTGTGAATTGGCTAAACATCATCGGTTATTCTTTCCACCTTAAAAATATAAAGCCTCCAAACCTTTTTTGTTAATTCATAGTGATGTTTGGGGATCTTTAAGAGTCTCGACTTTTTCAGGAAAATGTTGGTTTGTCATATTTATTGATGATCATACTCGAATTTGTTGGGTGTTTTTATTAAAAGATAAGTCTGAAGTTAAAAATGTATTTCAGTCTTTTTATGCTATGGTTAAAACACAATTTGGTGCGAAAATAGAAGTATTTCGAACTAAAAATGGTGGGGAATTTTTTAGCGACCAAGTAGGTGTTTTCTTAACCAAACATGGAATAGTCCACAAAAGTTCTTGTACAAATACACCACAACAAAATGGGATTTTAGAAAGAAAAAACTGACATATTTTGGAAGTAACTAGAGCCTTGATGTTCCCTAGTCAGGTACCACGTTATCTTTGGGGCGAAGCCTTGTTAACAGCTACATATCTTATTAATAGAATGCCCAGTAAAACTCTAAACTATAGAACTCATTTCCGTCTCTTTAAAGATAACTTTCCTAACTCTAAATTGATCACAGACTTATCCCTTCGATTTTTTGGGTGTAGTGTTTTTGTTCATCTTCACAACCAAGGTAAACTAGATCCTAGAGTAAAAAAAAAATGTGCCTTTGTTGGCTATGCTTCTAATAAAAAGGGTTACAAATGTTATGATCCAATTGATAGAAAGATTATTGTTACCATGGATGTCACATTTGTTGAAACACAATCTTATTTTAATTCTAATCTTCAGGGAGAGAATTATACTAAGGAAGATTCTGTAATTGATCAGGAAAAGACTAGGAATATACAACATAGGGATTCTAATAATGAGAAAGGCGAATTTATGAGTAACACAAAAAATAATGATGTTAATGTTAATGAAAAGGAGTATGAAGGTGTAGAGTCTGAGTATGAGAATAAAGAACAAACAAAGAATTTAATTGTTTACTCAAGAAGAAATCAAAATCAAGGAAGTGGAATCCACTAGATTCATTACCAAGAATCCGACCCGCAAGATCCTGTCAAAAGTCCAGGTAAAGCTCATAATCCAGCCAATGAATTTTCTGATTTAGATATTCCAATTGCCAAAAGAAAATGTGTTAGAAATATTGTCAAATATCCCATGTCTAACTTTGTATCCTACAAAGCCTTCTGTTCGACATTCTCAACCTTTGTTTCGTGTCTCGATACTGTAAAAATACCCAAAAATGTGAAAGATGCTTTATAAGTTCCCGAGTGGAAGGATGCTATTTTAGAGAAGATGCACGCTCTTGAAAACATAAGCACATGGGAAACAATGGAATTACTTGTAGGGAAAAAAAATGGGCTGTAAATGGGTGTTCACAACCAAATTCAAACCAGATGGATCTTTAGATAGAGACAAAGCCTGGTTGGTGGCTAAAGGGTACACTCAAACATACGGGATATATTATCTTGAAACATTTTCTCCAGTAGCCAAATTAAATTCCATTAAAGTTCTTTTATTAATTGTTGTCAATCTTGATTGGTCTTTACAACAGCTAGATGTGAAGAATGCTTTCCTAAATGGGAAAGTTGAAGAACAAGTTTACATGGATCCTCCTCCAGGTTTTGAAGAAAAATTTGGAACTCAAGTGTGTAAACTCAAGAAATCTTTGTATTGTCTAAAGTAGTCTCCTCGAGCTTGGTTTGAATGGTTCACTCAAGTTGTTAAAAAATAAGGTTACTCACAAGATCAAGCTAATCACACAATGTTCTATTGACATTCAAAAAAAGGTAGAATATCATTTATTATAGTTTATGCCGATGATATCATTCTTACAGGAGATGATGTGGATGAAATAAGGCGTCTCAAGGAGCATCTAGCATTGGAGTTTGAGATCAAAGACTCAGGTCCTTTGAAATAATTTCTTGGAATAGAAATTGCTCAATCAAAGAAAGGTCTTGTGGTCTCTCAGAAAAAATATGTGATTGATCTTTTAAAAGAGGCTGGGATGAGTGGTTGCTGCCCAGCTGACACACTAATTGATCCAAATGTAAAATTTAGAAATAAAGAAGGTTGATTAATTGATAAAGGGCAGTTCCAAAGATTAGTTGGTAAGTTAATTTACTTATCACATACAAGGCTAGACATAGCTTTTGCAGTGAGCTTAGTGAGTCAATTTATGCACTCCCTAATGGAGGAACATGAAGAAGCAGTGTTTTGAGTTCTAAGATACTTGAAGAGTTCACCTAGAAAAGGCTTATTCTTCAAGAAATCTAAACAAAAAGGAATTAAAGCTTATACAGATGCAAATTGGTAGGGCTCAATAACAGATAGAAGATCTACATCAAGATACTGTACATTTTTTTCAGGAAACCTTATGACTTGGCGAAGAAAAAAACAAACTGTTGTAGCAAGAAGTAGTGCAGAGGTTGAGTTTAGATCAATGGCTCAAGGAATTTTTGAAATGATGTGGTTAAAAAGAATTATGGAAGAGCTGAGGAAATCAATAACTTCACCAATAAGGTTGAACTGTGATAGCAAAGCTGCCATTAGTATTGCTCACAACCCATTCCAACATGACAGAACTAAACATGTTGAGATTGATAGACACTTTATCAAGGAAGAGATTGAAGAAGGCCAAGTGTGCATGCCGTTTGTTCCTTCAAAGCAACAGATTGCTGACATACTCACTAAAGGACTCTCTAAGACAAGCTTTGATTTTCTTGTAAGAAAGTTAGGCATGATTGATATATATACACCAACTTGAGGAAGGGTGTTGAAATATGTATATATTTTAAATTTATTTAGGTAGATAAATCTTATTTAGGTAGATAAGTTTTATTCATATTCTAGGAATATTTTTATTTTATCTTTTAGTAGTTTATTAGAATAAGGAAACTATTTTCCCTTATGTTTTAATAGTTTATTAGAACAAGGGAACTATTTTCCCAATTAGGATTAGGACTCTTTTCTCTATTTAAGTTCAGTTCTTTAGTTAATAATAATAGAACAGTTTTATTAAAAGCTCTCTTGAAAACTTTCAACTTACACAACCCTTCGGTACTACCGCTATCAAGGTATTCCACCACTGATACGCTTCGTCTTTTATCAAAGAAATTGCACACTTTAGGCAAGCATTGGGAGAACACGTTAACTCATTGAAAACTCTGGTAGTATTTTCTAACCAGAATTCTGCCTTTTCTGGGTCATCCTCAACCTTACCATGGAATTCTTTAGCCTCATATTTGTGAATTTTATCAACAGGAGGCTTGTTTACACGTACCTGTTCTGGACCTTAAGAAATAGGGGGAATTGGTTGGGGTATGGGAGTAGGCAGAGGTAGTTGAGCCATCAGATTGGTCTGCATAATGTCAGTGTAACACCCCGTACCCGAGCCCGTTGTCGGAGTCGAACATGAGGTGCTAACAGACATAATACACTTATTTGCACAGTCCATTTTAAAATTCCAGACGAACTGGCTAACTGCGTCACTGTCACCTTAAAAATCATATCTCGAGTTCCAAAACTCAAAAACCAGTTCCGTAAATTTTTCATGAAACTAGACTCATGTGTTCATCTACAAATTTTTTTCTAGAATTTTTTGTCAAGCCAATTAGTACAGTTTATTAGTTAAAGTCCCCCCTGTTTCAGGGTTCGACTACACTGACCTTTGCGCATTACAACTTGGATATCTCCCTCTACAGGACTTCAATACTGATGTCGTTTGTTTCTATAGAAACTAGACTCAAAAAGGAATCTATAAATATTTGACTTCTAATTATCTCTGGTTAATTTATAATGAATTTTCAAAGTCAGATCATGGAATCCAAAAATCGCTCTGGCCCTGTCCCACGCAAACTTAAATATCTCTTAACATACTGTTCATATGATCTTTTTGTTACTTTAATATGAAAATAGATTCATCAAGGTTAGATTAAATAATTTATTCACTATTTAATTCCATTCCTACTATTTTTAGTGATTTTTCACATTCACGTCACTGCTGCTATCAGCATCTATTTTTAAGGTAGACTTTACCTATTACATAGTTTCCATGATTCAACTAGCCCTTTTTCATATATAGCACAAAATATGATCATGATTAACCATTCCAATGGCTAATCATTCCCAAACATTTCCATACCTCTTAATGAACATCATACAAGACAATTATAATATTAAGCTCAAAGTGTATATAAGCCATTTTCGCATGGCTATCCAAATTTATACAAAACCAAAGGGTACATGACCCACAACAAAAAGGGTAGTCCTATACATGCCATTTCAAAGTTCAACCAAAAATGTACCAAAAGGGGGTTTGATTGTAACACCCCGAACCCGAGACCATCGCCGGTGTCGGACGCGAGGGGTTAACGAGCTAAATCCTCTTAAAGCACCGACCAATTTGGCATTTCCAGACAGGCTGGAAAACTGCGTCACTGTCGCCTTAAAAATCATATCTTGAGTTTCAAAACTCGGAAACTGGTTCCGTAAATTTTCTCTGAATTTAGACTCATATATCCTTCCATGTATTTATTTCTAGAATTTTTGGTCGGGCCAATTGGTACAGTTTATTAGTTAAAGTCACCCATATTACAGGGATCGACTGCTCTGACCTTCGCGCGTTACAAATTGAATATCTCTCTGTACAGGGCTTTAATACTGGTGCCGTTTGATTCTAATGAAACTAGACTCAAAATGGAATCTGAACATATAAGGCATGACTTCTAATTCTTTCTGGATGATTTATAACAAATTTTTAAAGTCGCGATAGGGGACCTAGAAACCGTTCTGGCCCTGTCTCACAATAACTTTAATAACTCTTAACAAGTAACTCCTATGACCGTTTCGTTTCTTCCATATGAAAGTAGACTCATCAAGGTTCATTTACATAACTTATTCACTATTTAATACCATTCCTATAAATTTTGGTGATTTTTCAAAACCACACCACTGCTGCTACCAGCATCTGTTTTCAAGGTAACCTTTACCTATTTCATGATTTCCACGATTCAATTGGCCCTTTTGCATACATAGCACAAGTGTGATCATGATTAACCATTCCAATGGCTAATCTTTTCAAAACCATTCCATACCCCATAATGATCATCATACAAACGATTATAGAATCATACTAACAACGATATCTAAGCCATTTTCGCATGGCTATCCAAGCTTACATAAAACCGAAAGGTACATGACCTTCTACAATAGGGTAGTCCTATACATGCCATTTCAAAGTTCAACCAAAATTATACCCAAAATGGAGGCTTTGATAGTGTAGATGACTTCGACTTTAATGATCCCGAATCCGATCGCTAACGAGCAAAATCTATAAAACAGAGAGCCAAAGCAACGGGGTAAGCATTTTTATGCTTAGTAAGTCTCAAGCAATAAAATCAGCTTTAACTAAAGCATTACATTCACATAGCCAAATGAATCATTTCATTAATACACATTCATATAATCATACTTACTTCACACTTTATACTTTCACAAGATATCAACCAATTCAATAGCTGAAAATTCGTTAGTCGATTGAACGAATGTTACTCAAACATATCGACTTTTCCAATGCACATATAAACATACCTTTTCCTTTGGGCTTTTCGAGCGTACTAATTAAATTTGTTACAGCAACCAACGCTCACCTTCAGCCCAAGCTTCTTCGGAATACAACCGGATATAACCACATGCACGAATGCCTTCGGTCTTAGCCCGGATAGAACGACTTGCACAAATGCCTTCGGTATTAGCCCGGATTTAACAACTTGCACGAATGCCTTCGGTCTTAGCCCGGATGTGGTCACTAGCACAATGGCCTTCGGTCTTAACCGGATATAATTACTAGCATAAATGTCTTGGGACTTAGCCGGATATCATTCAATTGCTCATGCACACACATACATCAATAATCATTACACATCCATGTTTCATTTTCGTTACTAAGGCTCAAACACAAACATATCACTTGCATAATCGCCTTCGGACTTAGCCCGGTATCATTCAAATACTCATACACACATAAATCAATAATCATTACACATCCATATTTCATTTCACATAATTCGAGTAGGGTCATTTCTTGAGGACTTACCTCGGATGTTGTCGAACGGCTTTGACGGCTAATCGATCACTTTTTCCTTCCCTTATCCAATTGTGGCCCTCTAAGCTCTTGAGCTAATTCAAACAAATTCAATTCATTAAAGTCTCGCTAGCCTTGGCGAATACACATATCATTGACTCAACATCACATAACTAAGCACTTTAGTCAATTTTCTTTAATTACGCACACATTCGGCCTTAGCTCACAACAAGGTAGCCGATTACCTAAGTCAAGAATAGGCATCATTAAGCTTGCCTCTAACCGAATGCATGCACAATAATTCCCCTCATGTGGCCGATTATACTTAGTCATACTTGCACAAAATCAACAATAAATTGCAAGATTTTCACATCATATGTGTACTAGGCCGATTGTACATGCAAATTTCACAACATTCTTCAACAAATTTCTTCTTTAAACAACATATTTATCACTTTCTTCATAATCAAAATATCATGTGCAATCATATATACACATATAGGTGCAAGGTCAATTTCAAGGTGTCCATAGCCATCCAAAACACAAATTTTAACTAACATGCAAGAAGCATGAACCATGCTCATGAATGCATCATGGCCGAATACATCACAATCATGCCCTTTCAACTTCAATCATGGTTAAACAAAAGAAAACTCAATGTCTTACTCAAGATGGCTACAAAGAAATTTCAAGAGTAGACAATCCATCATTGCATGCATCATTAGCAAGCTTCACATTTAGCATGCAATGGCTTTAACACAATAACAAATTTGGCCAAATACCATTCCCATGGCATAACAAGGATTTGAACCATGGCTAACATGAACATCAAGTTAGCAACTAAAACATGCATGAAACTCATAACACAACCTCATACATACCTTACTCTTGATGCAAGTTTAGCCAAATTTCCTTCTAGATCTCTTCTAAACAAAGAAAATGAAGCAAAATCTCTTCTTCCTCTTAGTATTTTCGGCCAAAAGGAGAGAACAAGGATGAACAAAATTTTTTGTTTTCTTTCTTAGTTGCACGGCAATGGGGGAATGCTACACTCACACACATTTTTTTTTGTTTCTCTTCCCACATCTAATTATTAATCATTTCTTTCATGCTCCATTAACAAAACATGTTTCAACATGTTTTCTTTGCCCATAAACCATGTCATGGCCGCCACCACCTATAAAGGGGAATTTGACATGCAAGTCCATTGTTTTGCATGCATGCTTTAATTAGTCATCACACATTTCCTATCGTACTTTCAAAGTTCACTACTAAGTCCTTTCTAGTGGAATTCACCCTTATAACACTAAATCAATCATCAAAAATGTCACACATGAGCACACACATATTATAGGCATCAAAATAAATTTTAAATTATTTTTATGCCTCGGTTTTGTGGTCCCGAAACACATTCCGACTAGGGTCAATTTTGGGCTGTCACATTGATAGTGTGGTAGACTTCGACTTCAATAATCCCGAGTCCGATAGCTGACGAACCAAATCTATAAAACAGAGATTCAAAGAAACGGAGTAAGCATTTAATGCTTAGTAAGTTTGAGCAATGAAATTAGACACAACTACAATGTAGCATTCATATGGCTAAATGGATAATTTTATATGCACAAATTCTCAATATCATACTTACTTCACATTACCAACCCTTATATTCACACAAAAAGATCAACTTAGCCAAAGGCCGGTAACTCATTAATCGACTGAGCGAATAATATTTAAACGGAATCACTACTCAAATGCATATACGAAACGTACCTCATTGTTGGGATTTTACGAGCGTATTAATTGAAATTATTACAGCAAGATCGCTCATTCCCAACCAAGTACCTTCGGGGTTTAGCCGGATATAGCTACTGCTCAAATGCCTTCGGGACTTAGCCCGGTTATAGTAACTAGCACAAATGCCTTCGGGACTTAGCCCGGATATAGTACTTCGCACAAATGCCTTCGGGACTTAGCCCGGATATAACTACTTGCAGAAGGCCTTCGAGTCTTAGCCCGGATATGGTCACTAGCACAGATGCCTTCGGGACTTAACCCGAATATAGTCGCTAGCACAAATGCCTTCAGGTCTTAGCCCGGATATAATCGAATAACCATGCACATATATCAATAGATCATGACATGTCCATATTTCATTTTCATTACCAAAGCTCAAACACAAAACACTTATCACACTTACAAATTTTGGCTCAATAGCCACATACAAAGAGCATGATTTTGATTTACTTAAGACATAATCTAATCGAATCATAATCTAAGCTCCATTACTCGAAAACTTACCTCGAATGTTGTCGAACGATTTCGGCGGCTATTCGATCACTTTTTCCTTTCCCTTATCCAACTTTGGTCCTCTAAGCTCTTGAGCTAATTCAAACAAATTTAACTTATTAAAGTCTCATTATGCTAGCTTATGGCCGAACATGACAATGAATTTAATGGGTCATATGGCCACCTTTAGCTCAAATACAAAATGGTCATACGCATTTTTAATCACATTAAGCAATTTAATACAATTCATTCAAATGTCAAAAGAGAAGCTCAAGGTACTTAGCCCATATATACATTAGACATTAGAGTCACATATGTACGAAATCACGAATCGAATTCAACATATTAGCTAATATTCCCCTTAGCTGAATTTTCTAAGTCAAGATAAAGCCATCAATATGCTTACCTATGGCTGAACATACACATCAACTTATGTACTCATTCATGTGGCCGAACATACATGTCTATGTTGAGGCCGATTGCAACACTTAATACATTCTACAAGTATGGTCACTTGTATTGACTAAACACCATTTTGTTTCAAGTTCAAAACTTGGCCAATACACATATATACACTAGTAAAGCATCCTCTCCCTTTCCATCAATTCAACACATGCATTACTCATTAATATACAAATTATATTCGGCCTTAGCACACAACTTGCTAGCCGATTCTTCTCCATCTAGCAACTAATGCACATATGTGCTCATTTGTTAGACTCTACTTCATCTAAAAACAACCATATTTTCCCTTCTACTTCCTACCATGGTCGGATGCTCAAGATACCTCAATATCAAAACTTTTAGCTTGGATTGCTTAAAGAACTTGGTGATGAGTTCAAATTTACCTAACACCTCAAGCCTCATAACACATCCATATAGCTAACATGCTAATAGTCTCAAGGCTTCAACTAAAACTTTTGAAGCCTCTTAGTCGAATACTAACTCTCTAATAATCCCAAATCCATCCATGAGATAGTTAGAATTTAGACTAATCATCCAAGGGATGTATGAACTTTCAAAGCAACATTAAACATACCTTAATCTAGTGAGCCTTCATAGCCGATTTTTCTCCAAGCTCATTCCCTTCCTTTCTTTCTTCTATTCGGCCAAAGATGTTCAAGGATGAACACTTTTTTTTCTTTGTTTTCTTTCTTCCATTCACGGCAAAGGGGGGGGGCATGGATGAGACCATTTTTTTTTCATCACTCCACCTTTTTGCATTACTTTAATCCTAACCCCTATTTTTTTTATTCTTTCTAACATAACTCACTAACATAACATGTTTACAACATGTTTCCACCCATAGCATGGCCGGCCACTATGCTTTAATCTTGGGTAATTTGACATGCAAACCCATCATTTCACAACATGCATTATTAGGCCACTTTACATTTGCCTAGCACGTTTCCTAATTTTCTCACATAAGTCCTATTTGATAAAATTCACTTACTATTAACAAAATTCAAACATGAAATTTTCACACATGCATATGTACATATAATGAGCATCAACTATGACGGTTAATTATCTTTATGACTCGGTTTAGTGGTCCTGAAACCACTTTCCAACTAGGGTCAATTTAGGGCTGTCATAACTCTCCCCCACTTAAGAAATTTTCGTCCCCGAAAATCTTACCGGTAAATAGGTTTGGGTATCGTTCTTTCATGGCATTCTCGGTTTCCCAAGTAGCTTCTTCGATCCCGTGTTTGAGCCATAACACTTTCACTAACGAAACCCTTTTGTTTCGCAACTCTTTCACTTCACGAGCTAGGATATGAATCGGTTCTTTTTCATAACTCATATCAGCTTGAATTTCGACCTCGGAGGGGTTTATTACGTGCGAAGGATCGGATCTGTAACGTCGAAGCATCGAAACATGGAAAACGTTGTGGATCCTTTCGAGTTCAGGGGGTAAAAGCAACCTATATGCAACTGGGCCAACTCGTTCGGAGATCTCATACGACCCAATGAATCTCGGACTCAATTTGCCCTTACGGCCAAATCTGAGTATCTTTTTCCAAGGCGATACCTTAAGAAACACTTTGTCTACCACCTGATACTCAATATCTCTTCGTTTTAAATCCGCGTACGACTTCGACGATCCGATTACGCCTTCGACTTTCACGAATTATTTTTACTTTCTGTTCAGCATCTTTAATCAAATCCACTCCGAAAATTTTGCTTTCACCGAGCTCAGTCCAAAACAATGGCGTACGGCACTTATGCCCGTACAAAGCCTCGTAAGGTGCCATCTTACTACTTGATTGAAAACTATTGTTTTAAGTGAATTCAATCAAAGGTAAATACCGTTCCCATGAACTACTAAACTCGAGGATGCAACATCTCAACATATCCTCAAGTATCTGAATTATCCGCTCGGATTGACCATCGGTTTGTGGATGAAAAGCGGTGCTAAAATGCAGCTTGGTACTCAAAGCTTCTTGCAATTTCTTCCAAAATCGCGAGGTGAATCTCGGATCTCTATCCGACACAATAGAAATCGGTACCCCGTGTAATCTCACAATCTGAGAAACATACAATTTAGCTAGTTTATCCAATGAAAAATCCGTACGTACGGGGATAAAATGAGCCGACTTAGTCAGTCTATCGACAACAACCCAAATCGCATCTTTCTTACTTGTCGACAATGGCAACCCAAACACAAAATCCATCGTGACTCGATCCTATTTCCATTCAGGTATCATGATCGGCTGAAGTAAACCAGTAGGCACTTGATGTTCCGCCTTCACTTGTCGACATATTAAACACTTCAAACAAAATCGAAATGTCTCGCTTTCATACCATGCCACCAAAAGCGACGTCTCGGATCGTTGTACATTTTCGTACTCCCGGTGAATTGATATTCGGCTACAATGAGCCTCGTTCAGAATCATCGGAATGAGTTCTGAATTTCTTGGAACGCACAAACGACTTCTGAACCTCAAACAATCGTCATTATCAATTTGAAATTCGGATTTCATATTCGGAACACATTCAGCCCGTTTTGCAACCAATTCATCATCGACTTTCTGAGCTTCATGAATTTGATGAATCAATAATGGTTTGGCCTTTAATTCAGCTACTAACACATTGTCGGGTAGAACAAACAAGTGTACATTCATCGTCAGAAAGCAAACAAAGGATTTCGGCTTAAGGCATCCGCAACCACATTAGCCTTTCCCAGGTGATAGTCAATGACAAGCTCATAATCTTTTAATAACTCGAGCCAACGTCTTTGCCGCAGATTTAAGTCTCTTTGGGTCATCAAATATTTGAGACTTTTGTGATCCGAAAATACATGGCACTTCTCACCGAATAAGTAATGTCGCCATATTTTCACAGCGAATACGATGGCAGCTAATTCGAGATCATCGGTCGGATAATTTTTCTCATGTGGCTTTAATTGTCTCGACACATAGGCCACAACTCGACCTTCTTGCATCAATACACAACCCAACCCAAGTAGGGATGCATCACTATAAATGACAAACTCTTTGCCCGATTCGGCAAGCACTAGAATTGAGCTTCATCAAATAAGTTTTCAGTTGATCAAAACTTTTCGACATTTTTCCGTCCATTCAACTTAACATCTTTTGAAGTAGCTTCGTCATTGGTGTGGCTATCACCGAGAAACCTTTACAAACCGTTGGTAGTAACCAAAGTCCCAAAAAGCTCGAACCTCGTTAATATTTCTGAGGCTTCCAGCTAAGTATGGCTGAAATTTTGCTTGGGTCAACTCGAATACCCGATCACGGATACCACATGACCCAAGAAGCTAACCTCTCTAACCGAACTCACACTTCATCGAACTTAGCATATAACCGCTTATCCCGTAAAATTTGCAACACTAATCTCGTGCTCAAAGATGTTCGGTCTCATCTCTTGAATAAACCAAAATGTCATCAATAAACACAACTACGAACCGGTCCAAACACTGTCTAAAGATCCGATTCATCAAATCCATAAATACCGCAGGGGCATTAGTGAGCCCAAACGGCATCACTAAGAACTCATAGTGACCGTATCTCATTCTGAAAGCAGTTTTGGGTATATCCGAATCTCGAATTCGCAACTGGTAATAACCCGATCTCAAATCTATTTTTGAAAACACCGAGGCTCCCTTTAGTTGATCAAACAAATCATCAATACGCGGTAACGGATATTTATTCTTTATCGTTACTTTATTTAGCTGACGATAGTCAATGCACAACCTCATGGTTCCGTCCTTCTTTTTCACAAACAATACTGGTGCACCCCAAGGTGAGAAACTTGGTCGAGCGAAACCTCTATCTGTCAACTCTTGCAACTGAGCTTTCAACTCTTTTAACTCGGTTGGTGCCATATGATACGGAGCTATCGAAATTGGCGTAGTCCCAGGTAGAAGCTCAATACCAAACTCTACCTCCCGAACAAGTGGTAAACCCGGTAATTCCTCGAGAAAACATCCGGTATTCACAAACCACCGCATGATTCGGTTTCTTTTCTAACTCTTTGTCATCAAGTACATACGCAAGGTATGCTTCGCACCCCTTTCTTACATATTTCTGAGCCAACATTGATGATATTACAGCTGGCAACCCTTTTAAGTCCGTAGACTCAACTCGGATTATCTCGTTACTTGCGCACCTCAAATCAATAGTCTTGCTTTTGCAATTCACAATCGCATCATGCACGGTCAACCAATCCAAACCAAGAATAACATCAAATTCATCAAACGGCAAAAGCATCAAGTCCGCGGAAAACAGAACCTCAATTACTAGGGACATTTCTTACACACTTTTTCGACAAGCACGTAACGACCCAAGGATTTGACACCTGAATTACGAACTCAGTAGACTCAATAGGTAAAGTCTTACTGGATGCTAAGGTTTCACATATATAAGAATGAGTAGAACCGGGGTCAATCAAAGCAATCACGTTAGAATCAAAGAGAGTAAAAGTACCGGTAATAACGTCTGGCGAGGAAGCATCCTCGCGTGCGCGTATAGCATAAGCTCTAGCAGGAGCACGAGCCTCAGATCTGGTCGTAGCATCCCTAGATCCTCTCTGACCACCACTAGCATTACCCGTATTTCTAGATGGTCTACCTCGAGCAGTGGTAGCATCCGGTTTCCCACTCTGATTTACATTCTGTTCAGACAACCTCGGGCAATCTTTAATGAAGTGGTCAACTGATCCGCACTTGTAACAGAGCGGTCATGAAATCTACAACTCCCGAATGCCATTTACCACAATCATCGCACTCCGCTCGTCTCGACGATCATTTCCAACACCGGCGATCAAGTGACGCGTGTGCTCCAGGGGTCGATCGCGATCTCGTCTAGAAAACCCGAAGTGTCTCTAGATCGGCCCAAATCATCTCTAAACTTTTTCGATGATTGTTGAAAGGGCCTCCCAAGGCCTCTTCTGAAACTCTTTGCTCCCATATCAACTTTTCTTTTCTCCTCTCGAGCTCCTCGGCTTTGCAAGCTCGCTCGACAAGTACCACAAATTCTCGGTTTCCAAAATGCCAACATACTGACTTTATATCATCATTCACCCATCCTCGAAACGTTTACACATTACGGCTTCGAGGAAATGCATTCTCGGCGTCTGACTAAGCCTTACAAATTTTCGTTCATAGTCGGTAACCCACATGGAACCTTGTTTGAGTTCAAGAAATTCCTTTCGTTTTTGGTCAATGAATCTCGATGATATACTTCTTTCAAACTCGGTTTGGAAGAACTCCCAAGTTACTTGCTCTCTGGGCACAACAAAGTCAACGTATTCCACCAATAGTAGGCGTAATCACGTAGCAAGGAGATAGTACACTTTAGGCACTCATCGGTGTGCAAGATAGCTCATCGAGTACCGAATAGTGTTGTCCAACCAAAATTTAGCTTGCTCGGCATCATCGCTATCCGTAGCTTTAAATTCAGTAGCCCCATGCTTTCGGATTCTGTCAACTGGGGGTTTATTTGACCTTATTTGGTCAGTTACCAGAGGTATGGTAGGTGCGGGGGTTGTGTTTTTCGGGAATGGAGGTTGTGGAACAGCCGTATTAGTTCGAATGTATTGGTTGAATCAATCATTCATCACGCTATAAAAAGCTTGTCTAGCTTCATCATTCGGATTACTAGCAATAGGTTGAGAGTCCATTGGCCGTCCCTTGTCGGGAGCAGCGCTACACTCTCAAGATCATCACTACCGCTTCGGTCGGGATCGGGATCCATTACTATAAATACACACATTTGTAAATGTCAGAAATCACCACACTATCAAATAATCACATAATGGCATGTATAGCTAGACCCAAACGTTGTAGGTAGTCCTAGAATCAACTAAACCGTAGCTCTGATACCAATAAAATTGTAACACCCCGTACTCAAGCCCGTTGCCGGAGTCGAACACGAGGTGCTAACAGACATAATACACTTATTTGCACAGTCCATTTTAAAATTCCGAATTTAACCGCTAATCGCATCATCACACCTTAAAAATCATATCTCGAGCTCCAAAACTCGAAAACCAGTTCCGTAAATTTTTTATGAAACTAGACTCATGTGTTCATCTACAAATTGTTTTCTAGAATTTTTGGTCAACCAATTAGTACAGTTTATTAGTTAAAGTCCCTCCTGTTTTAGGGTTCGACTACACTGACCTTTGCGCATTACGACTTGGATATCTCCCTGTACAGGGCTTCAATACTGATGTCGTTTGTTTCTATAGAAACTAGACTCAAAACGGAATCTATACATATATTGCTTGACTTCTAATTATCTCTGGTTAATTTATAATGAATTTTCAAAGTCAGATCATGGGATCCAGAAATCACTCTGGCCCTGTCCCACACAAACTTAAATATCTCTTTACATACTGTTCATATGATCGTTTCGTTACTTTCCTATGAAAATAGATTCATCAAGGTTCGATTACATAATTTATTCACTATTTAATTCCATTGCTACTATTTTTAGTGATTTTTCACATTCACGTCACTGCTGCTATCAGCATCTATTTTTAAGGTAGACTTTACCTATTACATAGTTTCCATGATTCAACCAGCCCTTTTTCATATATAGCACAAAATATGATCATGATTAACCATTCCAATGGCTAATCGTTCCCAAACATTTTCATACCTCTTAATGAACATCATACAAGACAATTATAATATTAAGCTCAAAGTGTATATAAGCCATTTTCGCATGGCTATCCAAATTTATACAAAACCAAAGGGTACATGACCCACAACAAAAAGGGTAGTCCTATACATGCCATTTCAAAGTTCAACCAAAAATGTACCAAAAGGGGTGATAGTGTGGGAGACTTCGACTTCAATAATCCCGAGTCCGATAGCTGACGAACCAAATCTATAAAATAGATTTCATATGGCTAAATGGATAATTTCATATGCACAAATTCTCAATATCATACTTACTTCACATTACCAACCCTTATATTCACACAAAAAGATCAACTTAGCCAAAGGCCGGTAACTCATTAATCGACTGAGCGAATAATATTTAAACGGAATCACTACTCAAATGCATATACGAAACGTACCTCATTGTTGGGATTTTACGAGCGTATTAATTGAAATTATTACAGCAAGATCGCTCATTCACAACCAAGTACCTTCGGGGTTTAGCCGGATATAGCTACTGCTCAAATGCCTTCGGGACTTAGCCCGGTTATAGTAACTCGCACAAATGCCTTCGGGACTTAGCCCAGATATAGTACTTCGCACAAATGCCTTCGGGACTTAGCCCGGATATAACTACTTGCAGAAGGCCTTCGGGTTTTAGCCCGGATATGGTCACTAGCGCAGATGCCTTCGGGACTTAGCCCAGATATAGTCGCTAGCACAAATGCCTTCAGGTCTTAGCCCGGATATAATCGAATAACCATGCACATATATCAATAGATCATGACACGTCCATATTTCATTTTCATTACCAAAGCTCAAACACAAAACACTTATCACACTTACAAATTTTGGCTCAATAGCCACATACAAAGAGCATGATTTTGATTTACTTAAGACATAATCTAATCGAATCATAATCTAAGCTCCATTACTCGAAAACTTACCTCGGATGTTGTCGAACGATTTCGGCGGCTATTCGATCACTTTTTCCCTTCCCTTATCCAACTTTGGTCCTCTAAGCTCTTGAGCTAATTCAAACAAATTTAACTTATTAAAGTCTCATTATGCTAGCTTATGGCCGAACATGACAATGAATTTGATGGGTCATATGGCCACCTTTAGCTCAAATACAAAATGGTCATACGCATTTTTAATCACATTAAGCAATTTAATACAATTCATTCGAACGTCAAAAGAGAAGCTCAAGGTACTTAGCCCATATATACATTAGACATTAGAGTCACATATGTACGAAATCACGGCGAATTCAACATATTAGCTAATATTCCCTTAGCGAATTTTCTAAGTCAAGATAAAGCCATCAATATGCTTACCTATGGCGAACATACACATCAACTTATGTTCTCATTCATGTGGCCGAACATACATGTCTATGTTGAGGCCGATTGCAACACTTAATACATTCTACAAGTATGGTCACTTGTATTGACTAAACACCATTTTGTTTCAAGTTCAAAACTTGGCCAATACACATATATACACTAGTAAAGCATCCTCTCCCTTTCCATCAATTCAACACATGTATTACTCATTAATATACAAAATTATATTCGGCCTTAGCACACAACTTGCTAGCCGATTCTTCTCCATCTAGCAACTAATGCACATATGTGCTTATTTGCTGGACTCTACTTCATCTAACAACAACCATATTTTCCCTTCTACTTCCTACCATGGCCGAATGCTCAAGATACCTCAATATCGAAACTTTTAGCTTGGATTGCTTAAAGAACTTGGTGATGAGTTCAAATTTACCTAACACCTCAAGCCTCATAACACATCCATATAGCTAACATGCTAATAGTCTCAAGGCTTCAACTAAAACTTTTGAAGCCTCTTAGTGAATACTAACTCTCTAATAATTCCAAATCCATCCATGAGATAGTTAGAATTTAGACTAATCATCCAAGGATGTATGAACTTTCAAAGCAACATTAAACATACCTTAATCTAGTGAGCCTTCATAGCCGATTTTTCTCCAAGCTCATTCCCTTCCTTTCTTTCTTCTATTCGGCCAAAGATGTTCAAGGATGAAAACTTTTTTTTTTCTTTGTTTTCTTTCTTCCATTCACGGCAAAGGGGGGCATGGATGAGACCATTTTTTTTTCATCACTCCACCTTTTTGCATTACTTTAATCCTAACCCCTTTTTTTATTCTTTCTAACATAACTCACTAACACAACATGTTTACAACATGTTTCCACCCATAGCATGGCCGGCCACTATGCTTTAATCTTGGGTAATTTGACATGCAAACCCATCATTTCACAACATGCATTATTAGGCCACTTTACATTTGCCTAGCACATTTCCAAATTTTCTCACATAAGTCCTATTTGATAAAATTCACTTACTATTAACAAAATTCAAACATGAAATTTTCACACATGCATATATACATATAATGAGCATCAACTATGATGGTTAATTATCTTTATGACTCGATTTAGTGGTCCCGAAACCACTTTCCGACTAGGGTCAATTTAGGGCTGTCACAGTCAGTAAACCACTCTGACATCATATTAAAGAAAGTTTCACGTGCCTCATTCCTCGGCTTCCAGAAACAGGCTCACTATGAATTATTCCCTAAATTGAAGCTGGTATATTACTCTCAACTTCATCAGAATTAGCTTGGTTATGTTTAGATGTCATTTTTTATCTATATCAATAACAATATAAATTTTAAGTCAGGAGACATCACACTATCACAAATTATATAATGGCATGTATTCCTTGACTCTATACTTACTATGTTCAGTCCAAAAATCGACAAAACCGTAGCTTTGATACAATTAAATGTAACACCCCTAACTTGTCTCCATCGTCGGATTAAGGTTACGGAGTATTACAATACAACTAGAAACATTTAACTTCAAATTGAAACAATTATTCAAAAAAATAATAATAACAAAAACAAATTTTATTTAAATTGAAAGTACACTTACAGGCCTTAAACCGAGCCTACGAGGCCCTAAAAATAGTTTGGGAACATTCGGGGATCATTTTGAAACAAAATAGTAAATTTTGGAAAAAAATGAAAACTTTTGAAAACAGGGGTTACACAGCTAGTGACGATTCGATTGTTTTCAGTTTGGTCTAGGCTAATGACAACTCGATCAGTCCGGTCTTGCCACCAGTTGGATTGTTGGACAGTTTCATATACCAAGCTCGGTTCAACCAGTTTTTGATTTTTTTATTTTGGGTTCTCAGGCCCAATTTTCGATCTCAGGTCTAATTTTCAATTTCAATTACCCATTGGGCCAATTGTCTGACTTGAAATTTAATTTCCAAAAATACCATATTAATTTTAATTAATTTGATTAATTTAATTATACTTAATCAAAATTAATTTTCCCAAAAATCACTAAGATTTTCCAAAATTATATTTCAAGAAAATTCTTTAATTAAATTTTCTAGTTGAACAATTCTCAGGACCACCTAATCCAATTCCACATCTAATAAATTGACTCAATTAAATTATTTCAAAAGACGTAGAACTTTCTTTTAATTTAAATGTAGCCCAATCGAGATTTTGCTGAGCTAGCGGAGGGACCAATGGGACATATATAATTAGACTCTAGTAATTGCAATTATGTCTAAAAGTATCCTATAATTCGTAATTTACTTAATCATGGAGTCAGTCCACAGGAAGTACCATGATTGAAAACTCCTAATTGTATACTCTTTATGAAAGCAATTCATCCAACTACTTTGTCCAATGACCTCGTCGTGTGTGTGTGACCCTCAAATGATATCCTTGATTCCTTTGAATTAAATCCGTTTACTCAATACAATCCAATTTTATCTCATTGTCACCATTGTTTCTTCTTAATGATTACTATGATCACTGTCAACAAATGATTGTGATAAATTACTCATTCGAGAATAAGCAACTCATGACCATGTTCCATATTTATCAGTCCACACAATACTAATAAGAGGATATCATTAACTCGTTAATTGGGCTATGAATTCCATTGTTTCTAGTAAAGCCATGCCATACACAAGTCATGTACCCAACATATTGGATATGGGCTCGATCATATTTAGAGCATAAGTCTTTCCTTATATCAAAGCACATGATTTACATATGCATGGTCAAGGCCTAACTCAGAATTTAGGTAAATCACACCATGAACGTCATAAGTGAATTAATTCACAAACGGATTCAGAATTAATTCATCTTGGGTCCAGTTCAATGTATCATTCTTTCAGTGAATACATCTATGTCTCTACCCGCGAAATCAACTGCTCCAATAGCTAAGACTAGTCATTTCCTAAATTACATGTTTACTACAATATGGGCATATTTCCCAACAATTTCATTCTTAACCATTCTAGTAACAAATCTGCCAAAATAAAGGAGAGAGAAACTCTAAAATAGTTTTGCTAACTCTCATTGCTACTTACTTACACTCCTCGCTAACTCATCATTTAACAATTCACCACTTTGCATTCTATTCTATAACATATGAGGTGATTGTCTACTAAAAATTTGGAATTATAATAATCAAGAAAAGCAATCCTGATATATTAAATCAAGTTACAGAGAAGTACCTTATCGTGCAATCATGATGGTGTCTTTGAAAGCATGACGGAGAACCACCCTACGAATAGTTCTTGGGTTGTCCCCCACTTTGTATCCGCAAACTCTACGGGGCGTACCGTGGTTGCCCATAAGTATCCGGTCGCTCCCTAGTTTACCTATCTTCTTGGTGAAAAGAATGAGTTGACCTTTTGACTTCATCCGCTTCTATGAACTTTTGAGCTCTTTCATAAAGTTCTGCCAGGTTTTGCGGTCTGTTACTTGTGAATGAATACTAAACATGCTTATTCAACAACCCATGATAAAAGCACCAATCACTTATTGATCTTTCAAGTTTTTTTTTATTCAAGGTCACCACATGAAACACTTTATATACTCTTGTAAAAAATCTCATTCCTTCTACTTGACCAACATTAAGCCCATTAGAGTACTCATAATTGTTCTGTGGGCATGGAACCTTCCCACAAATAGTTGACCTAGCCGAGTGAAGCTTCTAATAGAGTCCTATTGTAAAGAAAAATATCAATCCTTAATGCTTCCCTGCAAAGTCCTGGAGAAAGCGTTACATTTTGCAGAATTTAAAGCTTGGGTCCCTTCTTCCCTCAGAAACCTCTTTTGGCACTTTAAAATTTAAAGGTAAGCCTATTGCTATAGTTTTTATGGCTAAAGGATTGTTAGAGAAAAAGACTCAATCCATGTCCTTGATGTCTCGATGTAGCGCCTGGATGTCTCGGTGCAAGGCATCTGTTTCTTGTTGCCATGGCCTTGCATGTTCTCCAACGCCCTCCTTCTATAAGGGCATGTTGTTATCATGATGACCAGAATGGTCTGACTGCATCTTTCGCATCATCTCCTCATTCCATCTAAGTTGTTCTTATTGCAAAAGTTGTTGTTCATATATGATATTTTGTTGTACCATCTATTCCTTCAAAATGCGTACCGAACCAATTGCTGATGGTTCCTTCCCCCATTGGGATTACTTCTCATTTTTATAAGGCAAGGTTCTTTGATGGGATGTATTAGAGGATAACTCGGTTCCATGCATAAGGGCACATTATCCCCCTAGACCTGACACATATCCTCTGAGGGTTTCCTCGTAGAGGTATCCTTGCGGGTGTATGAACAAGGAGGTGGCTAGCTAGGGAGTGGCAAGCTAATGGAGGTGGCGTGCTAGTAAAGGTGGTGAACTGGATGACATCCCTTCCTTGATTGGGTCAAATTCCAGATCACCCGAGAAAATCATATTTTGAGTTTGTGAGGTATTATATAAAAACTTTGAAGCATCTTTAATTAAAAAAAGAAAGAAAGAAAGGGCCACTAAGTTGACTTCAGCTACAAAACATGTTCTCAGCTTCATATATAATAAAGGGTTTACCCCATCTACTCTTATATATATAGAAATATGTTCATTTTTAAAAAAATCATTGTAATCTCTTATTTTAAATCAATGGGAATCCAATTATTAACATCACCTTGTCTTTATTTATTTATTTATAAAACTACCCTTTTCGAGAAAGAAGTTGAGTTTTATATACAACAACAACAAAGAGGGATGATGGGGGGAAGGAGAGGGACAAGGGTAAGGTGACAGTGGGGAGGAGGAGTGGTGAGGGTTTATTAATTTTATTTTTATTTAATATTAATATAAAATTTAAATCTATTATTATATATATTTTTGAAAATATTTATATATTTTTAAAATTTATATAT
Source organism: Gossypium arboreum (assembly GCF_025698485.1). Classification (NCBI taxonomy): domain Eukaryota; kingdom Viridiplantae; phylum Streptophyta; class Magnoliopsida; order Malvales; family Malvaceae; genus Gossypium; species Gossypium arboreum. Next base: position 14,562,594 of record NC_069082.1, on the reverse strand, counting down.
TATTATTTTTCAATAATCATTTTTAATTTTTATGTTTTTAAAAAATTTTATTATATTTTAAAATTAATTATGTATTTTATATATTTATTGAATTTTTAAAATTAGGATCAAATTGAGATCATTTGTAAATTTTGAGGGTTAATTTTTAAAATTATGACTAAATTGATATAATTTGTAAAGTTGAGGATTAAATTTTTATTATACCAATTTTTCAAATACCACGTCTGTAATAGCCCATTTTCAAAGGAAATTGGAACAGTAGTTTCGGGACTACAAATCCGAGTCAGAAAGAAAAATTATTTTAAAATTATTGCATGGTCTGCATTATGATAGGAATTTTATATGAAAATTTTGAAAAGAAAATTTTACTGATTTCATGATCAATTATAGAAAGGACCAAATTGCATAAAAATACAAAAGTTGAATTCTAGTAGCTAGAAGGATTAAATAGCTAGGAATTCAAAACTTGAGGTCCTTGTATGGTAATTAGACCATTAAGAAAAAGTTAGTAGATATTTATGATGAACCATCCATGGAAAATTAGAAAAAAGAAAAGGATTAAATTAGAAAGTGGAAAAATTAATGGATGATAAATAAATTAAATAGAAATATCATAATATTATTATCATCTTCTTCCCAAAAAATATTTGGAAACCCTAAGAAAGAGAAAGTAAGCTTTCTTGGTTTAATTGGGTAAGTAATCTTGTCCAGTTTTTAGTAATTTTTATATTTCTGAGACAGGAATAGCTTAATCTATCTATTTTGGGGATTAATTTGTAAAGATATTAAAGTATAGAAATTTTTCCATGGATGTAAATGCTGAAAATTTGAAATTTATGGTAGAAAATGAAAAGTTGTTGATAGATAAACAACTTTTGTAAAGTGAATTTTCATGAAATTGTGATTTAGGGACTAAATTGTAAAAATTTAAAATTCATGGAAAATTTCTGATTTTTATGAAATATATGTGCTGTAAATATTTGTATGTAAAATCGGTTAGGCTTGGAATAAGAATTAAATTGCATGAATTTCATTTTCCGAGCCTACAGACGAAATCGTCATTTATGAAAAGTATAGGGCAAAATGGTAATTTTTCCTAGGATGTGAATTAAATTAAATTGAGTATGAAATGAATTAAATTGAAATTAAATTCACTTATATTGATCCGGAAAGACCTAATACTAAGTTGGATCGAGGAAAATAAAAAGTTTCGGACTAGTAGATTCTCATATACGAATAAGTATCGAGGTAAGCTCGTGTAACTAAATTGTGTACATTTATATGTTTGAATTAAATGTTGTATATGTGAATTGTATAATTGCCATGTATATGAAATTGATTGAATATCTGATAATGCCCAATAAATGTTAAGTCTCATTTGAGCAAATGAAAATCGATGGATACAAGTTTCCCTTAATGGTTGTGGTCTTGCATATGTTGCAGACATGCCATAGCTCGAAAGAGCATCACGTATTAGCCCTCTCGAGCTTTCTGTATAAGGTTCTTACGAGCTTGTCGGTATAGCTCTTCGGAGCATCCCTATAAGTTGTGATCCTACATTTGTTGTGGACAGACCTTAGCTTTAATAAGCATCCTAATTATAGGCTCTTCATGAGCTTCCTGTTAAATTGGCTCTTAGTAAGCTTTCTGACAGTCTCGCTTGAACTTCTAGATATATGGCTATCCAGAGCTTTTCGTTAGATGGCTCTTTTTGAGCTTCCTGATAGGATCTTCGTGAGCTTCTCGATATGGTTCTTTGTGAACTTCCTGATTATTGCTCTTATGAGCTTCCCGTTATATAGCTAGGATAAGCTTCTCTATAGGCTCTTTATAAGTTTCCCGAAATGGCTCTGTGTAAGCTTCCTGTTATAAGGCTTGAGAGCTTCCTGTTATAAGGCTTGAGAGTATGTTTCCTAATTATGTGCTCTAAAGAGTACCCCCGTATATGAATTGACGGATTAATGATAAGTACATCTTGTGTGTACTACCTGGGTATCCATCGATATTTCAATAATTCAACGGATAAAACTCTTGATATGAGAAAATATGAGAATTAAATGAATTATATCTTGAATATCCCTGAAATACCTAAAAATGGAAGTATGATGAGCTCATCTTTATTTTCTTGATAACCATATAAAATTTCATGGCTAACTTGTTTGGTTTGAGCATGTGTCTAGGCAATTAGCCATATAGTTTTGGATGCATGTCTGTATTCTAACTTTAAATAAATATGATTGGTAAATTAATTTCTTGTTATACGAACTTACTAAGCGTTAAATACTTACTTTGTTTTATTTTCCTCCGTTTATAGTACTCGAAAGCTCGTAAAGGTTGGAGATCGGTTGGAGCATCATCACACTATCCTCTAGCTTGTTTTGATATAAATAGGAAACTTACTTTTGGATAATGGCATGTATAAGCTAATCTTGACAAGTAAGGGCATGTAAATGTTTTGGTTGTAATTAGCCATTGGAATGGCTAGTGATAACATATTTAATATATTTATGCATGAAGTTATATCATGTTTGGTATGTGAGTATGCTTGGATTTGTAACTTAGATATAATCACACTTGGGTAAGTATATGATTAAAAAAGGGTAAGATGAATACTTGAAACTATGAGCAAACATGTCATGTATAAAACTTGAATACTAGTTTGATTTATATGCCTTGAATTGGTTGTTGAATATATTGAAGTGTTGATGTAGGTGCACGGTAAAAAGAGTGAGAAATAAGGCTTGGAAAATGGCCTTATTTTGTCTACACGGGTAGACACACGAGCATGTGTCTCAACCGTGTATGACACACGGCCATACGCACGAGCATATGGTTTGGCCGTGTGTCCCCTGTATTTTAAAAATTAAGAAATAGAATACTCAGAATTGATCACATGGGTAGAGACACGGGCATGTGTCTTAGCCGTGTGAAACACATAGCCCAGCACACAGGCGTGTGTCTTGGTCGTGTGAATCCTCCACTTATATTTGAAATTTAAATTGTCCACCCGGCCTAGCACACGGGCGTGTGGTTGGCCGTGTGACCAAGTTAATAGCTACCCTAATTTGAACACGTGCTGGGACACAGCCGTGTGCCTCACATTAAATGCCACACGGCCTGAGACATGGGCGTATCATTGGTTGTGTGAGCCACACAGGCGTGTGTCCCCTGCACCTAAGAAAAATTTGAGATTTTGTGAAAAATATGATGTGATCCAGGTTTAATTCTGACTCGATTCTGATATGTATTTTGGGCCTCGAAGACCCATATAAGTGACATTATGATTGATTATTATTAATTTTCGAAAATGAATAGTAAATGACATAAATTAATTGTTATTGAATTATAAACTCTGATAATGCTCCGTAACCCTATTTCAGTGACGGATACAGGTTAGGGGTGTTACATTTATTGGTATCAGAGTTACAGTTTAGCCGATTCTCAAACTAACATAGCAAGTACAAGTATAGCTATACATGCCATTATATAATTTGTAATAGTGTGATTTCTTCTAACCATTTTAAATGTGTTTTTCATACAGTAATATTGTCCAACCTAGCTAGACCTGAATCCGAGGAAGCTGAAGCATTGCTTCAGCTTTAGTTCAAAGAGCTGCATCTAGTAGTAGAAGGCCCAAATTTGAGGGCTGAGGTAAGAAGGCAAAAGAAGCCTTCTTTCAAATGATGAATAAATGGTTTACAGAATTCTTAAGAACAAATCTTGTTGTACAACAACCTTCCCCTCCCGCTCCTCAACCGGTTCCCGATATGACACAAGGTACAGAACTTGTTAAAACTAGTAAGCGTCTGGTAGATAAAACCCATAAATGTGGGGCATAAGAATTCAGGGTAACTACCGATGATGATCCGAAAAGGGCTAAAATTTGGCTAGAAAATACAATCAGAGTTTTGAGTGAATTGTCTTGTACACCTGAAGAATGCCTGTAATGTGTTGTATCTCTGCTAAAAGACTTAGCCTATCAATGGTGGAATACTATTACTTCTGTTGTACTGAGGGAAAATGTTACATGGGAATTTTTCCAAATAGAATTCAAAAAGAAGTACATTAGCTAGAGATTTCTTGATCAGAAAAAGAAAGAATTTTTAAAGCTCAAACAAGGGGATATGACTGTATCTGAATACGAGTAGGAATTTGTTCGGTTAAGCAAATATGTTGGAGAATGTATTCCGACCGAAGTTGCTATATGTAAACGGTTTGAAGAGGGATTAAATGAAGACGTCAAGTTGTTAGTTGGAATTCTAGAATTAAAAGAATTTGTTATACTGGCCGACCGAACACATAAAGTTGAAGAACTAAATAAATAAAAAAGGCAGGTAGAGATGGAAGTTCGAACTTCAAGTAAAGGATTTATAGGCAACTCACAATCATCGGCTTCAAAGAAATCAAAGAAATATCATGATCGTTTTGCCATATTTGTAGGATATTCTGGGAGAGACCGAGGCTCTCAATGCTTTAATCCGAGATCTCCATCTCCATCCATGACTAGTGTAGGAAGTGTTGGAAGTCCTAAAGCAAGATGCAAACATTGCAACAAATTACATTTCGGTGAATGTTGCATAAAAAGCGGAGCTTGCTTTAGGTGTGGTTTTTTTGACCACTATCTCAAAGATTGCCCAGAAAAGCCTGAAAAAGATACTATTTAGACCTCTAGGTCGAAAAATCCCACCTTGAGAGGCAAACCACCCCGTCACCGCGGCAATGTCAATGGTAGCCGAGGTGTGACAAAAAATTCAACAGTTAAATCTGAAGCACGAGCACCGACGAGAACATATGCTATACGTGCACGAGAGGATGCTCCTGCACCTAATGTTATTACTGGTACATTTTCTCTTCTTGATACTGATATTACTGCTTTAATTGATTCTGGTTTAACACATTCATATATATGCACAAATTTAGTGTCTGTTAAAAATTTACCTGTTGAGTTCACTGAATTTGTGGTTAAAGTTTCAAACCCCCTAGGCCAGTATGTTATGGTGGATAAAGTTTGTAAAGACTGTCCGTTGATGGTAAAAGGGTTATTGTTTCTCGGCTGATTTGATGTTACTGCCTTTTGATGAATTTGATGTAATTTTGGGAATGGACTGGCTAACTCAACATGATGTGGTGGTAAATTGTAAACAAAAATACATTGTGTTGAAATATCAGAATGGGAAATTACTTTCTATTGAATTTGATAAATTGGATGGATTATCTAATGTAATCTCAACTATATCAGCATAAATATGTCAAAAAAGGGTATAATGCTTATCTTGCATATGTGTTGGACACTAAAGTATCCGAATCAAAGATTAAGTCAGTACCAGTTGTTTGTGAGTTTCCTGATGTGTTTTCGGAAGAATTACCCGGATTACCACCAATCAGAGAGGTAGAATTTTCTATAGATCTTTTTCTTGGAACAACTCCAATATCTATAGCACTTTATCGAATGGCCCCAACAGAGTTAAAAGAGTTGAAAGCATAGTTGCAAGAATTGACAGATAGGGGCTTTGCTCGACCTAGTCATTCACCTTGGGGAGCACCAATTCTATTTGTAAAGAAGAAAGATGGATGTTGAGGCTGTGTATTGATTACAGACAACTCAACAAGGTTACAATCAAGAACAAGTATCCGTTACCTTGATTTGATGACCTGTTTGATCAGCTGAAAGGTGCCACTATGTTCTCTAAAATAGATTTCCATTTTGGATACTATCAGTTGTGAGTGAAAGACTCAGATGTACCGAAGACAACTTTTAGAACTAGGTATAGGCATTATGAGTTTCTTGTGATGCCATTTGGCCTGACTAATATACCTGCAGTATTCATGGATTTAATGAATAGAATTTTCAGACCGTATCTAGATAGATACTGCATATTTGCATTTTTAGCAAAACATTGTCACTAACATTTAACATATAGTTAACATGTACTTATTAGCACTTTCAAAATAGTTATCACAACCACATATCACATGTTATAGCATCTCATCCCAATTCACATATTCACATTCACATAAGCACATAATTCACAAGATAAACATATGTATGAGAAAGCTTACACTTGGAATTTAGAGTAGGGGCTACTACTAAATTCTCAGATAACACATAACTCATGTCTACGAGCAACGATTTCAAACACTCACCAATACGCTTTCACTGAGAAACCGAAAGCTCAGTCTATACTTTCCTAGCTAATCCAAAGCTTCAACACAAAAATTTCACACAACAATAAATTCAAAAAATCAACCAAGTTCTTATGTAACTGAAACCTTTAACATAGCAAACCTAAAACTCAAATATCTCGGTTTGTACTCAATCTTTTCACCTAAAACCAATTCATTTCAACTTATAATTCACCTATGACTAATCCTCAACCTTTAAACTGCACAAAATCACTCAATTCATGGTATCGACTTTTTTGACATGTTTGTGGTAATTTTAATGAAAATTATTAAAAACTCAAGAAATATTTAACGGCCCTTCAAAATAAGTTTAGAAACTTTCTAATCATGTTAAAACAAGTTGAAAAATACTTTCAAATCACGTTTTTACTTAAAATCCCGAAATCCACCATTAACGAGCCAATTTTTGGCTTTTATTCAAAACATACGATTTAATGGCTAAAACTTAGTTTTAAAGACTAAATAACATTTAAAACTATTTAGGATTTGAATCGTTATCTTAGACGATGAAAAATCAAGTGTTTGATCGAAAACCCAAAAAACTCACAACATTAACAATGGAGAAATCAATGGTGATTTTGGGTGTTTTTCTTGGTATTTAATGGAGGTTTAAGGCTTGAATGTTGATGAATCAAGAGATTATAATTTAGAAATCAAAAATCAATTGGAAGAGCAAGAGGAAATAAGGAACGACATGCACAAGCTTTGGAGAGAAAATTATCGTGAATATGAAACAATAAATGGAGGGTTTTAGGTTGAATTTTAAAATCTAGTCTAATTGCCTCTTAAAAACTTTAAGTTTTGACTCTTTTATAAACCAGACCTATTTTCAAAATTAGAGGTATTTAAAACTCATTTTCAAAAATTGATTTAATTTTCTAAAAACCATAGTAAAAAAAATTACCGATAAACTATGTCACAAAATTCTAAACACTTTAAGGCTAAAATCCCTAAAATACCTCTAAAACTCCTAAGCCCTATTTTAAGGTGTTACAAATCTCCCCCTCTAAAAAGAATTTCATCATCAAAATTCCTAACACGTCACTTACTTAATCACAAAATATGTTATTTCTACTTTTAAACTAACTATTATACTTAAGCACTTTTATTCCTATTCTCTTTAACTTCCTACTACTTTTCTTAATGATCTTATTCACTACCCTGAACTTATTCTACAATAACTTTTCTAATACTTTCCTCTGCTCACTATGACACTCTCGTTTAAAGAACTCATAAACATTTTTCTTAATTCAATACTCTCTATTGGGATTCTCCCTCAACTATGTCTGAACAATCCCTCATAAAATGTTTCTTCGAACCACATTTACAACAACCACCTGTCAACTTACGACACTCACCCAAATTCCTAACACGCAATGTGCACAAAGCGGCCATCCAAAACCACCTGACGAACCACCAGTACTAACTACAACACTACTTTTCTACTTAGACTAACTCAATCGAGACTTATATTGTGCACTCCCATCAGAACCCTGAATATCACGTCTACTCATGGACGGTCGTCTAGATTCACCATCAAAGGTCCTCTTACCCAATTCAATTACCACGAACGAGGCGGCTCAGCTAAAGTCTCCTCAATTACTTTGGCTCTCTCAACTAACTCATCAAACATCTCTACATTCTGAGCTACCAAGTAAACATGAATCTCACAATTAAGCCTAAACCGAAACCTCTTACGTTGATCCTTCTCAGAAAGCGTCATCTCAAGTGCATACTGACTAAGTTTTACAAACTCATCCTCATAGTTAGCCACTAACAAATCTCCTTGAGCCAAATCCAAAAACTCACACTTACGAGCCTCCTAATACTACTCACCCATAAACTTCTTCTTAAAAACATCAATGAAGTAATTCCAAGTCAACCTATCAAAAACAGTACCTCTCCAAACCGTATTCCACCAAAAATAAATGTCACCGTTGAGTAAAGACATAGCACAACCCAACTTCTCCTTGTCAAAACATGACATTTACTCAAGGATCCTTTAAACTCCTTCCAACTAGTACTCAGCTACAGTCGGATCAGTACTGTAACACCCCTTACCGGTATTTGATGTCAGACAAGGTTCGAGGCATTACCAAACTTAAACGTAAACAAGCATACAAATCCGGGCCATAAAATTTCATCCAAATTTGAAACCTTTTAGTTATATGCAATTTGTCCCTTAAAAAGGCCTACGAGGCCCAAAACATACACCGAGAGTGGTTTAGGACTACATCGAGAACTTTTAGAACCTTTTTGACACTTAGAAAATTTTTCTTATTTTAGACAGTCGCACACTCATGTGGGTAGGCCATGTGGTCACACACGCCCGTGTGGCTTAGGACACACCCGTGTCCTCAACCCATGTAACTCTCTGACTATGACATCATCAACCAAAATAAAGTCACACAGTTAAGTCACACGCCCGTGTGCTTAGACCGTGTGGCGAATTAAATTCCAAAATCAGGTGTAGACTTCACACGACCTGGGTACATGCCCATGTCCTAAAGCCGTGCCCTTCACACTGCAAAGACAAACGCCTGTGTCTCTACCTGTGTGTTTACTACTGGGCATTCTATTTTGCATTAATTACGGTGCAGGGGACACACGGCTGGATCATACGCCCATAGGGCAAACCGTGTGTCACACATGGCCTAGACACACGCTCGTGTGTCTACCTGTGTGGACAAATTTGAGGCTATTTTCCAAGTAATTTGATACCTTTAAATGCTCATTCACTCATTCATCTTCGATGGCATGCAACATAGTTATTTAGTCACTCAAATACTCATAAACATGATTAACCCATGATTTTGTAATGTCAACATATCTCCTATCCAAACCATCATGCTTTCATATGGCATTCCACACCAATTTCATATTTATTCATCATGCTAAACCTACTTTCAATTTACTCAATTATACCATAGTTTTGGTCATACTTATTAGCCATGATTCATTCATTTAGCACATGTTCCATTTGTCACACATCTCATCCACAAGCAATCACGTCAAGCATAACACATTGCATGCGTGCATAATTGATTAGAGTTACAACCCAAATGATCAATATGAACCATATCACATGGACATACACAAAATGAATCAAATATTACCATAAGCCAACACATTTGGCTAGACCAATATGACATATAACAAAAAGACCAAGTCCCTATACATGTCATACTTAAAATGTTGAGACTAACTATACCTAATGTCCGGTTGATAGTGTAATCGAGCCTCTGACGTCCTTCAATCCCCAAGATAGCTTGGCGATACTATAAGAAAATGAAAAAGAGAGGGGAGTAAGCATAAAGCTCAGTAAGTTCACATGAAAATAAATAGCAACATGATCATATATATAAATACCATTGACATAACATAGTTTACTTATGTGTTATCATAAATTCATAGGCATAGCTTAAATTTGAAGACATAACTTACACATTTTCAATCTTACAAAAAGTTCATCACATACCGAGCTCATTCATATGAGTTTTTCATACATACCTGTACCAACTCGTAACACATTGTCATATTTCCTCATATTTAACTTACTTGTTAAATAACTCACAGGTTTACCCATTGAACATTCGGAATACTATCGGATACATGGAAGACTTGCACATAGTGCTTCAAACGTAGCCACATGCTACCTCATATCACAATCACACACTGCTCGCTCTCGAGCTAATCACGGGCCTGCTCACACATGCTGACAGTCAGGACGTAACTACTCGGGCTGCTCACACAAGCTAACAAGTACCTGCAACACATGCCGGGCTATCCAGCCACCAGTAGAACGTAAAAGACTAGCACCCGAATTCACATAATCACATATACGTATAATTTCATGAGATCATAATCTCATAGTTCCTAGTGACATGTCACATTGTATCTTGCGTTATTCCAAGGTTCAAACGGGATTTTCTAGATAACTCGTATTCGTCGAACTCGTTCACAATGTCATTCTCATTGACCATAAAATCGTTCATACACTTGTCATAATAATTAAACACAGAAAATAATACATTAATAAAGCATTAAAACATGATTCAACATTGCATTATTTACACATGAACTTACCTTGATAGAAAATATGGACAATTAATTCGATTTAGTCCAAAATCTTGTTCTTTTCCCAGTCTAGGTCCGGAATCTATTTTTCTTGATCTATAATAGAAAATTCAGCTCATTTAGTCATCACATTATTCAAATCAGTCCAAAAACTATATTTAGGAAAAATTACATTTTTTCCCCTAAACTTTTATATATTTAAAAATTAGTCTCTAGGCTCGTAAAATGAAATGTGTTCATTTTCTTTGTTACTCAAGCCTAGCCAAACCTATACCATGCCCATATCAGCCCACAGTTTCCTTTAATTCACATTTTTACTACTCATTTTTACACCTTTTACAAACAAGACTTTTTTATACATTAGAAATGGATAGATCATGCTTCAAGGACTTCAAAAATGCAAATAACATCAAAAAGGGGGCTAGAGAGCACTTACAATCAAGCTTGAAAAGTTGAAATCCCTAGCTATGGAACCCTTTCAAATTTTGACACACAAGGAGGAAGATGGACACAATTTTGACTTGGTTTTTCCTTTTTACTCTTTTATTTACCAAAAGACAAAAATGTCCTTAAGGACTTTCTTTCCAGATTTTCCTATTAATGCCCATTTTTATCCAAAATTTTCGAACTTGGTCAAATTGCTATTTAAGGACCTCTAATTAATGATCCAATGCAATTTCATGCTTGAAGCTTCTAGAGCACAAGTTTTAAAACTTATTCAATTTCGTCCCTAGAGTCAATTTGGACACCTTAGGCATAGAATTTCTTCATGAAAATTTCACACAGACATGCAATCATATCATGTACCATCAAATAGTCATAAAATAATTATTTCTATTTCAGATTTTTGGTCTCAAAACCACTACTCTGACTAGACCCTAATTCAAGATGTTACAATTCTCCCCCCTTAGGAATTTTTATTCCCGAAAATCTTACCAGTGAAAAGGTTTGGGTATTGGTTTCTCATTTTTTCCTCAGTCTCCCATGTAGCCTCTTCAACCCCATGTCTTTTCCATAAAACTTTTACAAGGGCAATGCTTTTGTTTCTTAATTGCTTGACTTGCCGGGCTAAAATCTTAATCGGCTCTTCGCCATAAGTCATATCTGGGCGGATCTCGACCTCTTTCGGTGAAATAACATGCAAAAGATCAGATCGTTATTGGCGTAACATAGATACATGGAACACAACATGAATCTTTCACAATTCGGAAGGTAAGGCTAACTGATAGGTGACTGGCCTTACTCTCTCGATGATCTCATACAATCTAATAAAGCGTGGATTTAGTTTGCCTTTCCTATCAAATCTCAAAACCTTTTTCCCTGGAGACACTTTCAAAAATATATTATCACTGACATGAAACTCAATCTCTTTCCATTTCAAATCTGCGTACGGTTTTTATCTATGCGAAGCGACTTTCAAACAATCACGTATACCTTTACTTTTTCTTCAGTTTCTCTGACTAAATCAACTCTGTGAATTTGATTCTCTCTGAGTTCGTTCCAATACAAGGGCATTCGGCACTTACACCCATATAATGCCTCATAAGGCACTATTTTCAAACTTGACTGAAAATTGTTGTTGTAGGTAAATTCTACCAATGGTAAATACTTTTCCAAATTACCTTGGAACTCAATGACACAACACGCAACATATCTTCAAGAATTTGAATTACTCACCGTCAGTTTATGGATGGAGAGCGATACTAAAATTCAATTTTGTACCTAAAGCCTCCTGCCACTTCTTCCAAAATCGCGAAGTGAACCTCGGATCTCTATCCAATATAATCGATAAAGGCACTTCGTGCAACTTCACTATTTCAGAAATATACAACTCGACTAGCTTGTCAAGTGAATAGTTGATACTTACCAGTATAAAATGAGTCGACTTTGTTAATCAATCAACAACAACCCATACAACATATTTCTTTCTCGGTGTCAAACGTAAACCCGTCAAGAAATTCATAGTAATACGGTCCCATTTCCACTCGAGAAACATCACAGGCTGAAGTAAGCCTGAAGGTACTTGGTGTTCAGCTTTCACTTGTTGACAAATCAGGCATCTCAAAATGAACTCAAAAATATCTCTTTTTATACTCGACCACCAATACAATTTCTTCAAGTTATTGTATATTTTTTTACTACCCGAATGCATAGACAAACAACCACTATAGGCCTCAAGAAAAATCTTCTAAATCAACTCAGTATTCTTAGGAATACAAATCCTATCTCAGAACATTAAGCAACCATCGAAACTAATCTGAAAATCTGATTTCATACCCGATCCGTATTGAACTCTTTTGGCTTGCAAATCACCGTCACTTTGTTGGGCTTCATAAATCTCTTGAAGAAACATTGGTCTAGCTCTTAACTCGGCTAGAATCGAACCATCATCTGATAAGGCCAACTGAGTGTTCATAGCCCTCAATGCAAGCAAGGATTTCCTACTCAAGCATCGGCGACCACATTTAACTTTCCCGAGTGATAATCAATCACTAGCTCATAATCTTTTATCAACTCTAGTCATCTCCGTTGTCATAGGTTCAAGTCCTTTTGAGTCATCAAGAACTTCAGACTTTTATGATCAGTATACACATGACATTTCTCACCATACAAATGATGTCTCCAAATCTTCAACGCAAACACAATGGCAGCCAATTCCAAATCGTGCGTCAGATAATTCTTCTTATGCGGTTTCAGCTGCCTCAAGGCATAAGTGATCACCTTGCCTTCTTGCATAAGCAACCAACCCAATCCATTCAATGGTGCATCACTATAAACCACAAATTCTTTTCCCGATTCAGGTTGTACTAAAATTGGAGTCTTAGTCAACAATGCCTTTAGTTTCTCAAAAATTTGTTGGCATTTTGCTATCCATTCGAACTTAAAATTTTCTGTAATAGTCTCATTATCGAAGTAGCAATCATGGAAACTCCTTTAACAAACTATCTGTAATAACCAGCTAAGCCTAGGAAGCTTCAAACTTTCAACACATTCTTCTACAATTTCTATTCAATAATAGCCGATATCTTACTCGGATCTACTCGAATGCCATCACCCGAAACAATGTGCCCCAAGAATCTGACTTCTCGAAGCCAAAAATCACTTTTACTAAACTTAGCATACAATTGCTTGTCTCATAAGGTTTGCAAAACCGTTCTCAAATGTTCGGCATGCTCGGCCTCATCACGAGAATAAATCAGTATATCGTCAATAAAAACAACCACAAATTTATCTAAGTATGGTCAGAAAATACGGTTCATTAAATCCATAAATACCGTGGGAGCATTCGTTAAACCAAAAGGCATAACAAAAAATTCATAGTGACCTCGCTCGAAATGCAGTCTTCATTACGTTCGAACCTTTAACTCTCAACTAGTAGTAACTGAACCTTAAGTCTAGTTTTGAAAATACTGTGGCTCCCTTCTATTTGTCAAAAAAGTCATCGATTCTTGGTAAAAGGGTACTTTTTCTTTATGGTTACCTTATTGAGTTGTCGGTAGTTAATGCTCAATCTCATTGAACCATCTTTCTTATTCACAAATAGCACCGATGCGCCCCACGGAAAATAATTGGGTCTCGTGAAACCTTTATCCGTTAACTCTTGTAACTGGACTTTTAACTCCTTTAACTCCGTCAAAGCCATCTTATACTAAGTAATCAAAATAGGTGCAGTGCCAGGAACTAATTCGATGCCAAACTCAATTTCCCTAATTGGAGCCAATCCGGAAAACTCTTCCGGGAACACATCTGGATATTTGCATACTATCGGCACTGACTCAATTTTCAACTCAGACTCCTTCGTATTCAACAAAAAGGCAAGATAAGCTTCATAACCCTTTCTCAAACATCTGTGAGCAATCATAGAAGAAATCACTATAGCTAAGCTATCTGATTCATCTGATTCAACTTGAAGAATATCACTACTTTCAAATTGCAATTCAATGATTTTCCTTCCACAGTTTACTACTACATCATGCATGGTCAACCAATCCATACCAAGAATTATATCAAATTCATCAAATGGCAAATGCATGAGATTAGCAGGAAAACAATGACCTCTAATCATTAAAGGGCAGTTCTTACATACTTTGTCAACTATCACATGCTTGCTTAGAGGGTTTGACACTTTTATCACAAATTCTGTAGACTCAATGGGCATATTCATGCATGAGATTAGCGCGAATGGCGCAAGTCCTCGCAGGTGCTCTACCCTCGGGTCTTACAGCTGGTTCCCTATGTAACACCCCTTACCCGTACCCGAGGCCGGGATAGGGTACGAGGCATTACCGGACAAACATACAAACATTAAACTAAAATACGGGCCATAAAATTTCATTCATATTTCAAAACGTTCATTCACTTACACATAGTCCCTTATTTGAGTCTACGAAGCCCAAAACATACTTTAGAAAGGGTTCGGGACTAAACCGAGAACTTACAAAAATCTTGAAAATTTCATGCTTTAAGGCTCCATACGCCTGTGTCCCAAAGTCGTGTTCCATACACGGCTGAGACACATGGTCGTGTTTCTGCCTGTGTGGAATATACCTAAGCTATTTTCCAAGCTTTGGTCAACCTTAATCTCTTACGCACTTATACAAAATCAAAATCATATAACATGGTATTCATTTAATGATTAAATATTCTCAATTAAACCACAAACATAGCATTTGTATGTCATCATAAATGTGTCTCTCATACTCATTTTACCTTGTTTATTATAGTACCACTTATACATTTATACCAAGATTATCATCTTACCAAATATCTTCAGTTTAATTATCAAGCATTCATATTTAAAACTAGATCATATCTTTATAAAATACCACAATTCAGATGCACAAAATAACATGTTTTCCTGAAACATTTCAATTCAACTCCATACCCAACAAGCATTACATTGAGACTAGTTATATATATATATATATATATACATGTCATGATACATATCATTCTCTTTCTGTTTTCTTATAAACACATATCATTTATTTCATTATATCAATATTTCATATACCATAGTTTCCATGTATTCCACATATATTTATTTTCCTCCTCCTCCTCTCCATTCCACATCCTTAATGTATATAGCATTCTTGTAAGTACGATTTCACAATTTATTAATAAATGCTCACATCAAACTATCCACACGAGTCATAGTCACTTACTTATTTATAATTTGAGCTACAGAGCTCCAAACTAAGATTCGTAAATTTCCCCTAAAACTAGACTCACATATCTTTCCACCATAAAATTTTCATAATTTTTGGTTTAGCCAATTAGTACAGTTTATTCATTAAAATTTCCCCTATTTCACTTTCTGACAGTTCTGACCTCTCTTCACTAAAAATTAATTATCTCACAGTACAGAACTCGGATAATGTTCTTGTTGATTTATCTTGAAAATAGACTCATTAGAGATTTTAAAAATATAAGTTTAATCCTCTAATTATTTTTATCCAAATTGTTTTGATTTTCCAAAGTCAGAACAGGGGATCACGTAATCATTCTGAACCAGTCTCACAAAAACATAAATATCTCAAAATATAGAACTCATTTTCTTGCTCTGTTTCTTTTATATGAAAATAGACGCATTAAGATTTAATTTCATATCTTATTCAGTCTCTGATTCAATTTCTACTATTTTTGGTAATTTTTCAAAATCATGTCACTGCTACTGTCCAAAACAGTTTTATTGCTAATTCACTCTTTCACACTTTCTTTGTATTAACCTCATTTTAACATACATATCACAAATCATTTTCACTACGTTTCATACATCACAAGTATAGGCCCATGATTACAAGGTCACCATGAAATCATCCTCATGTATAACTTACTTGTTTATAACCTTACCACATCCTGGTCACTTAATGAACACATCATTCACATAACCAAGTTCCTGCACTTATTCATCACAAAACTCACAAAGCAATACATAGAGAGTCTCCTGTTGAACACTTCGGATCTATCCTCGATGCACATAGCTCCACCCATCATATAGTTCGGCTCTCTTGTACACATGGTGAACACTCAGTACCACCCATGTGACTTAGCCAACTTATCTCGTAGCTGTCTTGTCTATATGGTGTCCTTCACCTAGAACCACGCATGCGACCTAGCTACATATATCCCGTAGCTCTCTTGTCTACATGGTGTACACATAGTATCACCCATGTGACCTAGCTACATAATAATGTCTTGTAGCTCTCTTGTACACATGATGTGCACCCAACACCATACATGTGACCTAGCTACATACTATCTGTATCATCCAATCTTTCCGAAGGTTCAACCGGGATTTCTCTCTCTTTTCCAACAATTTCACTAATCAAGTAATTGTCCACAAACATATTTCCAATATTATTATAAAATATCATAATACAAGTAATATTGATGTATTACTTACATATAAACTTACATCTCATTTAATATCAAGGCAATAACATTAAATTACACATTGTCTTATTAAAAATCATATGAACTTACAATTTCCCATAATATCCATAATCATAGAAATCACATTTATGTATGATAATTCAATGCACTTCATGTACCATAGACATATTTTTAAATCAATTCATAAACTTGGCACCATAATCATTTAATTTAACATAATTCAATTAATTCACTAAATTTAACTTTCAAATATAAATTACATCATTATTCTTTGTATTTTTATCATACCAACTTACATACTTTCAACACCTCGGAAATTATAATAAATATATCAATTTTGCATTGAAACATGCATAAATTAATGCTTATTATATATATGAACTTACCTCGATACTAAAACGACCATTTTACCAACTTTCCCAATTTTTGATTTTTCTCTCATTCTAGGTTCAAATCCCATTTTTCGGGATCTAAAACATCATATTTTACTTATTTAATAAATGTAAAATTCAAAACAGTCCTTAACTCAAACTTTGGAAAATTACAATTTTGCCCCTAAACTTTTGCATATTTACACTTTTGCCCCTAGGCTCGGGAATTAAACTTCATCCCTTATTCTTATGTTTTATGACATGCTGATCACTTTTCCCTTCTATGGCAACATCAAATTCTCACTCTAACATATACTTATGACTATTAGATATTTTTACCGATTAAGCCCTTTTACTCGTTTTCACTCAAAACCGAGTAGCACAAGTTGTCTAACATAATTTAGAACCTCATATTCTATCATAAAATAAAAAAATAAACACATTTCACCTATGGGTATTTTTCCAAATATGAACCCTATCTTAAATTATTGCTAGAATAAGCTTAATCAAATTACCGGGATTCCAAAAACGTAAAGAACTTGAAAAACGGGGTTAGAACGAACTTACTGTTGAGCTTGAAAAGCTTGAAAACCCTAGACATGGCTTCCCCTATGCTAATTTCAGCCTCCATGAAAAATATGAGTCAATTTTGGCTTTATTTTCCCTTTTTATTTCTTTTAATTACCAAATGACCAAAATGCCCTTTCTTACTAAACTTTCAAAAATTCCATCCATGTCCAATTTTTGTCCATCACTTAAAAATTGGTCAAATTTCTATTTAAGACCTCCTAGTTAATATTTCAAAGCAATTTCATACTAGAAACTTCTAGAATGCAAGTTTTGCAACTTATTCAATTTAGTCCCTAACTTCAAATTGAGCACTTTATGCATAGAATTTCTTCACGAAATTTTCACACAATCATGCAATCATATCATAGACCTCAAAATAATCATAAAATAATTATTTTTATCTCAGATTTTGTGGTCCTGAAACCTCTGTTCCAACTAGACCCAATTTTGGGCTATTACACCCTATGTGCACTTTTACTATTCATTCTATTTCCCGAATTCTCTGTGGTCTCCCTCTAGAAGTAGCATTGCCCGATCTTGCACTCTAAAATTTTCCTTTTCAACCGTCTCAGGACAATCCGTGATAAAATGATCATGTGAACCACACTTGAAACATGCCCTGCTATTCATCCAGCATTCACCGAGGTGACATATGCAACAATGTTGACACACAGGTCTATTAGGTCGAGCGCTACCCACACTCGCTATCGAAGTAGTCTGATCCTTATGACTCGAATACAGTTTCCCATAGTTCCTGATCGAAAATCCAGCTGAAACACTCGATCGAGTATTAAACTCTCTCGGTTTCTTAGTTGAGGACTGAAATGATTTACCCATCTGTCTCTTCTTTAAATCTCGAGACTCTAACTCAGCTTTTCTCTTCTCTTTAGCCAATTTCTCGGCTTTACAAGCTCTCTCTACGAGTACAAAAAATTCTCTCAATTCAAGGACACCCACTAATAATCGAATGTCTTTATTTAATCCATCTTCAAATCTTTTTCACTTGATGGCCTCAGTCGATACATATTCTCTAGCATATTTGCTCAGCCTCACAAATTCACGCTCATATTTTGTTACCGTCATTCGGCCCTGTTTTAACTCGAGGAATTCTTTCCTTTTCTGATCAATAAATATCTAGGTAATGTACTTCTTATGGAATTCTTCTTGGAAGAATTCCCAATTAACTCTCTCCATTGGTACCATCGACACAAGGGTGTTCCACCACTGATAAGCCGAGTCTCTCTGAAGGGACACAACATACTTCATGCATTCCTCATGTGTGCAAGATAACTCATCAAACACCCTAATGGTATTCTCAAGCTAGAACTCTGCCCTCTTAAGGTCGTCATCTTTACTAACTCGGAACTTTTCGGCTCTTTGTTTCTAAATCTTATCAACTGGAGGTCTATTCAGTCTCACGAAGTCCATACCTTGGGGTGCTACAGGGTTAGGTTGAGGAATAGGTGAGGGTGGAGGTGGTTGAACGTTCGGGTTCGTTCGAACAAACTCTGTGTACAAGGCATCCATCATATGGAGAAAGGCTTCCCTGCCTCCTCCTCGACTAACTGTAGGGGGTTTACTATCAAACGCGCTGCCCCTTCAGTGGGTGCAAGCGCGTTACTTTGAACATCATCCGCCACTGCTCTGTTGGGATCCATTTACTAAATGAAAACACATTTCAAAATTGTCAAGAGTCGTCACACTATCATAATATATATATGGCATGTATAACTAAACTCATACACATGCTATGTTAGTCCGAGAATCGACTAAATTATAGCTCTGATACCACTAAATGTAATACCTCTTACCCGTATCTGACGTCGGGACAGGGTTCGAGGAATTACCGAACTTAAATGTAAACAAGCATACAAATCTGGGCCATAAAATTTCATCCAAATTTGAAACCATTCACTCACATGCAATTGGTCCCTTAAAAGGGCTTACGAGGCCCAAAACATACACCGGGAGCAGTTTGGGACTACATTGAGAACTTTCGGAGCCTTTTTGACACTTAGAAAATTTTTCTTATTTTGGAGAGTCTCACTCTCATGTGGGTAGGCCGTGTGGTCACACACGCCCATGTGGCTTAGGATACGCCCGTGTCCTCAATCCGTGTAAGTCTCTGACTATGACGTCATCAACCAAAATAAAGTCACACAGCCAAGTTACACACCCGTGTGCTCAGACCTTGTGGTGAATTAAATTCTAAAATTAGATGCAGACTTCACACAGCCTAGGCACACGCCTATGTCCTAAGGCCGTGCCTTTCACACGGCAGAGACACACGCTTGTGTCTCTACCCGTGTGTTTACTACTGGGCATTTTGTTTTACATTAATTACGGTGCAGGGGACACACAACTGAATCACACGTCTATGGGGCAAACTGTGTGTCACACACGCCCATGTGTCTACTTGTGTGGACAACTTTGAGGCTATTTTCCAAGCCATTTGATACCCTTAAATGCTCATTCACTCATTCATTTTTGATGGCATGCAACATAGTATATTTAGCCACTCAAATACTCATAAACAAGATTAACCCATGCTTTTGTAATGTCAACATATCTCTTATCCAAACCATCATGCTTTCATACGGCATTCTACACCAATTTCATATTTATTCATCATGCTAAACCTACTTTCAATTTACTCAATTATACCATAGTTTTGGTCATACTTATTAGCTATGATTCATTCATTTAGCACATGTGCCATTCGTCACACATCTCATCCACAAGCAATCACGTCAAGCATAACACATTGCATGCATGCATAATTGATTAGAGTTACAACCCAAATGATCAATATGAACCATATCACATGGCCATATACAAAATGAATCAAATATTACCATAAGCCAACACATTTGGCTAAACCAATATGACATATAACAAAAAGACCAAGTCCCTATACATGCTATACTTAAAATGTTGAGACTAACTGTACCCAATGTCCGGTTGATAGTGTAATCGAGCCTCCAATGTCCTTCGATCCCCAAGATAGCTTGGCAATACTATAAAAAATTGAAAAAGAGAGAGGAGTAAGCATAAAGCTCAGTAAGTTCACATGCAAATAAATAGCAACATGATCATATATATAAATACCATTGACATAACATAGTTTATTTATGTGTTATCATAAATTCATAGACATAACTTAAATTTGAAGACCTAACTTACACATTTTCAATCTTACCAAAAGTTCATCACATACCGAGCTCATTCATATGAGTTTTCCATACATACCTGTACCAACTCGTAACACATTGTCATATTTCCTCATATTTAACTTACTTGTTAAATAACTCACAGGTTTACCCATTGAACATTCGGAATACTATCGGATACATGGAAGACTTGCACATAGTGCTTCAAACGTAGCCACATGCTACCTCATATCACAATCACACATTGCTCGCTCTTGAGCTAATCGAGGGCCTGCTCACACAAGTTAACAGTCAGGAAGTAACTACTCCGGCTACTCACACAAGCTGACAGGTACCCGCAACACATGCCGGGCTACCTAGCCACCGGTAGAATGTACAAAACTAGTATCCGAATTCACATAATCACATATACATATAATTTCATGAGCTCATAATCTCATAGTTCCTAGTGACATGACACATAGTATACTGCATTATTCCTAAGGTTCAAACGGGATTTTCTCGATAACTCGTATTTGTCGAACTCATTCGCATTGTCATTCTCATTGACCATAAAATTGTTCATGCACTCATCATAATAATTAAACATAGAAACTTATACATTAATAAAGCATTAAAACATGATTCAACATTGCATTATTTACACATGAACTTACCTCGGAACAAAATATGGACAATTAATTCAATTTAGTTCAAAATCTTGTTCTTTTCTTGGTCTAGGTCCGGACTCTGTTTTTCTTGATCCATAATAGAAAATTCAGCTCATTTAATCATCACATTATTCAAATCAATCTAAAAAATATATTTAGGAAAAATTATGGTTTTGCCCATAAACTTTCACATATTTACAAATTAGTCTCTAGGCTCGTAAAATAAAATGTGTTCATTTTCTTTGTTACTCAAGCCTAGCCGAACCTATACCATGCCCATATCAGCTCACATTTTCCTTTATTTAACATTTTTACTACTCATTTTTACACCTTTTACAAACAAGTCCTTTTTATGCATTTTTATCAAAAATCACCTATTAAGAGATATTAAACACACATCAATCTTTCATTTTCTTCCATTAAACATTAAAATACAAACATGTCACACATGGTTCAAATTTCATACATGAACCCTAGCTCAAAATATGGCTAAAAATGGATAGATCATGCTTCAAGGACTTCAAAAATGCAAAGAACATAAAAAACGGGGCTAGAGAGCACTTACAATCAAGCTTGAAAATTTGAAAACCCTAGCTATGGAACCCTTGCAAATTTCGCCACATAAAGAGGAAAATGACACAATTTTGACTTTATTTTTCCCTTTTTATTCTTCTATTTACCAAAAGACAAAAATGCCCTTAAGGTCTTTCTTTCCAATTTTTCCTTATTCATGCCCATTTTTGTCCAAAATTTTAGAACTTGGTCAAATTGCTTTTTAAGGACCTCTAATTAATGATCTAATGCAATTTAATGCTTGAAGCTTCTAGAACATAAGTTTTACAACTTATTCAATTTAGTCCCTAGAGTCAATTTGGACATTTTAGGCATAGAATTTCTTCATGACAATTTCACACAAACATGCAATCATATCATGTACCATCAAATAATCATAGAATAATTATTTCTATTTAAGATTTGTGGTCTCAAAACCACTGTTCCTACTAGACCCTAATTTGGGATGTTACATGTACCTTTTACCCTAGAAAAATCCTTACCACCTAATGCTCGAAGATGTTCAAATGACAACCCTCGATTAACAGAGATGGGAGCAGGGTTAGCACTAGCAATCTGCTGAAACGCTTCAACCATAGCTTCCATCAAAGGGCCTACACCCTCATCAGGTATGTTTGCCCTACACGGTGAAATAGGAGGTGCAGAGGATGTACCATCCTCTTGAGCGCTAGCTCTCACGTTAACACATCTAGGAGGCATATCTAATAATCTAGCATACAAATAATCAAATAAATGGTGTGAGTGGCAGGGAAATGTTCCAAGTCTCATTCTTGTAAGCAAAATTTAGGATTAAAGACAATGTGTTCTCATTCCTACCCTACATACAATTCAATCAAATATATTTCAAACAATTCCATCTAATTTAAACAAACTATTTCAAGCAATTCAAGCAACATGAGAGATTTTTGACACATGGGTTCTAAAACCCCAAATACAAAGAAATCACCTAAGTTCGAGAGTTAATGAACCTAGAGCTCTGATACCACTAAATGTAAAATCCCATACCTGGCTTGATCACCGAGCTCAAATATAAAGATGCCATACCACCACGTCACTACTTGTACATTACAGTATTCATTTTATTACAGCCGACACATGTCATTCATAGCATTTGCATAGGTTTCAAGACATACATACATTAATCTTCATTAAAACATGCTGGACATACATCAATGTAACTAACCGTGTTAAAAATTTAAGCTTTTAAACCACTTAGAAAAATTTCCAAGACAATCACATAGGTATCGATACTTAAGTGGTATCGATACCACTAGGAAAATCGATACCAAACTTGCACTATTTCTAGTGCAAAAATCACAGTAAAAAATTTTCGGTACTTGTCATCGGGTATCGATATATTTACCCTGAGTATTGATACTCGTGAAAAGGTATTGATACTAAATCTCTATTGACTTCCCTGCATATTTCAAAACACAGAGGTATAGTTTTTACAACACAAATATCGATACCTCTGCTCTAGACCAGAAAAATACAACATACTTGAGCATAAAAATCATTCCAACATGTACCAATACATCATGTTAACATATCATCATCAAATAAACATTAAAACAACCGTAATACTAGTCTCAAACATCGAAAGTAGGTCAGAGCTACAATCAACATAATACGAAATGGATCTCATAAACTTAGAAGCATATAGTCTATGGAAGCATCCAAAATGTCATACGTAAAATAATTAGACAAATAATCATCCAAACGGCTAAATTTAACAGTTCAAAACATCATAAACGTGTCCAAGCAAGAAACATCATGCCATCATCAATGCTCATAAACCTAAGCATATTTATAACTCATAAACCTCATAAAAAAAGGAAAAAATAGGTCTGCCACATTGCCTTATTCCCCAAAACGTAAATAGATAACTAATGAACAACTACAAAATACTAACAAGTCTTCCTTGGATCACTACTTCGAAAAAACCACACCGCCCACACTGAAACATCACTAATCTGCATATGTTGAAAATAGTAGGTGAGCTTAAACAAGCTTAGTGAATGATTAGAATAACCACTACTCAAACATGTCATCATGCATCAACAATACAACTATATATATACAATTAAAATATTCCTATGTCTAGAGTCAAATAATACCTATTCATGCATTATTTATTAGTTCATTTAAATAGCATTTACATACTCATTCAAGCGTACATCATATAACACAATCCATTAATCATGTATCACTTTTCACACAATCATGTATAACGATAAATTAGATCTTGAGGTATGAAACATCAAGTGGGCACTATCACCACACATTGGATACATAGATCT
The DNA here is from genome assembly GCF_025698485.1 of Gossypium arboreum. Classification (NCBI taxonomy): domain Eukaryota; kingdom Viridiplantae; phylum Streptophyta; class Magnoliopsida; order Malvales; family Malvaceae; genus Gossypium; species Gossypium arboreum. The sequence continues at coordinate 14,538,304 of NC_069082.1, read as the reverse complement.
CCAATCATACCAAATAAATTATAGAGTCGAACATATCCTATAAGTGAAGCATATAGCTAACACTGTCCTTATTTCCCCTCACATGTCTTGTTGAATGGATCTTAGCTCACATTCCATTCTCTCTCCAACATGTCTTAAGGCCTCAATGCCCAAAATCACTGTACATATAGGTGAGTAGTCACAATCCTATGGCATGCTAACTATATCCAACAGTTTTAAGATCACAAGGCCAAAATATATTAAACAAACACATATCACTAACCGATTATCCGTGCACTATCACTACATATTTGTATTTTTAGCAAAACACTGTCATTAGCATTTAACATATACATAACATGTACTCATTAGCACTTTCACAACAGTTATCATAACCACATATCACATGTTATAGTATCTCATCCCAATTCACATATTCATATTCACATAAGCACATAATTCACAAGATAAACATAGGTATAAGAAAGGTTACACTCAGAATTTAGAGTAGGGGTTTAGGCTACTACTAAATTCTCAAATAACACATAACTCGTGTCTATGAGCAATGATTCCAAGCACTCATCAATACGTTTTCACTTGAAAGCCGAAAGCTCAATCTATACTTTCCTACCTTGTAGATGGTCCTAACGGATCTGAAGCTTCAACACAACAATTTTACACAAAAATACATTCAAAAAAATCAACCAATGACTCACCACAAGCAATCAAAAACATAAGCATAAACTAAGTTCTCATGTAACTGAAACCTTTAACATAGTAAACTTAAAACTCAAATATCTCGGTCTATACTCAATCTTTTCACATAAAATCGATTCTTTTCATCTTATAATTCACCGATGACTAATTTACAACCTTTAAACTATACAAAATCACTCAATTCATGGTATCAACTTTTTTGACATATTTATGGCAATTTTAACGAAAATTCATAAAAAAAAAAAACTTAGGAAATCTTTAATGATCCTTCAAAGTAAGTTTAGAAACCTTCTAATCATATTAAAATAAGTTGAAAAACACTTTGAAACCATGTTTTTACTCAAAATCCTGAAATCCACATTTAACGAGCCAATTTTTGGCATTTATTCGAAGCATGCAATTTAATGGCTAAAAACTTAGTTTTAAAGACTAAATAAAATTTAAAATTATTTAGGAGTTGAATCATTACTTTAGACGATCAAAAAATAAGAATTTGATTGAAAACTTGAAAAACTCACAAGCTTGGCAACTGAGAAATCAATGATGCTTTTGGGTATTTTTCTTGGTATTTAATGGAGGTTTAAGGCTTGAATGTTGATGGAAATCAAGAGATTATAGTTTAGAAACCAAAACTCGATTGGAAGAGCAAGAGGAAATAAGGGACAACATGCATAAGCTTGTAAGAGAAAACTATCATGAATATGAAACTATAAATTGGGGGGTTGAATTTAAAAATATGGTCTAATTTCCTCTTAAAAACTCTAAGTTTTGAATCTTTTATAAATCAGTCCTATTTTCAAAATTAAAGGTATTTTAAACTCATTTTCAGAAATTGATTTAATTTTCTAAAACCTAGAGTAAAAAAAAATACCAAAAAACCATGTTGCAAAATTCCAAACACTCTAAGGCTAAAATCCCTAAAATACCCCTAAAACTCTTATGCCCTATTTTAGGGTGTTACAAATTGGGTGACCAATTTAAAATATTCATAATTTGGTGACTAAAAAAAATCCATAGTTGGGTGACCAATTTAAAAAAATCTTAGTTGGGTGACAAAAAAGAAAATGTCCATAATTGGGTGACCTATGATTTAATTTACCCTTCTAAATTTTGGATTTCGTACGCTATACATTTGGTTAAATTGTGTTATTAATCCTTGTGTAAGTTGTGAATTTAATCCACGTGCTTTAATTTCATCATTTCTTGTTAATTTATTTTTTATTTTTAAAATTTCAATCATAACCAAATTGTAGTTGTTAAATTAATTAAATTAATTATTTTTAAAATTTGATGCGACAAACATATTATCACGTGTGTTATGTCATGTCACTTACTATTTTTACATATTACTCACAAAAATCCAAGTAATAGATTTAATCGTTTTCATTTGTATCTTAAGGTTAAAATTTAAAATTTTAAAAAGTATAAAGACTAAGAATGTTCCAATTGAGAAAATTGATTCCCTAAAAAATATTTGAATTTAGATAAACTTGAGGAAATTTTTGAGGATATATTTAGATAATTTAAATAAGAATTTTATATAGTTTTTAAATTTTATTATTTTTAAAAATAAAAAAAAATGAGAAGGGTTTAATTTTGTTATTATTATATTTTTAAGAGCTATTTAAATTTAATTTCAAAAGGAGACATGCCTAACATGCAAATAGACCTAAAGTTGAAAACTATTTAATTGGTGCCATCATATCGTCAAAGCGATCTTTAATGTACTGATTTTCAATGGTGCTGGAAACAGTGGTTTCGAAACCCCGTTCTTCGATGGTTAAGTCTGTAAATATTATTAAATAATATTTATGAGTTTATTATAGTGTTATATTGGATTTTTATCTGATAGATTTGCTAATTCGACAGTTAGTTAAAGCACAGGTGGTTCGACCGTAAAGTCAATAGTTTTAAAAAAATGAGGTATCGGGACATCGTTTCTGTAAATTGAGCTCGTAAATATTTTCATTAAATATTTACGAAGTTGTTATATTGATGAACTAAATTTTGGTCTAAAACTTTTATTGAATTGATAGTTAATTAAGGTATAAAGACTAAATCGTAAAAAATATAGTATTGATTTTTATTAATTAAAATGCTAAGTAAATGCTTAAGGTTTAAAAAGAAATTAAGTTATTCTCATTATTGTGGACGGCAAGACATTTATGCTTTAATTGAAAATTATGATGAAAATGAAATTAATTATATGTTAAAATATTAGAAAGGTGATCTGTGACAGCCCTAAATTGACCCTAGTCGGAAGTGGTTTCGGACCGCTAAACCGAGTCACCAAGTATTTGAATGTGATATTTATTGTCTAGAATATGTGAATATGAATGTGTGAAAGTTTTAAGCTTCGATTTAGTCGATTGCATGTGAATTTAGTTAATAGGACTTATGTGAGAAAATTTAGAAATGTGCTAGGCAAATGTAAGTGGCCTATTAATGCATGTTATAAGAATGAAGGGTTTGCATGTCAAATACCCATTTATTTTGAGTAGTGGCCGGCCATGGATGGGTCATAGATGATAATATGAATTTCCTATTAGCATTATGGGTTTAGAAAATAAAATAGTGAATTAAGAATGATAAAACATAAGGTGAGTGGGAGGAGAAACCAAAGTTGTCCCCCCCTTACTCCCCATTGCCGTGACTAGACAAAGAAAAGAAAAAAAAATGTGTTCATCCTTTAACATCTTTGGCCGAAAATTTTAAGGAGGAAGGAAGAAGAAAGGTTGAAGAGGTTCGGCCATGCATGTAACTAGGCTAAGGTATGTTTGATGTTGCTCCATGAGATTCATGTATATTTTTAGTTGTTAGCTTGAGTTCTACCTAGCCCATGGTTTAAATCCTTGCTATGTGAGGGAGATGATACTCGGCCATGGGTGTTGTCTTTTTGGTTGGTGTTTGATGTTGTGTTGATGAGGTATGAAGATGATAGAGTTTGAGTGCTCAACAAAAGGATTGGATGTGAGTGTGTGTGGAATTTGAAAAGGTAGGTCTTAGCAACTTCATGAAGCATTCGGCCATGGTAGGAAGTAGAAGAGAAATATAGTTGTTGTTCATGTTAGATGAAGTAGAGAAGTTGTGTGCTAAGGCCGAATGTGACTTTGAATATTGTTGAGTAATGTATGTGTTTTGAATTGATGGAATGGAGAGGATGCTTTAATTTTGTTATGAACAATTATATGTTTAATTAAGGGTTGCTAAGTTAGCTATTAAGGTGAAGTGCAAATGTTAGTATTTGATTACTAGTGTATATATGTGTTTTAGCCGAGCTTTGAACTTGAAACAAAATGGTGATTAGTCAATATAGTGACCATAATTGTAGAATGTATTAAGTATACAATCGGCCTCAACATAGACATGCATATTAGGCCACATGAGGTAGATTGGTGTTGCATGTATTCGGTTAGAGGCAAGCATATTGATGCTTTTATCTTGGCTTAGATAATCGGCTAAAAGAGAGTGTGGGCTAATATGTTGAGTTGATTCATGATTTCATATATATGTGACTCTAATGTCTAATGTATATATGGGTTAAGTACCTTGAGTTTCTCTTTTTGATGTTCAAATGATTAAATCAATTTATTTGTTAAATTAAGCTCAAGAGCAAAGGGGAACTAAATCCGATAAAGGGAAGGAAAAAGTGATCGAATAGCCATCGAAATCGTTCGACAATATCCGAGGTAAGTTTTCGAGTAATGAAACTTAGTTTACGATTTGATTAAGTCATGACGTATAATCATAACAAATATACGGTGATATAATGATTCTACTTGAATTATATGTTGAGTTAATTAGTCTATACGTATGATGGGTAGTCGTATGTGCATAGAAATCATGTCATGAAGCAAACCGAATCATGCTGTTCGTATGTGGCTATTGAGCCGAAAATGGGAATGCTTAATAATTGATTTGTGTTTGAATTCTAGTTATGAAAATGAATTAAAGATGTGTCATGATTTACTGATATGTGCATGAATATTCGGATGCTAACGGGGTTAAGTCCCGAAGACATTTGTGCTAGTGATTAATTCCGGGCTAAGTCCCGAAGGCATTTGTGCGAGTTACTAATTTCGGGCTAAGTCCCGAAGGCATTTGTGCGAGTTACTAATTCCGGGCTAAGTCCCGAAGGCATTTGTGCGAGTTACTATATCCGGGCTAAGTCCCGAAGGCATTTGTGCTAGTGACCATATCCGGGCTAAGACCCGACGGCCTTGTGCGAGTGGTTATATCCGGCTAAATCCCGAAGATAATTGGGTTTGGGAATGAGCGATCTTGCTGTAATAATTTCAATTAATACGCTCGTAAAATCCCAACGATGAGGTATGTTTCGTATGTGCATTGAGATAATTGATTCCTTCTAAATAGTATTTGCTCAATCGATTAACAAGCTTCCGGCTTTTAGTCAAGTTGATTTCTTATGTATGAATATAAGGGTTGGAAATGTGAAGTAGGTATGATTGCGAGAATATGTGTATATGAAATTATTCATTTCGTCAGATGAATGCTATACTTCAGTTGTGCATGATTTCATTGCTCAAAACTTACTAAGCATTAAATGCTTACTCCGTTTCTTTGATTCTCTATTTTATAGATTTTGGTTCGTCAGCTATCGGACTCGGGATTGTCGAAGTCGAAGTCATCCACACTATCAAAGCCCTTTTGGTACTCTTTTAGTTGAACTCTGCTAATGGCATGTATAGGACTGCCCTTGTGTTATTAGTCAAGTACTTTGGTGTTGTATATATTTGGATAGCCATGCGAAAATGGCTTATATATTTTGAGCATAGTGTTATAATCATTTTGTATGGATATGGTTATTGAGAGGTGTGGATATGCTTGGCAATGATTGGCCATTGGAATGGTTAATCATGATCATAATTTGTGCTATATATGCTAAAGGGCTAGTTGAATCATGGAAACTATGAAATAGGTAAAGTCTACCTTAAAGGCAGATGCTGACAGCAGCAGTGTTGTAAATTTGAAAAATCACTAAAAATAGTAGGAATAGAATTAAATAGTGAATAAATTATGTAATCGAACCTTGATGAATCTACTTTCATATGGAAGAAACGAAACGATCATATGAGTTTTATTTTAAGAGATATTTGAGTTTTTGTGGAACAGGGCCAGAGCGATTTCTGGATCCCCTGATCTGACTTTGGAAATTCACTATAAATTAACCAGAGATAATTAGAGGTCATGCCATATATGTATAGATTCCTTTTTCAGTCTAGTTTCGTTAGAAACAAACGGCATAAGTATCGAAGCCCTGTACAGGGATAAATATAAATCGTAATGCATGAAGGTCAGAGCAGTCGAACCCTGAAACAGGGGAGACTTTAACTAATAAACTGTACTAATTTGCCTGACCAAAAATTATAGAAAAAAAATTGTAGATGAACATATGAGTCTAGTTTCAGGAAAAATTTACGGAACTTGTTTTCTAGTTTTGTAACTCGAGATATGATTTTTAAGGTGACAGTGACGCAGTTAGCCAGCTTGTCTGGAAATTTTAAATGAACTGTGTTTTACAACGAAATAAGTCTGTTAGCACCTCGTGTTCGACTCCCCGACAATGGTCTCGGGTACGGGGTGTTACATGATCATCTTCATCACTTTCTCCTTTCCAACTGAAACCATTAAGAAACTTAAGAAAACCATAGCTTTCTTTTCAAGCTCTTTCGACCCTTTTGCAGGGTAAGTAAATCAAGTCGATTTTTTGTGATTTTTATGTTTTTGAGATCGTTGTACTTTAATCTAGTTACCTCGAGTATTAAATTGTAAAAATGTTAGAGTTTTAAAATATTACCATTGATGATTTTTGAGGTTTTTAATGTAAAATGGTAGAAATTGAAGCTTTGATATAGAATAGGACTATTTTGTAAAGTGAATTTATTAATTTTGAGTTTAAGGACAAAAATGAAAATATTTTAAAATTGGCATGAAATTTCTATAAATATAGATGTTTGAGAGCTTTATAGGGATGAGATCAGAATTGAATTGAAAATTGGGGCTTAAATATGAAAGATATGCTTGTTTCGGTTTTAGGGATTAAATTGAATAAATTATAAAACTTTAGGGAATTTTATAAAACAAAATTGGATTTTCATATGTATTAAATAGAATGTAATAAGGTAATTAGCACTGATATTTTGAAATGAATTACCATATAAATCAAGAATCGAATCAACCAGTGATAATCGAGGAAAAAGGAAAATTGTAGATTAGTCTCTGACACTTCTTCTATTGTTGTTTGTATCTAGTAAGTTCATATGGGATTTATTTTATTAATTCATAATATTTTTTTATATATTTTTAAATTTTTATAGTTGTATTATCATGATTATTGTGTTTTGGCATCAAATGGACTCAATCATAAAATACAAATTAAATGATAAATTTGAATAGGTATATGCTATTAAATGAAAGTGATCACTATGTAATTGAATAGTATGTATGTAATGATGTTATAAGGTTAAAAATGTGTATGGATTGTTATTCGATATATGAAAAGTGTGTGTACAGTTAGAGGATTGAAATGATACATAAACTATAACGGTACCTGAATGAATTTAGTAAACGATTAGAATATGAATGACATAACATTAAGGTTCAAAATAGTAACCATGCGTTGGTCAGGGATTTATTTATCGATGGTTGAGATCCAGCATGTGTTTCTCAACAACTCGAGTAAGCAAAATCGGATAAGCTGCGACGGTAAACCTAACCCACAGCTTGTGTGAGCAGCCTAAATATCACAACTTGTGTGAGCAAATCAAAGTATTCTTTTTCAATGCTTGAGATCCAGTACTTAATATGGATTCTCGACAACTTAAGTGAGTAGCATCGAATAAAGCTTGTATAAGCAAATCAACTCTATAGTTTGTGGAAATAAAACAATCCTATGTATTCGGCATTAATTTACTATAGGTCTCTAGGCAAAAATGGCGATTAAAATGGAAATTAAATGGTTGAAAGGTATGATCATGAATTGAATTATTGTGTTTATAATTTGAACATGATTCAAATAGTCTATGATGTATAATGGAATTGTTGTATATAAGAATTTAATTTTAGGGTTTTTGTTACAAATAGACTAACCCTTTAATGTATATCTTGATGTACATGTAAAAGTAACGGGATGCCAAAGGATTTTCATGTTAGTCTTAGTATGTCTTAATTGTTTAAATTGTTAATTGATTAAAGTAAGTTGAGTAAAATTTTACCTATGAACTTACGAAGCATATGCAATTCTTACTCCATTTCGTTTTCTATTTTCTATAATTGACATACGTGGCATGTATATAGGTTGACATGTCTAAGTTCTTTGAATGAATGATAATGGTCATAATTTACATATAATGTTAGTTTTTAAGGCTTGCATATTATATTTACATGTTTTGTATCTTATTATATGTGTATGAGTGATGAATGTCAATATTTTGTTTGTTTTTGTGAATGGCTTGATGCATAAATGATTAGTATGAAAATGAATGGAGAAGAAATGTGTGCTTGATTTCAATGGTATAGGATATAAATGGAGATGTCATTAGTGTACCAGATGAGGTACATTTGTAAGTTGGTTTGCATAGTCTAAAGTGTTCATGTCGAGGAGTTGCTTGGTGTCAATATGACATATTTAATTGATATTTTGAATTAAGTTTTGCATGCAGCTATTCCGTTGATTATTGTAATATCCTATAATTTAGGTCTGGCGACTGAATCGGGTAAGATGTGTTACAAAAATCCTTTTTTTAGCCAATTCAAAAAGCGTAATTGCTTCATTAGGTCTCTAAATATTTTATATAATCACATTTCAGTCTGGTGTAGCTACTATGTCACAACACCATTAATTTTTTTTAAAACATTAACGATTGAATCATGATTAGAGAAAAAAGGGGAGGTGCCACCAGTTAATCAGACACCGATGAATACCGTAACATACGGGTTGTTTTTGCAATTAATTAAAATTTTAGGTTATTTATATAAAATAGCTGGATTATACGGTAATCTTTGACGTTTCTACTAATAGCATGGTCATGTCTGCAGACTTACAATAGCTTCGTAGGAACGTCACAGGCTAGTTTCTCCTCCATTAATTAATTAAATTAATTAATTATTATTAGTTGCATAGGAGATTGAAACAAAAATGGAAGTCGGGAAGGCGAATATACGAGTGGCGAGTGGGGGAATCACGAAACGTGTTGTGCGAGGAACAGGGAGAATCTAGAGAGCGTGGACTCACGCTTCCCCACACCGCGTATCCATTAAATTTAAAATCCTTTCACCTATTCCAAGGGCCATCCATGTTAGAACCTTAAGCAACTTTGTCCTCGTTTTGCGAGCCACCGCTTCTTCTGTTACTCAACACACTAGCGGCTTGATGCGCGTGGTAAGGCGGCTCAATGACAGCCCATCCATGCCAACAAACCTCTTATGATTACGGTGACAACTGTGGGCTTTCTCATCATTTTTTTTGACTGGTTGGTTCACTATGCTTTCTATTGTTTTTTACTTTGTTGGGGTAAACTATAAAAATATTATTAAATTATTGTATTAGTTATATTTTGGTTATTGGATTATTATTATTTTATTTAGTTATTAAAATTTTTAAAATTAAATATTTTTGTCATTTAAAATTAATAAATTTAATCCTTTAATATTTACATATTATATTAATTTAGTCTTAAATATAAAATATTTAATAAAATTAACTCTTAATGTTTACAAAATGTATCATTCTAGTTCGAAATAAGAAAAAGTCAATAAATTTAACTTTTGAAATTTATAAAATTTGTTAATTTAATTCTAATTCTAAAATTCAATAAATTAATTTTTATCTTTTACAAAAGATAATAATTTAAGCTTCTTAACCCAAATATCTTTGCTTTAGGTTTCAAAACTTTATAATTTTATCGTACTCAATATAAGTTTTCTAATATTGTCTTTCGCATAGAATGTTTTTATACATCTTATTTATCAACCCAACACATGGAAAAAAAAAAGGAATGAAAAGAACACTATATAGTAATGATATTTAAAACATTACAGTTGATGAAGTAAAGTTGATCAAAAATATCTAGTAGAGGCTATAACAGACAAACAATCAATTTATAATAATAATAATAATAATAATAATAATAATAATATTACCAAACAACAAAATTCAATACCCGAAGAAAAAAAAGTCAGCTCAAGTTGTCATCTCTAACTTCAAAACATAAGATAAAATTATGGGAAACTTATTATCTAGTAGTAGCAAGCTAATTTTGTGTGTTTAATGTAGGGTGAGTAAAATTCGATTTGATTTAAAAAAATTAAAAAAAATTTAAAATTTAAATTATTTGAAATGAATTAATCAAATTAATCGAGTTAATCGAGTCAACTCGATTTTTTTTTTGAATTTTAAATTTGAATTGAGTTGAGGTTTCGAATTTGAATAACTTGAAAAAACCAAATATTAAAGTACCCCACCCCGACTCCACTCCCCGGTTTCTGCCCCCACCTAACCCAACTCTTCTCTTCATTTTTTTTACTTTCCCTCCCCTTTTACCCCAAAAATCAAATCCCCTACAAATTTTTTATCCTCCCTTACCTCCAAAAATTTTTACTTTCCCTTCTCTTTTTACTCCCAAAAATTGAAATGTCCCATAAATATTTAATTTCTCCCCCTCTACCCGTAAAAATTAAAATCCTCTTATTCTTTTTAATTAGTTTCTTTTATTTATTTACTTCAATTTTTCTTTGAATAATCATTTTTAAAAAAATTAAAGAAAAAGATTTTAAAAAAATTTATATAAAAAAAAACACCAAAATCATCTTTTAATTAAACTCGAAAAAATATAATCGATTCGAGTCGAAATCCATCTCACTCGACTCGATTTGAGAAAATTTCAAATCGAGTTAGGATGATAAAATAGGATTCGTCAACTTGATTAACTCAAAAAACTTTCATTCAATTCGATCGAACACTCGCCCCTAGTTTAATGTACTTATTTTTGGTCAAATCTTGAATAAAATGCTACCAAGCTTGTGGTTTCTTATTTAAATTTTATCAGGACGCAATTGGAATGCCGAAGTTCAAAAAATAAGCAAATTGGGCTAAATTAGAACAAAAAGAAAGAAAATGGGCCAAATTGAAAAGTTGCAAAACTGTTTATGAAAAAACCAGATTTTGATTTTGTCAAATCCTATAATTAGAAAAAAATCTGATTTTTTTGTTGCTTGTTAAATATAATTTTAGGAGGAAATTATGTTAAATTAGCTTTGACGGGTGTATAAAAGCCTGGTAATTTTAGCTTGAAAACACACAAACTTGAGACTTGAATTCAAAACAAGACAAATTTTCCTTTCTTACATCTGTAGCTTGTCAAGCATGCTGCCATTTCCTTTTTTTTATTTCTTATTTTGGTGTAATTGTTCTTTAAGTCCCCTCCCTTTTTCACCTATCATCATTACATTAAAATTCATTTTCATAATCCAACAAAGCATAATTAATCTCATGCTCAACTAATCCTCATTTAGCTTTAGACTGGTCATCGTCCCAGTTGAGAATTATGAGAAATAAATCTGCACTAAAACCTTAAGATACGATATTTATTATCTCTCCAGAATATGGGATAGTCACATTCGTCCCCCAAAGTTAATCCAATTTCTACTCAAAGTACACATTGAGAGGGAGTTTTTTTTTTTTTGGCCTACAGTTGGGAAAGCAAGTCGGTTGTCTGCCGTATTCGAGTTCCCAAGCAAAAATTGGCGTGTCCAGTTGGAAAAAGCTAGTTGGATTCCGTCAAAGGAGATAGTGATCGAATTTAAACAATCCCCATGGTTGAGGCCGTTAATTCAAGTTTGACTCTTCTAGATTGCAAGGCTGTCGAAATCTTAAATTGCGGACAAGTGTTATGTGGTTAGATAATCGATAAGGGTTGGTTTGCAGGTCATTTTGGAACCAATTACACAAGAAAGAGTTGGCGGTTGAGGCGTCCTTGATTACTACAACCAGCTTATCATTTAGAAGGAAAAAAATTCTCTTTTAAGGATCGATTTGAGTTCAGATGGTACAGAGGCTAAGGCTAAGCATTCACATATTTGATTTACCAATTTAATTTAAAATACTTAATTTTATTTTGTAATTATCATTCTGTTATTATTACGTTCTATTCATTTTTATTTTATTTTCTTTTTTCAACTAAAATCCCTTTTTATTTTTTATTTAGCTATGTACGTACAAGTCGTGGGCACAACAGTTGCCTAGACTAAAGAATCTAGTCACATAACACGAAAATTAGGAGTCTCAATACCTGTAGGATCGACCCTACTTCTCTATACTACTGTTTAATTCAATTAGAGCGTAGGAAATTGATATTTGGTGGTTTAGGCAACCATCAAAATTTGGTTTCATTTCTGGGGATTGGAAAAATTATAATTTTTCATTTCTTTTACTTGTGATCAGGTCAGAACTGGGGACCTTAGTTTGAATCGAAAATTGAGAAGTTAGCTCGATCACTATAAAGAGAAGATATTTGATGCGAAAACAACAACAAGTAAAAGAATCCGAATATAAAACACTGTCTTACAAGGAAGAAATTGAAAATACACTCAGTGAACTAGAAAAATGGAGAATCAAACCATTCGACAACTCGCTGGGACACCGGATGAGCAATAGTTGCTATGCATAACTTATTCGACGAGAGGAACACTATTTGAATTAAAATCGGGCTTAATTCATTTATTGCCCACTTTATGTAGTTTGCAAAATGAGAACCCATGCACTGGTCTTAAGGAGTTCCACATGGTTTGCATAAGCATGAAATCTCAGGGAGTAACTGAAGATCAAATTAAACTTCGGGTTTTTCTTTTCTCACTAGCCAACTCTGCTAGAGAGTGGTTGTTTTATTTACCTCCAGGTTTAGTTAATACATGGTATGACATGTCATGCTTGTTTCTTGGTAGGTTTTTTCCAGCAGCTTGGGCAGTCAAATTAAGGAGAGATACTGTCAGAATACGACAAAAAGAGACCGAATCACTTTATGACTACTGGGAATAGTACAAGAAGTCATGTGCAAGCTTCTTATAACATGACCTAACTAAAAAATCACTTTTTCAATATTTCTATGAGGGGTTACTCCCTATAGAAATGAAGATGATTGATGTCGTTAGTGGAGGGGCACTTTTTAACACGAGTCCTCAAAGAACCAAGACTGTGAATTCCCAACAATTTTGACCAACTACAGAACCTATGAGATGGGTTCATAGACTAAGTACTCAATCATTAGAAGATAAATTTGACAAGCTCACTAATGTAGTTAAGAATTTACTTGCAGGAAAAACGAACCCAGCTCATGCTTGATCATCCAACAGACTTGTGCCCAATTTTACACGAGCATATAATAGCACAAATAGATATCGTTGGGAACTTCTCGAGGCCACCCCAAAGGCGCTATGATCCATATTCAAATACTTACAATGCGGGGTGGAGAGATCACATAAGTCTGAGCTATGGATTGAGTCCTTAGTACAACCAACCGTATCAACCAAGGCCACATTCGACTTAATAATTTCAACCCCCAAAGACATCTCTCAGGGCCATAGTGAAAAGTTAGCTGCTAATACCGAAAAGTTCCAACAAAAGAATGAAGCACACCTACAAGAAATAGATCAAAAAATAAGTAAGCTTGCATTTATGGCTAGTCATTTGGAGTCCCAAGGAAAGTTACCATCTCAAACAAAGCCAAATCCATGAAAAACTATAAGTGCTATGACATTAAAAAGTGGAACAATTTTTGGGCCAACACCTAGTACAAATCGTGACCAAAAAACTAGACGAGAAAAATAGAAACATGATCCAATAGCTATTACAAATTTGACTCCACAAAAACTATTCGTGGTACCACCCCAATTCCTAGAAGGCTAGCCCAATGTAAAAATGAGCAAGAAAAAAAAATCCTAGAGATGCTCTAGAAAGTTGAAATTAACATACCTCTACTCGATGCAATAAAGCAAGTTCCATGCTATGTGAAATTCTTAAAAGACTTATACACTGGCAAGAAGAAGCTCATGGGTAACAAAATAGTAGGTGTAGGAGAAAACGTCTCTGGGGTTTTACAAAGGAAAAATTCGCCAAGTGTAAGGACCAAGGTACGTTTGCTATATCTTGCAAAATAGGTAATGTTGACATTAAAAAGGCCATGTGTGATTTAGGTGCATCTATTAACATTATACATTTATCTATTTTTAAATTACTAAACACGAGTTTAGGGTTTTAGGGAATAGGGTTGATCATCCAATTGGTAGATAAGTTAGTTGTATTTCCAAAAAGGGTGTTGGAAAATGTCCTCGTCAAAGTAAATGAACTAATCTTTCCTGCATATTTTTACATTGTTGACATGGAGGATGACAACTTGACAAATTCTTTCGATATTCTACTCGGGAGACCATTTTGAAGCACTGCGTGAACAAAAATTGATGTTCGGAGTGGAACACTCACCATGGAATTTTACAGTGAAGGGATCAAGTTTAATGTTTATGAGGACATGGGTTATCCCAATGTAATGAAAAATGTCTCTAGTATCAATATAATTGAACCATTGATAAATTTTCATTTTGAATATCACAAAGATGATGAATTACAAATTGTGTTATGCAGGAATTTAGATCTTGATGCTATGGAAAAACATGAAGAATTATTAACGATCAAAGAACCAATACATGAAGCAGTCATTCAAATGGAGGCCCCGTAATTGGAGCTCAAACCGTTACCAAAACATTTAAGGATTTCAATAGAGGAAAAGACAAACTTGAACGATGAATCTCAAAAATGCGTCAATTCACCAATAATGGAGGAATCTAAGAAGTGTTTCAAGGTCAATAGGCAAAGGTTGAAACCTTTCTATGAGAACTTCCAAGTGCATGAATTAATTCTCAAGGAGCCAAACAAATAACATTTTTAGGTCGTCGAGCTAACGACGTTAAACAAAAAGGCTTTTTGGGAGGCAACCCTAATTTATTAACTTTATTTTGAATTTAGTTTAATTTATGTTGAAAAAAATTATTATTTAATCTATTTTAATGTGTTGTTTACTAGGAGACACAATAGGGGCTCAAAACTCAAATATCCTCACTATATTGCAAAACTGCCACATGTACCACCCTCCGCCAAATTAAGATAGAGTTCACTTGACCCTTCTCTTTATTATTCTTTTAAAATTGCACATTGAGGGTAATGTGGGCTAAGTAGGGGGACTCGTAGGACATGTCATGCTATTACTTGTCTTCGTTTCATGTGTTAATTCTTATACTGAGATTATTCCTTAATTTGTTTTGAAATTGAACCTTCAATTCCTATGCTTAGTTAATTCAAATAATTGGGTAATTCCTGAATAATTGTTTATTGCTTAATTTGATTGCCAAGTTTTTTGTAGAACTGAAATATTGTGGCTAAGTCAACATTTCATGGAAATTGTTAGCTCTCTAAACTTTCTTAATAAAAGTACTTGAGTCTCGTATAAGTAATTTTATCTTCTGTAAAAAAAAATTGAAATAGTAAAATATATACACATACTTTGCTAATTGCTAGTTATGAGTGAATATTTTGGAAATGTGACCAAATTGAGTAACTAGGATGATGTGCTTGGGTTGTCATCTCAATTTGCGTCAAAATATTCGAGTGACGAACCGAAACTTGCAACACTCCACTAATCGAGTTGCCATAAGTAAGGAAAAATAATCTGTTTCAAAGATATGTCAAATTGAGTAATTGGGGTGAGGTGTTTTAGTTGTCATCTCATTTCGCATAACTACTTCCCAAACTTGTTGAAAAAACTTGATTGAGAATGATCGCCTTGCAAGTTTGATTAAGCTTTAATTTTGTGAAGTAGTTGATTTTTTCATAATGTTAGAATTTTAGAAAATGCTTGTTGGTTAAACCTAGTAATTGTTTATTCATGCTTCACTTAAATCTCTTGCATTATTCTTGGTTATGTAAGGAAACTTGATTTTGGAAAAAGTTGTTGAATGGTTTTTAGTATGGGAATACACAACATGTTTGAGGACAAACATTAGCTAAAGAGGGGGATTTGATAGCAAGCTAATTTTATGTGTTTATGTCCTTATTTTTTGTCAAATCTTAGATAGAATGCTACTAAGCTTGTGATTTCTTGTTCAAATTTTATTAAGACACAATTGGAGTGCCGAAGTTCAAAAAATAAGCAAATTAAGCTAAATTGGAAAAAAAAGAAAGAAAATAGACCAAATTGAAAAGTTGCAAATTGATGGCTAATGAAAGAATTAGATTTTGATTTTGTCAAATCCTACAATTAGAAACATATATGTTTTTTTTGTTGTTGTCATAATTTAAAGAGGAAGTCATGCTAAAATTAGCTTTGGAGAGATGTATAAAAGCCTTGTAATTTTAGCTTGGAAACACATAGACTTGAGACTTGAATTCAAAACAATTTTTCCTTTCTTATATTTGTAGCTTGTCAAGCATTCTGCCATTTCCTTTTCTTTTTTTTTTCTTATTTTGTTGCAATTGCTCTTTAAGTCCTCTCCCTTTTTCACCTATCATTATTACATTAAAACCCATTCTCATAATCCAACAAAGCATGATTAATCTTATGCTCAACTAATCTCCATTTAACTTTAGACTGGTAATCGTTTTGATCGCGGATCATGAGAAATGAATCTGCAATAAAACCTTACAATATGATATTCATTCTCTCTGGAATATAGGATAGTCACATTCGTCCATCAAAGTTAATCCAATTTCAGCTCAAATTGCATGTTGAGAGGAAGTTTTTTTGGCATACAATTGGTAAAGCAAGTCGGTCATTTGCCGTGTTTGAGTTCCCACGAATAAATTAGCATATCCAGTTGGAAAAAGCTAGTTGGATTCCGTCAAGAGAGATAGTGATCAAATTTAAATGACCCACGTGGTTGAGGTTGTTAATTCAAGTTGGGCTTTTCTAAATCGCATGGCTACCAAGATCTTAAATTGCGGACGCGTGTTACGTGGTTAGATACTCAGTAAGGGCTGGTTTTGCAAGTCGTACTGGAACCAACTTGTAACAACTCATTTTCAATGGTGTCAAAAATAGTGGTTTCGGGACCACAATTTTGACAAACGAGTCTGTGCTTTATTATTTATTTAATGTTTATAGGTATTTATTACGGTCATATTAAAATTTGGATAAGAAATTTTAGCGTTTAAACAGTTAATTAATGGAAAAAGTTTAAATCGTAAAAGTAGTAAAAGTAAGTTTTATTAGTTAAAGGTGTCAAATAGTTATAAAAAGGTGAATCAATGGACTTAATGAGTAATTATACAAATTGTATCATCTTCTTTCTTTGGAATTGCCCAACTGAAACCACCATGGGAGAGCATTTGAAGTTTGGCCAAGCTCCCTCTTTTGCATGAATATGTATTGTAACATCCCGTTCTTCAGTGGTGTCAAAAATAGTGGTTTCAGAGTCACAAATTCGATGAGTTAGTTCGTAAATATTATTTATGAATATTTACGAGTTAATTATGGTTTTAAAAAAGTTTTTGTTATAGTAATTTATGTGATATAAATGATTTATTAAATTCAAGTGGTAAGACCCTAAAGTCGAGTGGTTTTAAAAAATGAGGTATTGAGACCTCGTTTCAATAAACCGAGCCCATAAATATTTTTTTTAAATACTTATGGAGTTTTATTAAGGTGGTATTAAAGTTTCGTTAAGAAATTTTAATGTTTTGATAGTTAATTAATTAAAAAGGACTAAATTGTAAAAGATGTAAAATTTATCACTATTTGATTTGAGTGATTAAATGGCTTATTGAATAAAGGAAAAGGGAATGGACAATTATGGGCATGAATTTGGTGTTTTATTTAATTATTAACTAAGGTTAAAATGGTAATTTGGTATATTAAATTAAAATAAAATAAAAACAAAAGGCTAATTTGTTGTCATCTTTTTGGTTTCTTCTACAACAACCGAACATCCATGGTTTTTGAGATGAAGCTTTCTGCCATGGACAAATTTCTTGCGTGGTATGTGATTTTGGATCCATTTTTAATGATTTTTATGTTTTTAATATCGTTGCAACTAGGTCCAGCTAGCCCTTACCTTCGATTCTGAAACTACTAAAGATTTTGAATGTTATCATTGATGAGCCTTGTGATTTTAGATGTTAAATAATGAGTTTGAGATATTAGTTGTAATATAAAAGTATTTTATTATGTTATTTTTGTTGAATTTTCTGATTAGGGACTAAATTGTTAAAATAGTAAAAGGACAAGGATTTGGTGTGAAATTATTGCAATAATGGGTTGTATTTGATGCCATGATTATTCGACTAGGCTCAATTTTGGGTAAAAAGGGTTAATTTGCATGTTTTAGGCTTAGGGTCTAAAAATTGTTGAATAAAAGCAAAACTTTAGGGGCAATTTTGTAAAAATGTCAAAAATGACTAAATTGCATAAAATACATTTTTTTAATGTCTAATTTAATAGATTGTTTTTTAATGTCTAATTTAATAGATTGAATGAAATTATTAATTTAGATTAAGATTGGGTGAAAAATCAAGGAGAGTGAAAATTACCAAAATGCCCCTGTACTTTGACATTTCTGCAATTTAGCCAGGTAAGTTCGTACAATTTAGAATTTAATATCAATATGAATTATTGAGTAGATTATCATTGAAAAACTCATATATTTATTTTTAATTGTGGATAATGAATAGTAAACTAAGATATATTATTGATTTTGATACTGGGTTTAGATTGGACGCGGGATTAGAGTACATTTGTGCTTTGGTATATTATGGGGGTTTGGAGTGGAGATGGTATTGGAGGGAGATATCGGTATATTACCCAAGTAAACTGAGGTTCAACATTTGTTGCGAACTCTCGTGTTATACTTTCTATTTGGTGTGATTCGGGATAAACTCTTTTGAGATTTTGTTCAGCTCTTATGAGCTTCTGTTAAGCTCTTATGAGCTTCTGTTAAGCTCTTTTGAGCTTCTGTTCAGTTCTTGTGAGCTTCCATTGGTGTGTTTGGGAGGACTAGCTCTTATGAGCTTCTGTTGACGATGTACTCTTACTCGTAAGTCGTTCTTCGAATAGAAAATCCCAGTAAGGTAATCTATTTAATGAATTTAAAAAATTTGTTATGTTGAGATGGATGATAAATCCAATTGAATCATGCTCAGGTATAATGGTTATCCATTTCAAATTCATATGAATCATGTTTAAATAAACTAACATGTGCTGTTGATGTACTTTGGCTTATTCCAAGCTTGTGGATATGATTGATATTTATGACTATGCTTGTACTAAGCATATGAAACGGGCAAGAAAAAGGAATGAAATGGTAAGTACTTAATTGGAATGTATTATGATGTTATAAAGAGTTTAATGTGATAAATGGTGTATTTATATGTCAGCAAATTGCATATGCTATGGATGAATATACCTATAACATGGATAAATACACTAAGTCGAGAATTGATAATATTTTTTAGGCTTATGATAAGCATTGAAAATAGAATGAAAAGAGAGTAAATTGAGAAGTGTATAATCTTATAGAAAGGTTTTTGATTATCTATTAAGTCCCCTAAAATCTATCACGTTGTGAATGATAGATATATGTGACATTAATGAACTTACTTGTAACGCCCCGTACCCGAGACCGTCGTCGGAGTCGAACACGAGGTGTTAACAGACTTAATTCATTACTTAAACAACTCAAACAATTTATTTTTAAAATTTCTAGTCAAGCTAGCAATCTACATCACAGTCTCTTAAAAATTCATATCTCAAGTTCCGAAACTCGAAATCCAATTCTGTAAATTTTCCATAAAACTAGACTCATATATCTATTTACTAATTTTTTTATAGAATTTTTGGTCAATCCAATTAGTACAGTTTATTAGTTAAAGTCTCCCCTGTTTCAGGGTTTGACTGCTCTGACCTCTGTATATTACGAATCAGATATCTCTCTTTACAGAATTTCAATGACTATGAAGTTTCTTTCTATTAAAACTAGACTCAATAAGGAATCTTTACATATAAAGCATGACTTCTAATTATTTGTTTACAATTTATGATGAATTTTTAAAGTCAGAATAGGGGATCCAGAAATCACTCTAGCCCTGTTTCACAGAAATTCAAATATCTCATAAAATATAAATTATATACCTGTTTTGTTCAATCCATATGAAAATAGACTCATTAAGATTCAATTTAATAACTTACTGATCATTTAATTCGATTTCTACTATTTTTAGTGATTTTTCAAATTTACATCACTGCTGCTATTCTGTTTTATGGCAAATTTCAGTTTACTAAGGATTTTCATGGACTAAATAGCATTTTAAACATACATAACATCAAATATGACTTAGATTGGCCATTCCAACGACTAATCATTTACAAACCCTTTTCTTACCAAACCATAGCCATATCATAAGATCAATTACACAAAGTGAGTGTTTTGCCATACATGCCACATTCAAAATACACAAGCCATTTTACCAATTTAAGCCTTCGGATAGTGTGAACGAGTCTTTGACCTATCCCGATTCTCAAGCTGGCTTGTCAAAACTACAATGAAAGAAAAGAAGGGAGTAAGCACAAATGCTTAGTAAGTTCACATGCAAATAGCAAGTAACATAATCACACAATCTCACATAAAACATCATTTGCATAAACAATACCAAGACATTCATGTTTCATTTACATTTAATATCTTTCTACGATTTCATCATACCAAGTTTTCAACCCGAGGGTTTAAGCACATACCTGTCAAATTTTCTCATTTACCACACTTACCAACATGCCACCTTTGTTTTAGGCCTTCTTCTTATTCACGTAAGATTCACCCGTTGAACACATCAGAATATAATTCGAATACGTGGATCTCATGAACATAAGAGCCATACCCGCAGCTAGACAAACTCAATAGCCTGTGAAACTTATGTAGCCAAGCTACCATGTAACCCACCCATAAGTGAACTCGGACTCAACTCAACGACCTCGGGCGTTCGCATCCATAAGTGAACTCGGACTCAACTCAACGAGCTCAGATGCCTAGTTACATCTCACGAACTTGGACTCAACTCAACAAGTTCAGAACTCAACCATGCTAGTGACATGCCACTTGTATTCTAATCTATTCCCAAGGTTAAAACGAGCGTTTTCCTCGATCACACATCTTTGCCGTCTTCCACAGAATATCGAAATCGATACTTCGGTGATAGTTCATACTTATCAAGTAATTCACATAATTACATATTATTCAACAATAACCACAAAGCATAATATTTCATGATAATAATAAGCATCATATCATATAAAAAACATTAAATTGCTTAAAAAGACAATTATGTTACTACATTTACACATGAACTTACCTCGATACAAAATTATTAGCAATCGAGCCTATTCTTCGTAAACTTTATTTTTCCCTCGATCGCGACTTGAATCTCGTTTCTCTTAATCTAAAATGTCAAATTAATCTTATTTAATACATACATTCATCAAAACAGCATTTAATGCGAACTTTGGCAAAATTACATTTTTGCCCCTAAACTTTTGCATAATTACACTTTTTCCCCTAGGCTCTGGAATTAAACTTCATCCCTTATTCTTATGTTTTATGACATGCTGATCATTTTTCCCTTCTATGGCAACATCAAATTCACACTCTAACATGTACTTATGACTATTAGGTATTTTTATCGATTAAGCCCTTTTACTCGTTTTCGCTTAAAACCGAGTAGTACAAGTTGTCTAACATAATTTAAAACCTCATATTCTATCATAAAACACCAAAATACACAAATTTCACCTATGGGTATTTTTCCAAATATAAATCCTAGGTTGAATTATTGCTAGCATAAGCTTAATCGAGCTACCGAGATTCCAAAAAACGTAAAGAACATTAAAAACGGGGCTTGGAATCACTTACTATGGAGCTTGAAAGGTTGAAAAAAACCCTAACTATGGAGAACCCTTTAAATTTCGGCCTAATGAAGAAGATGGACAAAAATTGGCTTTTAATTTTATTTTTAATTCATTTTAATAACTAAATGACCAAAATGCCCTTACTACTAAACTTTCCAAAAATTCCATCCATGTCCAATTTTTGTCCATAGACTTAGAAATTTGTAAAATTTCTATTTAAGACCTCCTCATTAATATTCCAAAACAATTTCATACTAAAAACTCCTAGAATGCAAGTTTTACAAATTATTCGATTTAGTCCTTAATTTCAATTTAAGCACTTTAGGCATAGGATTTCATCACGAAATTTTCACACAATCATGCAATCATATCATAAACATCAAAATAATTATAAAATAATTATTTCTATCTCAGATTTGTGGTCACGAAACAACTATTCTGATTAGGCCCTAATTCGGGATATTACATTACTCATTTGTGAGTTGTTGATCATATCGATTTATGAATCTTATGGCATTGGCATAGATTTATGTTTATTCTATAAAGTTTATTATTAAAGTGAAATTTTATGCTTAATGTTTCCTTTACTTTACAGATTATCGGAAGCTCAATCGGGTTAGAAGCTAGTTGGAAATCCATCCCACTATCCATCGATTTTATCGATAGATGTTGATGCTTTGGTAGTGGTTATAATGGCATGTATAGGTGGACTATGTTTAATATTTAATTGATGAGTTTGGCATGTATATGTCATTTTGGTTGATGATTATGGCATGAAATGTTGCCTTGGATTTGAGGTACTTAAGGTACTATTGATGTCTTGTTGGTTGTGGTTAGTATGGTCAAATTGATGCATGTTTTGAAATGGCCAAAATTGGTATATGTTAATGTATCTTTAAATGGCTAAAATGGTATGTGATAAATTGACCTCAACATGATCAAGATATAGTTTACTTTGGAAACGTTTTGAACTACATGTGCATGATGTAAATATGGTATATAAATGTCAATTGTTTGGTACTATTTGGAAATTGTTGGTTTATGTCATTTAGAGGTTATGATGCATGAGAGGAATGGTCCAAATAGTAAGGTTATTTTGATATGGTATGAATCTATTATGGTGTGGTTGATATGTAACAATTGTGATATGTTTTGGCATGGAAACAAAATAGTTGATAAATGGTAAATGTGCACATATTTAGGTTGATTTGATGATTATGTTTGAGGTGCCTTTTGGCATATTGGTTGTATGGATAAATGACCTATTGAATTGGTCTTATTATGCATATTTTAGGTATGTTTAAAAGCTTGATTGTATGTGCAAATGTCTTGTAGGTGTGAGCTTGAAATGACTGAAAGGAATGGCGTGAAATTGGCCAATTTCTTGTCCACATGGCCTAAGACACACGTGTATGGCACACGGCCAAGCGACATGGATGTGTGTCCCATGCAGGTTTTTTTCTAGGCTGCATTTCGAGAGTTAAATAGCTAGCACACGGGCGTGTGGCTTGGCCATGTGAACCAAGTAAGAGAGTTACACGGGCAAGAACACGAGCTAGGACAAGGCCATGTGTCCCTATTTCGAATGTCCACATGGCCTGAGACATGGGCGTGTGTCTTAGTTATGTGAGTCACACGGCATGACCACACGACTGTGTGACCCCTGCAGTGTGAATTTTTCCATGAAGTTTTAAATGATTCCGATTTAGTCCCGAATTGTTTCTAAAGTGTTTATAAGGCCCCGAGGGCTTGAAAAAAGGGACATTATGCATGTGTTTGAATGGAATATGATGTGTTTTGTAAATGATTGTAATTGAATGTTTTAAGTTAAATGTTTTCAGTAATGCTCCGTAACCCTATTTCAGCAACAAATTCGGGTTAGGGGTGTTATCTGTCTTTGAGGTTCGCTTTTAATAATTTTTATGTTTTTGGAATCGTTTTAGCTTAATTCAACTAATAATGGGTTAATTTGCAAAACTGTTAAATGTTTTAAATTATGCCATTGATGGATTAGTGATGTTTGTGAAGTTTAATGGTAGAATATTAACCTTGGTTGATATATAAACTTATTTTGTATAATAGTTTTAGTAATTTTAATATTAAAGTATTAAATTGTTAAAAGAGTAAAATTCATTAGAGTTAATGTGAAATTATGATAAATATGGATTGAATTGAGACAATATATGATTCGGTTAGATAGTACTTTGATTAAATGTTGATAAATTATAAACTTCAGGATTTACGACTAAATTGCATAAAGGTTAAAATGTCAGGGGTAAATTGGTAAATTTGCATTGATAAGGGTTAAAGGCTTAAATTAATTATGTAAGTTATTTGAATTAGTTAATTGAATGAAAAT
Organism: Gossypium arboreum; assembly: GCF_025698485.1. NCBI lineage: Eukaryota > Viridiplantae > Streptophyta > Magnoliopsida > Malvales > Malvaceae > Gossypium > Gossypium arboreum. The sequence goes on along the minus strand of NC_069082.1, from coordinate 14,514,295 downwards.
TTTTATTTAGATCAATAAACGAACCAACCAGATGTTAATCGCGGAAAAGCCAAAGTAGTGGAGTAATCGCTGGTCTCATGTTGGAGTCCGCTCTATCTAGGTAAGTTCGTATTTCTAATAAAGTAATTCATTTGATTTCTACCATATCCATGTACATTTATATACCCTAACTGCATAAATCACAATCATCAATTAGCAAATAAACCAAACATTACATTCAAAATTCAACCATTACCTAATTAAAATCAACATGCCATTTCCAACATGCCTTCATCACATCCACCATATATGCATATCATGATAAACATTAGATCTAACACATTAGGTATAAACCTTTAAACACCTTACAATTCCAACTTAGGACTTCAAATCCATTAACCCAAAATACCCTATATACATTTCACAAAATCGAAATAATGAATCAAAATCTACTGAGATAGAAGCTTGATAGTATAAGCCTTGAAGTTGATCCGTCCGCCTAGTTCCGCAAAACACTAACTACAGAAAACAGGAAATAAACAGAGTAAGCTTATATAGCTTAGTAAGTTCATAGTTAAATTTAAACCAACTTACCTCAATCAAGCAATTGAATTTAATCAACTTAAAATAACTTGACATTCAATTTACAAAATAGGCGAGATTTGCATAAGATTAAATTATCACATAAATCTAAATCAGGACAATGTCATATATAAATAAACATTGTATCAAGATAAATCATGTTATGTATACTCATTTAGTTCCATTCATCTTTTTATAATTAATCTCATATTTATCTAGCCCAATGAATTATAGTATCATAACTCAGATACTCAAGTAACTACAACACACCAGAGAGCATTGTAATGCTATACAGAGGCACCTAGTGCTAATAGAGGCACGATTTGGGCAAATAGAGACAAAGTGCAAACAGAGGCATCGAAGTGCAAACCCGTACAAGCGCGCATTCTAACCCTATTGGCATGCCAATCATATCCTAATTGTTTAGTACATTCAAACATGCATTTAACTGATTTCATAATATTTATAAATCAGAGGCACTTCCAGAATATCCATACAAATGTTATAAATCAATTATGTTCTTTCGGAACACATATAACACATGTTTCACATATGTTCATCACTTTACAAATAATAACATCAATCCAACATTAAAAACTCATCCACAATTTAATTGACAAATTCATAATAGCACCAAACATAAATATATACATATATTTATACTATGAAATTACCTATTATATTCGACTAAAGAGTTGATTCGTAGGGACTATTTTGCAATTCTCCCTTTTTTCTTGTTTTCCTTCGTACAGTTCAATCCTTGATTTAATACTAATTAAATTCAATTTATCAATTTCAATTTCAATTACATTATCATATTCATTTTATGCAAATGACTTATAAATTTTATTTTACAATTTTTCCCTAACATTTACACTTTATTCAATTTAGTCCCTAAAATTGAAATTATTTAAAATTTCACATTTAACCCTTAATACTCAAAACCGATTCTAACATCATCCTTAGTAAACATTCAAAAACTTGGAATTTTTAAAAATATACTTGCTAAATTTTTCATATTTTCATATTAGTCCCTAAACTCAAAACTAACAAAAATTCATTTATAAAGTAGTCCTAATTTACAACCAAGTTTACGAATTCATCATTTAACACCAAAAAAATTTTAAAAACCATCAATGGAACATCATCCTTAGTAAACATTCAAAAACCTGGAATTTTTAAAAATGTACTTGCTAAATTTTTCATATTTTCATATTAGTCCCTAAACTCAAAACTAACAAAAATTCCTTTATAAAGTAGTCCTAATTTACAACCAAGTTTACGAATTCATCATTTAACACCAAAAAAAATTTAAAAACCATCAATCGCAAGTTCCTAAACCTTTAACAATTTTATAAAATAATCCCCAGGTTAGCTAGATTAAGTTACAACGATATCAAAAACATAAAAATAACTAAAAACAGATAAAAAAAATGCTTACCATGCAAGAGTGATTAGCTTTGGTTCACAACTATGGTAGTTTCGGTGGAGCAAAAGAAAATATGAGGAAGATGAGGGGTTTTCTTTATGTTTTATCTATTGTTTAATAATTTAATTACTTAAAATTTTATATTATTTTAACCAAAGTAATGTCATAAACCATCCACCAATATTTAGAAAAGGTATATTTACCTTTTTTATCCTTAAACCCTTAATTTTTATGCATTTAGTTAATAAAATTAATAGTAATGAAGTTTTATGTCTTTTACAATTTAGTCCTTTTCTTTAATTAACTATTTAATCACTAAAATTACTGGACCAAAACTTAATATAACTCTATAATAGACCCATAAATATTATAAAATAATATTTAATGACTTGATCATCAAAAATTGTGATTCTAGAACCACCGTTTTCGATACCACTAAAAAATAGGATGTCGCACGGTAATAGTCTGTTGCACGATTTGAGGACACGTTGTGTGATACAGTCCTACATGGTCTCAGCTGTCACACCGCCTAGCCACTCAGCCGTGTGATCCCTCTGTTACCTTTTTACTTAAATTTTTGTATAAGTTTCAAAATAGTCCCAATTTGGTTTCGAATTGTGACCTCTTATAAACGAGTTATCGCTTATAGAATAAATACAACACCAGAAAAATATGGTGTTTTCCGCAAGTGCACGGGTCAAATTTTAATATAGTTTTACAATGAAATACTAGAAGTATTCCAAGGATCGTACCCAGGGAGGATGAAACAAATAATGGAAATACTTTTTACAATACTAAGTCTAAGTAGTAATAGTTAATTCATCTATTACGACAGAATATAAAGTAGATTAAAAGGATTAAAAATAAATAACGAAAATACATAAATAAGGAAATACAAACAAATGAATTAAACTGGTAAACCAATCAGGAAGATTAACTCGCTTCAGGATTTGCAACTAACTTTGAATTGGGATTCTAGAGTAGATTAGTCATCACTTCAAACAAACCTGAATCTAATTAACTTAATCGAAAGGTCGATACTTGCTTATCTCTCGACATCACTTTCTCAACTAAGATAAATCACAATTTACTCGGTTCGACTTCATCTTTCGATTTCATCTACCTTATAATAACTTATCAGGGTTGTCAAGCCTAACAGTTTAAGAACACATCATTTATACCAACCAACCTATCTGGAGGAATCCCAAATCCTCTTTTAATCACATTCCCATCCACTCGTTAATCTCCTATAAGCGATTTAGCCACTCATGTTATTCCTAGTCTCAACTTCAATTGAATAAACCATGTAAGAAACAAGATTGATCTAGAGAATAAAAGAAAATTGAAAAATTGTGGATTGAGTACCGAATAGGGAATGGAGTAGCAAATCTCTCGATTGGAATAACAAAGTAAAACAAGCGCAAAGAAGAATATAGAATAAATACTTTAATCAAATAAACAAGTACTTGAATTGAAATTGATTCAAGAATAAAAACAAGAAAGTATCTAAAAGTAAAAAAAAAATCCAAAACTAATTCTAAACTAAGAGGGATTTTGAAGGCCTTTAAGATGACTTGATTACATTCAACCCCTAATGTCTTATTTATAGTGGTGTTGGCAGCCCAAATTAGGTCATTGGCACGTCCTATGTCTTCGTATAAGTTTGATTGTGTGAACAAAAATAACCTCAAATTACTTGGGTAGGATGTCAACGTGTGTCGCGCCACACCAAGGCTGTGGCGTGACATGACACCCAATTCCAACCGTAGTCAATTATTTGGTGCTTTGATGGCTCGGGAAGCTTGTGCATCACTCGTCCCTTACTTCCAAATCAATTAGGCCTTTATATGTTCATCTTACATACTCAATTAAACATATTAGCACAATCTAGTGCCTGTGTCAGCCTATTGGGTCACAACACCTTAAAAATGTATTAATAACACTTATTTTTATTAAATTTCTATCCTAAGGCCTAATTGCTGAAAAAAAGAATATAAAATCCTAAATTGCATAGAAAACAAGCTCCTTAAGTGCGAAATTGAATCAAAATGACTACTACATTTGACGGTAGATCAAGCCACTTTAAAGGACTTTGTAAGCTCGATTAAGATTCAATTTTGTTTGTAATGCATGTTAAACATAAACTTAACTTATCTATTTTGATTTTTTGAAAATTATTAAGTAAATTATAGCATCCTATAGCTCGGTCCGATGACTAGACCGGGTATGGGTTGTTACATGTAGTGATACTAGAGCTACGATTTAGTCGATTCTAGGACCGAATATAGCATGTATTGATTTGGAAAATACATTCCAAAATAACTTGTAATTATTGTGTGATTCTTCTGATTCGATTTGACTATGTTTTTCTTATAGATTTGTAATGTTGGTCGAGTCTAATCGTGTCGTACTTGATGAAGTGATAGTTATGTTTTGGCTTCCGAATTGGAAGCGAGTCATCGTCTGTTAGTTCTGTAAATATTAGAAAATTAAATGAAAGTTTCCTTTTTCAACATAATGAATCAGTGGTTTTCATAGTTTTTGCAAGTCAATTCTATGTCTCAACAACCTCTACCCTTGATCATGTCTTTTTCGACACTCCATTGTCTTCAAAATATTATTATGGTATATGACCAGCAATTTCTTATTGATAATTTTGGTTAAACATGAGATGGATGAGTGTGTAGGAAAAAAGGGGAATGAACATATTAAGAAGAAGCAAGACAAGTTCAAGATTAGAAATTCACGAAAATGCAGTGCAGCTGGATTATCTTCGATGCCTCTACCTAAAAAGTCTAGAGACCTCTAAAATCGGTTATTTACTTATTCAGATGTGATTCCACTGAACGTTTTGTGCGAGAATTTTCAAAGAAGCCAAATGTTATCAATGGTAAAATTATTAAATCAACATCAACTCCACAGAAAAGTAGAAGATTAGAAATTGGTGGCAATGCTATTGCAAATCTAGGTGAAACCAAAAATACTTTAGTACGATCTAAAACCTCTGCACTTTCCTGAGGTTATACTGATGAAGTCGGAGAAGAGGCTGTTATTTCTGATCATCTTAAGAGTAATTCTCTTTATTTACTACATTGGTACATATCCTAATTAATTCTGGAGCAATTCATCCTTGCTTTAGTATTGTTTTAATAACTAAAGATATTATGCTAGTAGATTTGATTGATTATGATATTAGAATAACAAATTTGTTAGATCAGTATGTTTGTGCTAGTAACATAATTCACCAATAATTCGTGGCTGTGAAATTCTTGTTGATCTGATGTCATTGACATTTGATGAGTTTGATGTAACTTTCGATATGGATTGATTGACTTTATATGGTGCTATGGTTAACTGTAGATATATATAGATTGTACTTAAGTGTCAGAGAGGGACTCAATAAATGTTGAGATTGATAGAACGAATAGTGCGACTAATAGCATATTAGCATTATCAGCGCATAAAATGATTAGGAAATGTTGTAAATTGTATTTTGTTTGTATCTTAGATATTAAAATGTCAAAATAAAGGAATAATTAGATACATATGATTAAATAATTTATTAATATATTTCTAGAAAAATTATCTGGATTATTACTCATAAGGGAAGATGAGTTTGTAATTGATGCGATACTCAGAACTACTTAGATCTCTATTGCTTTGTATAGAATGTTACCGACAGAATTACAAGAACTATAGGCATTGCTAAAATAATTATTTGGCAGGAGACTTGTTCAATTGAGTGTGTAATCTGGGGAAACGATAATATGTTATGAAAAAAAAAAGACAGGATTTTGAAAATAGTATATAGATTAAAGATAGCAAATCCGAGACACTATGAAGAACCAACATTTATTAATTTATATAGTTGACTTATTTGTTTAGTTAAGAGAACTATCGTATTTTCTGATATTGACTTTTGATTAGTTGTTAGCTCTGAGTTATGAGTCAGATGTATTGAAGGTATCTTTCCAGACTTGATTTGAACAATGTGAGAATCTGGTAACACTGCTTGAATAAATCATTCGCTCAGTCATTTATAGATCTAACAGACAAAAATTGCTAGTTGTATTTGAACAAAATTATTTCTATGTTATTGATGATATTTAAGTTTTGTGAGGAATGAAATTGAACATGATCAGCATTGGAAAAACAATTTTATAGAACTTACGAGAGAAACGAGTATATGTGAAAACCAGTAAATTTGGATTCTAATTTCGAGAAGTGAGTACTCTAAAGCTTTTAATAATAGCTGAAGATATCCGAGTTATTTCGAAAGAACTCTTGATAAATCTAGGAAATTTTTCACAAATATTACAGAAGTGCGTAGTTATCTGGGATTTGCTATATATTACAGATGAATTGTTTAGGCTTTTTTATGATAGCTTTATCATTGATGAAGTTGCTGCAAAAAAAATGTCAGTTATGTTCGGTTGAATAAATACTAGCAGAGTTTTGAATAGTTGAAAGCTATGTTAACAAAAGTTTCAGAATTGAATCTGAGATAGAGCAAATGTTTAGAATTATTGAAGATTATGATATGACCATCGCTTATCATCAGAGTAAAAGCTGATATGATGACTGAGTTGCTGAGCCAGAAATCTTTAAAAGCTGTAAATATTCACCTGATTTGGGAATGTAATTGTTCTTTTATCACCAAGATGAGAGTTAAACTGTTATTTCATCAGAGAATTCAAGAGTTTTAGAGAAACAATCCAAATTTTGTTTGCTAAAAAGAAAGCATATTCAAAATGGTTAGACCATTGATTTTAGCATTGGTAGTGATGAAAGTCTATATTTCTAAAATCGACTATAAGTACCTAATGATCTTGAGGTTAAAAGAGATATTCTACGAAAAGCTTATAGCTGCATTTATTCAATATTTCTAGGTGGTAACAAAATGTATAATAACTTGAAACAAATATACTGATAATCAGGAATGAAATGAGAAATATCTAAGTTTGTATCGAGATGTTTGGTATGTCAACAAGTAAAAAGTTGAGTGTCAGGCTCTATGTAATACCCCCCACCCATCTCCATCTCTGGACTAGGGTTACGAGATGCTACCGTACAAAATAGAATAGAACCTTACCACTAAATGTAACCCCCCTCACCCCTCTCCATCACCAGATTAGGGCAACGAGATGCTACCGCAGTAAACAAAACAAAACCTTACTAAATCAATTCATTTTTCTCTAAAAGATCATTAATTATCAAACATATAGTAAAAATGTTTTATTCATACAATATTAGGATTAAATCGAGTTTACAAAAGCTCTAAAAATAATTCAGAACAAATCAGGGACTAATTTAATCATTTTAAAAAAAGTCACACGACCGTGTGGCTAGGCCATGTGGAGTTGAACCACACAACCGTGTCCGTAAACAGTGTAACAGACTAATGCTGTGTAATATAAGGTCACACGACCGTGTCTCTAGGCTATGTGAACCTAATTGTCACCTAAATCATATAGACTACAAGGTCGTGTGTTAGATCGTGTGTACTATAAATACCTTTTCAAACAAGTTACATATCCTTAAGTTATTTACCCCACAAGAAAACACTAAACCATTCTTCAACATATCCAAATACATCAAAAATATGCCAAAACTTGACTAAAATCATCCATCCTAAGTGCCTAACCAATGTACCGTTATGGCACCATCACAACCAATTCAAAATATACAACCTAACCATTCATACAAGCATATATCATCTTTATGCATTTTACTAAGAATGCTTCCAAATCCCTTGCCTTTTTACAAGCCTATAACATGTATTAACCCATACCAAATTTGATCATATATGTCTCAATGATACAATTATATTAGTCCATGTTCAAAGCTTACCTTATCTATGAAACAACTTAATCTAATAAAATGCATATATCACAATTAGTAACTAGCACATACTATGCATTTCATCCAAGAATATCATTTCCCAGCCATTCCATGACCTAAAATCAAGCATACTATTACAATACCTACTTTCATCACTTACCATATATGCATAACATAGTAATCTTTAAATTCAACCTATTATATGACAACCATTATATTACAATACAACTTCAACTTATAAATTCAAACCAACAACCCAAAGATAGCCTATATACATGCCATAAAACCAGAATAAATTAATAAAAAATCTACTGAGATTGAAGCTTGATAGTGTGAGTCTTGAAGTTGATATGATTGCCTAGTCCTACAAAACATCAACTATAGAAATAGTAAATGAAAAAGTGTGACAGCCCCAAAGTGACCCTAGTCGGAAAATGGTTTTGGGACCACTAAACCGAGTCACCAAATTATTTGAATGTGATATTTATTGTCTAAAATATGTGAAATGAATGTGCAAAAATTTTTAAGCTTCGATTTAGTTAATTGCATGTGAATGGAGTACATAGGACTTATGTGAGAAAATTTAGAAATGTGCTAGGCAAATGTAAAGTGGCCTATTAGTGTATGTATGAAAAAGGGGGGGACTTGCATGTCAATTTCCCCCCCATCTAGTAGTGGCCGGCCATGAGCATGGGTGGACAAAATGTTATGGCTAAAAAACATGTCATAAACATGTTGGGGTAGTGCATTATGTAAGGAGTAATAGAATAAAAAGCATGGGCAATAAAATATTAGTGTTAGTAGGATGAGAAACAAAAAAAAAAAGAAAGGATGTGTGTGATTGTTCCCCATTGCCGTGAGTTGAGGGAAAGAAGAAAAAAAGTGTCCATCATTTTCACTTCTTTTGGCTGAAAGTTCTAAGGAAGAAAGAAAAAATGTGTCCATCCTTTTTCCATTCTTCTTGACCGAAAATTCAAAAGAAAGAAGGGAGGAAATGTTGAAGAGATTCGGCCATGCTTGTAGCTAGGTGAAGGTAAGTTTGATGTTGTGCCATGAGATTCATGCATGTTTTTTTTGTTAGCTTGAGTTCTAACTAGCCCATGGTTCAAATCTTTACTATGTCATGGAGATGATATTCGGCTAAGGTGGATTTGTGTTGATGTTATTTGCATGCTAAAAGTGAAGCTTGTAATGATGCATGTGATGGTGGATTGATAACTCTTGAATCTCCTTTTTAGCATCCTTGAGTGAGACATTAAATTCCTTGTTCAACCATGACCAAAATCGAAATGGTAAGGTGTTGTGATGCATTCGGCCATGGTAGGAAATAGAAGAGAAATAAGGTTGTTTTTAGATGAAGTAGAGTCTAACAAATGAGCTCGTATGTGCATTAGTTGCTAAATGGAGAAGAATCGGCTAGCAAGTTGTGTGCTAAGGCCGAATATAATTTTGTATATTATGGGTAATGCATGTGTTGAATTAGTGTAAAGCGGAGAGGATGCTTTAATAGTGTATATATGTGTATTAGCCAAGTTTTGAACTAGGAACAAATGGTGTTTAGTCAATACAAGTGACCATACTTGTAGAATGTATTAAGTGTTGCAATCGGCCTTAGCATAGATGTGTATGTTCGGCCACATGAATGAGTACATGAGTTGATGGGTATGTTCGGCCATTGGTAGCCTATTGATGGCTTTAGCTTGACTTAGAAAATTCGCTAAGGGGAATATTAGCTAGTATGTTGAATTCGATTCGTGATTTCGTACATATGTGACTCTAATGTCTAATGTATATATGGGCTAAGTACCTTGAGCTTCTCTTTGATGTTCAAATGAATTGTATTAAATTGCTTGATGTGATTAAAATGTGTATGATCATTGTGTATTTGAGCTAAAGGTGGCCATATGACCTATCAAACTCCTTGTCATATTCGCCATAAGCTAGCAAAATGAGACTTTAATAAGTTAAATTTGTTTGAATTAGCTCAAGAGCTTAGGGGACCATAGTTGGATAAGGGAAAAGAAAAAGTGATCGAATAGCAGTTGAAGCCGTTCGACAACATCCGAGGTAAGTTTTCGAGTAATGGAACTTGGATTATGATTTGATTAGATCATGTTTTAAGCAAATCAAAATCATGCTCTTTGTGTGTGGCTATTGAGCCGAAATTGCAAGTGTGATAAGTGTTTTGTGTTTGAGTTTTGCTAATGAAAATGAAATCTGAATGTGTCATGATTTATTGATAATTGTGCTTGGTTATTGAATGATGTCCGGCTAAGTCCCGAAGGCTTTGTGCTAAGTGACTATATCCGGACTAAGATCCAAGGCATTTGTGCGAGTTACTAAATCCGGGTTAAGTCCCAAAGGCATTTGTGCGAGTTACTAAATCGGGTTAAGTCCGAAGGCATTTGTGCGAAGTTACTATAACCGGCTATGTCTCAAGACATTTGAACGAGTAGCTATATCCAGTTAAACTCGAAGGTACGTGATTCGGGAATGATTGAACTTGCTGTAAAATTTCAGTTAATACGCTTGTGAAATCCCAACAATGAGGTATGTTTCAGTATGTGCTTTGAATTAGTTGAGCCCTTACAAATAAGTATTCGCCGGTTGATAAATGAGCTACCGCCTTTGGCTAAGTTGATCTTTGTGTATGAATATAAGGGTTGGTAATGTGAAGTAAGTATGATATTGAGAATTTGTGCATATGAAATTATCTGTTTAGCCACATGAATGCTATACTTTGGTTGTGTTTAAATTCATGGCTCAAACTTACTAAGCATTAAATGCTTACTCCGTTTTCTTTGATTTTCTGTTTTATAGATTTTGGTTCTTCAGCTATCGGACTCGGGATTTTGAAGTCGAAGTCTCCCACACTATCAAAGCTCCTTTTGGTATACTTTTGGTTGAACTTTGAAATGGCATGTATAGGACTACCCTTTTGTTGTAGGTCATGTACCTTTCGGTTTTGTGTAAATTTGGATAGCCATGCGAAAATGGCTTAAGTATACTTTGGGCATGGTATTATAATCATTGTATGTTGTTCATTAAGAGGTATGGAAATGTTTGGAAACGATTAGCCATTGGGATGGTTAATCATGATCATATTTTGTGCTATTTATGTTAAAGGGCTAGTTGAATCATGGAAACTATGAAATAGGTAAAGCCTACCTTAAAGACAGATGCTGACAGCTGCAGTGATGTGGATGTGAAAAATCACTAAAAATAGTAGGAATGGAATTAAATAGTGAATAAATTATGTAAACGAACCTTGACAAGTCTATTTTCATAGAGAAGTAACGAAATGATCATATGAACAGTATGTTAAGTGATATTTAAGTTTTCGTGAGACAGGGCCAGAACGGTTTCTGGAGTCCCTATTCCTACTTTAGAAATTCATTATAAATTGACCAGAGATTATTAGAATTCATGCCATATATTTATAGATTCCTTTTCAAGTCTAGTTTCTATAGAAACAAACGGCATAAGTATTGAAGCCCTGTACAGGGAGATATCCAAATCGTAATGCAGGAAGGTCAGTGTAGTCGCACCCTGTAACAGGGGAGACTTTAACTAATAAACTGTACTAATTGGCCTGACAAAAAATTCTAGAAAAAAAATTTTTAGATGGATATATGAGTCTAGTTTCAGGGAAAAATCACGAAACTGATTTTCGAGTTGTGGAACTCAAGATATGATTTTTAAGGTGACAGTGACACAGTTAACCGGCTGTCTGGAAATTTTTAAAATGAACTGTGCAAGTAAGTGGATTAAGCCCGTTAACCGCTCGTGTCCGACTCCGGCGACGGTCTCGAGTACGGGGTGTTACAAAAAGAGTAAGCTTATACAGCTTAGTAAGTTCATAAGTACTTAAATAAAACTCTCACCTCAATTTACAATTAAGTACAACTAATGTAACTAATGTAATATGATTTCCTATCAAGACATTTACAACAACAAGGTGAGCACTTCACGTATCGATTGGATAATCTCTCAATCATTTAGTACAACATACTTTCGCATCATTCAATAGGAAAAATCCAACATATAAATCATATTAATCAATCGATCATGTCAATTCATATTCACAATCATATACCATTTCTTTTAAATATATAGCTCTATCACCACAAATCACATTTACAAAATGAGTGTTTTATACATATAACTATGAACTTTACAGTCATTGTGATATCATTTCAAAACAACCTTTAAGCACATATTCATTATTTATTCAATTTCATCAGTTAACATTTCAATAGTTATATAAACACATCATTTCCAAGCAATTCAAGAAGTCAATACATATACTTTCTTTTATAAACTATAAAATAATTTATAAAATAAAATAGTTTATAGTTATAAAAACTATAGCAAAATAATTTGGATACTCGAGTAACTACACCACACCAGTGCCATAGTGCTATCAAAGAAACCAGATTGAAAATAGAGACACCGAAGTGTAAATAGAGGCACCAAAGTGCAAACCTGTACAAGCGCGCATTCTAACCCTATTAGCATGCCAATTGTATCCTAATCGTTTACTACGTTAAAACAAGTATTTTAACAGAATTCGTTTCACTTATAAACCATAACATTTCCATGTTATCCATACACATACTGTAAATAAATCACGTTCATTCTGAATTACCTATGCATCATATTTCACTAGAATTTAACAGTTCTCAATTTAGTCCTTTCCCACATTAGCAATTATTTATAGTATTTCAATGTCAACTCACAATATCACCAACATATGCATATATATAAACATAATTCAACAAAAAAAATACATAAAAACTCATTTTAATACACTGTGAACTTACCTAATGCAACTAGCAAGCGAATTTGTTCATAAGGACTATTCTATAATTTTTCCTCTTCCTCCGATTTTCCTCTGTACGATTCAATCCTTGATCTATATAATAATTTATTTCACATTAAATTTTATCACTTTAAAACATTTAAATTCATGAATATAATATATTTGATTAATTTTGCACAAATTTCCTAAAATTTTGCATTTTATTCATTTTAGTCCCTAAAGCTGAAACTATTATTTCTTTCAAAATCAAGCTTTGATTTTCAATCCCATTAAAATTTTATCATGAACAACCCTCTAAAAACCAAATTTATAGAAATTTAATGTCACTTTTAACAACTTTTCATTTTAGTCCCTAAATGCAAAACTAACAAAATTCACTTAACAAAATTGTCCTAAAACATTTCCAAACTTCAAAATCTTCCATTTAAAATAAAGAACATCCAAAAATAATCAATGAATATTTTAAAAAACTTTAAAAAATTTGAAAATAGAGATATGAGATAATTGAACCTGGTTACAACAATTTAAAAAACATAAAATTTACTAGAAACAATTTAGAAAATGATTACCATGCTATAGTTCTAATCATGGCCAAATATTTGGTTCTCACAAAATGATAGTTTCGGTGGAACAAAAGAGACATTGAAGAAGATGACATCTTTTTCCTTTAAAATCCTTAAGCCCACTTTAATCATACACTTTAGCTAATAAAATCAATAATACTTAACTTTTACATCTATTATGATTTAGTCCTTTTTTCCTTAATTAACTAACAATTCATTAAAATTATCATTCACCTATATATTAGCTCCTTAAATATTCAATAATAATATTTTTGAGCTCAGTTTATGAAAACGAGGTCCCGATACCTTATTTTTCAAAACCATTATCTTTCGGTACGCATAACTTGTACCTTGACTAACTACTAATTAATAAAATTTATTAAACCACGATTCACTATTATACTATATTTAACTCATAAATATTAATTAAATATATCTATAGACTCTCTTGTCAGAATTATGGTCCGGGAGCCACTATTTTTGACACCACTGAAAAATAGGTTGTTACATTTCGTTAGGTTCGTTACAGTCTATTAAGATTCTTAAGTGGAAATAGGAACATGTTGCGATGGACTTCAAATCAAGAATACCGTTATCTCTGAAAAAAGATTCACTTTGGGTAATTATTGATAGATTTACAAAAAAAAAAAAAACAACTCATTTTATTCTAATTTGAACAGATTATTCATTTGAGAAGCTATTTTAGTTATACGTTTTTGAGACTGTTGGATTGCATGGCATGTCATTATATATTATTTTTTACCATAACCTGAGGTTTACTTCCAGGTTTAGGGTAAGTTACATGAGACCCTAGGTGCTAGATTGAATTTCTTACAACATTTCATTCTTACCATTAATATAGTTTGCATTTGGTAATTGTTATCAATGGAGTAATAAAATGGCACTATGAAGCTTTATACAAATGTAATTACAAAATTTCTTTATACCGATCATAATTGAATGATGAGAAACTGGGAGGAACTGATTGTTATGTGAAACAGAAAGAAAGGTTCAATTTATTGATAATGTTTGAAAGCCGCCTCTGATCGTCAAAAATTTTATAATGATTTGGAAAAGAAAAGATATCGAGTTTCATATTGGTAACAAAATATTTCTAGAAGTCTCCCTATAGAAAAAGGTATTACGGTTCAATAGAAAAGGGAAGCTTAATCCGAGAATTGTTTAACCATATAAAACTATCAAGAGAATTAGTAATGCGAGTCGCAATCAATTAGTCTTGTGGCTTACAAAATTAGCAGTATCTTTGGAGCTTGCAAAGATTTATTATGTTTTCCACGTTTCGATGCTATGACGGTATAGGTCAGATTCCTATTATATGATTACTTTTGATGAGATAGAAATACAACCTGACTTATTATATCTAGGAGAACTAGTCAAAATTTTTAGCTTTGGGAATAGAAGAACTACAAAATTAATGACTACTGTTAATGAAAGTTCTATGGCACCGATATGGAACTTAAGAAGCTGCATGGGAAAAATGAAAAATGTAACGCCCCAAAATTCTTGTTTCGACTTTTATGGAAATGTGACATAAATATCTGTCTGCTTCAGTGATTAAGTGTTTTGGGTGTGTATGAGAGGTCCCAAGTTCAAGCCTTGTCTTTGGCCAATTTTGGTATTTTTCTGACTTAAGCTTTATACTTGCTCAATGGGCTCATATTTAATTATTGGTAGAATCATATCAGAATAGGTCTGTTGCTCTGGTGGTTAAGTTGAGTGTTAGTTTGCTAAAGGTCTTGTGTTTGAGTCTTTGTGCAAGCAAGATTGCAATTATTTTTGCTCTGCTAGCTTGTAGAGTTTGAGTGGAGTAGGGTTTCTGGTAGTGGGGATTAGAGGGAGAAAAATATGGGATTTGGGAGTTAGTCTGATAAAATTCTTTTTGTTTTCAAAATTAATTTCTTTTCTTTCCCAAAATTTTTCCCTCTTTCCCAAAATAGTTGACGTCAGTTTCTCTTTTTTCTTTTTCCTAAATTTTGTTCTATTTCCAATTCTGTTGATTTTGCTATGGAATTCCTGCATTTTTAAGTTTTTCATTATCTATCGTTCAAGTGGTAAGTGAAGTTTTTAAGCATTCTGCAACTACTGTTTCCCTATCAGGACTTAGGTATATCTATTGTTTTGGCAGTGGCAAATCATGAAGTTCGGGTTTCTCCCTTCGCAGATTTCTAATCAGAATTGTACGGAGAGTTGGGGTAAGTGTAAGATGCTCGAATGATTCTGTAGTTTCGAATTAATCATGACTTAAGTCGGATCCTAACTTTGATATGTCAGTTATAGGTTTTGGTTGTCTCAGGATTACATTAGCTGTGAAAACAAACCAGGTGTGTACCTGAAAATGTAGAAAATGGGATTCAGCGAAAGCTGAAATAGCGATTGTCGATGCCACACAGGTATGTGGTCTCTCGTGTGGTAGGCTGTGTGCGACGACACAGCCGTGTGGTTGACGAAGGCCAGGCGTGCACAAGACATAGCTATGTAATGGCCAGGTAGGCCATGTGCAACACACGGGCTTGACCGAATTGGGTCGTGTGGGCCACAAGGGCGTGTGAGTTCACATGGGTTGTAACCTCCCAAACCCGGCCTAGACGTTATGGCTAAATTGAGAAGGCTACATTAGCCACCAAAATGGCTAAACTAACTTACGTTACTATTTAAGACTTTTAAAAAAACTCATTTTAGAGAAAACCCTAGTTATACTTTGAGTTAGCTTAAAAGCATTCATTCATTAGGTCGTGTATGCTTAGGATTCATTTTTTCGTTGACAGTGATATTTTAGAAAAATCGTTTGCTTGTCGCTCTTTTGAAAAAAAAACTCGAAGTTAAACAAATGCAGTAGAAAAACCATTTTTCGAGTCATTTTGGAAAATTAGTTTCCTTATCTATTTGTTTTTCAAAAACAGTTCATTTGCAATGCAGTGGAAACTAGGGAACAATATCAAATTTTACTTAAGCCCGATATCATGCATTATCCTGTTATTATGCTTGAGTAATTCATGCATGCAAAAATTCCCAAAAGAAAAGTTAACAAGCCACGGATTAGAGATAATTAAAAGTTACATGCCAAAACCAATAAAGACTTAATAATACTTATTAAGAATAGTCTAAGGTCCAAGGTGATTATTCGAATGTCGAGCCCTGTCCTAATTTTGAGGTTTACCTGAAAAGTTAAACACTATTAGGGGGTGAGCTTATGAAAAGCTCAGTGTGAGTCTAATAATTATTTAAACGGGGAAAAAACATCAAATACAGTTAAACATATTAGCATTAACAGAAGAAAACAGAACCATCATAGGAATATCATGTCATTACATAGCCATTATCAGATTGATGTCAAACGTTGTATGAGCATAGGTCATCACTCATTCGAGTAACAATCATTAATTTCGATACCATTCAATACAACAAAATATAATGTGTAGCATAAATCAATAACACTCGAATATGTCGTGCACATGATGCAATGCAAAAAGATTCCTACCCATACCATTCGCTACACACCACGAATTCCCCAGAACCCGTCTGCCAAAATCCAAAACATTAGGAGCATAGCTCGATATGGTAAAACCACCGAATAATCAATAATGCAGAAAATCTGATGGATATCAAATAGTACGATACAATCGCCAATAACATGTAATATGCGATAAAATCGCCAATCCCCTTGGTACTCCAGGTGCAGTGCACTGACTATAAATAATGGGGACTTAATATATCATCGGTACTCCACGGAACTCCTCCTTCAACCATAAAATCCCAACCCAATGCATATGCAATATATCACACAATCTCATGCATAATCATATATCAGTACTTTTTACTTTCATTTGACATGCTCAACATGTCCTTAATTATCACATACTTCCAGTAAATGGAAATAGTGTTCCAATCTTTCAAATTACCATTGTGTTGGTATCAATCAATATCGTCCAATTTCACAAACTTTACGGGTTTTCATTGTGCATAAATAACACCCTTTTCAGTACACAATATAACAAACATCTCATGCATTTAAATCATACATAAGCTTAATAACTCAACACATTGTATCATTTAGTCAAACATTCTCATATCTCTTAACTTAAATATGCAGTTACAAACTCAATCAAACATTCATACTATCAAACTAGCAATTTTGCCAACATGTCAGTCTTTTAAGGCTCAAAACATACTTGGTTCGGCCACTCACAAAATCAATAATTTGGCTATTAAGCCAATCCAATCAGAAAGTTAATTTATCAAATATAACATGATATTTAACATTTTCAAAAAAATTTATGAGTTTAGGACCGATACCTTATTTTTCACTTCCTCGCAGCACACTAGCAAATCTTCCAATTTTCCTTAATAATTCCTTAGACGAACCTAAACCAAAATTCAGTATAAATTCAATAAATTTACCATTAAACCAGACCCCAAACACACATTTATGAGTTCAAACCAATCGTTGAAATTATAACTATTTTATGAATCCAAACTAGTTAGATTCCTTACACTGTGTGACAGCCCTAATTTGACCCTAGTCGGAATGTGGTTTCGGGACCACAAAACCGAGTCATAAAATTTAGTTAAAATTTTAATTGCATATCTTATATGTGTGATAGTACTTGTATAAAAAAATTTGATGTTTTAATTTTATCTTAGGAATGTGAATTTTGCTTGAAAGGATCTAGTTGAGAGACTTAGAAAATTATGATAGGTAAATAAGTAAGGACCAAATAGTATTAAAATAGGAAAGTTTGGGTTTGCATGTCAAAGTGCCCAGTTCATGTTAAGTGGCCGGCCAAGCATGGTTCCATTCCTCCAAGTTTATGTTGTTTATTATTTAATATTGGTAAGTAAATTAAAATAAATTAAAGAAAGGAATTAAAAAGGAAAAGATGAATAAAATAAGGAGGGAAGAGGGAGTGTTCATCTTTTTTTTCTTTGGCTATTGCCGTGAGTGAGGAGAAGGAAGGGAGATTTGGTTATTTGATTTTGGCTTGGAAGATGGCTAGAATGAGGTATGTATTGAATGATTCTTGAAAATCTATGCATGTTTGAGATGGTTAGTTCAAATTCTACTCATCCTATAGATTAGACTTAGGATTTTGAGGTTGAAATTCGACCAAGAAGCTTGAAACTCTTAGTAGATGTGTTAATGTCATTAAAATGGATAGTAATGTAGGATATGGTGAGTGGTTAATTGCTTTTAACTTGAAAGTTGAGGTTAAAATGGGTTAAGTGATTGCTGAATCTAATTTAGGGTGGAGGATTGTGTTCATGTTATATTGGATAGGTAGAGGTTGTAATGAGGTTGAAATTGTTGAATTGTTAGTTGGGTAACAAATGAAGCAATCGGCCATATGGGGTAAAAATGGGATGTTCATTTTAGTTGTTGTTTCATTTTTGTGAGAAATGGGTCAAGTGTTCATGAGATGAAATTTTGTGATTAGATGAATTAAAAGTAATAGTATAGTTGATATATATATATATAGAGAGAGAGAGAGAGATATAGATATACATATTCGGCCATCACTTAGGAGCTTATGTGATGTTGAGTTTAAGCTTTGCATATTCGGCTATATATACATATATATGTAAGCCCATTCGTGATATTACCTTAGGACTATGTATATATAACCGACAAAAAAATGGGAAAAACTAGTAAAGGTGATTGCCGAATGTCCAAGTATACATATGCATGTGTGATTGGATTATTGAAAGTATGGTAATTGCATAAGGTTATTAGCGAATAGCTAAGAACATAAGGTAGCAAGATAAAAATTTTACCATGCCGTTCAGTATGTCATAAAATCATTAAAATGTGAATACCAATATATGTAGCAAAGCGGTTGAATGAGTTAATTTATTTGTTTAAGCTCAAGATCCTAAAGGAGAGCGTCCAACAAGGGAAATCAAAGGTCATCGAGTAGCCGACTTGGAATTATTTTACCCAACACAAGGTAAGTCATTAAGCATATAGTTGGTATTGATTTAAATGATCGTAATACCTATGCAATTGTGTTTAATGAGATGAAATGTATACAAATGTATATGTATGTAGAGATGAAATTGTCGAATGTAAAAAGGAAGTGAAGCGTATAGAGTGGCTAGTTTTCGGCACTAAGTGTGCGGGCAATAAGTGTTCACGGTTGTGAGATTGGCACTAAGTGTGCGGGCTTGAAATGCATGGCACTAAGTGTGCGAGTTTAAAGTACATGGCACTAAGTGTGCGTGGTTGATTATTAAGCACTATGTGTGCGAACCCACTATATATATATATATATATATATATATTTTCTATCAATTATTTATATTAAGGGTGTGACCTTACCAAGTCGATTTCGGACAGCGGAAAGGGTAAGTACCTTGAGTTCATGGCTAATAGGTGCTATGTTTATATTTGGAGTTGAGCGTGGTAAGTTTTGAACCTATGTGATGATTATAATTGAAGTCACGTACATAAGGTTCATCGTGGAATAGGTGAAAGTTCGCTTAGTTGTATGATTGTAACGAAAATAAAATGATGTATGGAAATGCCTCAATTATTCTATTGAATAGCGTATGAAATGTCAATGTAGGACTTGGAATGAGATTGAATCGTAAGGTCTAAGAAACTATGGCATAGTTCGGTATGGATGGAGTACTTAGCCTCATTTCGTTGTTTCCTCTTGTGAAAATTTTATTAATGGATGGTAGTGTAATGCTTATGACTTACTGAGTTATATACTCATTTGGTGTTTGCTTGTCACCTATTTTAGGTTTCTTGGACTCGACTTTTTCTGTATTCGGGACCGTCATCGAAGTCATCACACCGGCTAGCAACTTTTGGTATTTTCTTCTTAGTTGGTCTAGGAGAACATTTCGGCATGTATAGGCTATTATGTTTTGTTGAAATTTGGTATGTAAACTTTTAGCCATGCGAAAATGGCATAAATGTTCGGTTGGAATTGGTTCTATGATGTTTGGACACAAGTCTTGGTAATTCGGTTTTGGTTGAGTATTGGTTGAGGCCTACTGATTATTATGCCATATGTCATGGCTGATTATTTTCGGTGTTAAATTCATGATTTGGTAATAGTGTAGTGGGGAGATGCTCGGTGATGATTAGCCTTTGGCATGGCTAGTCATGGTCATAAATTGTGACATGTATGATGAATTATTAGTTAGATCAAGGAAAAATCATGAAATAGGCATAGTTTGTTTTAGTAACAGATGCTGACAGCAGCAGTGATGTGAGATTGAAAAATCACTAAAAATAGTAGAAATGGAATTAAATAATGAAAAAATTATGAAATCGAAGCTTGATGAGTCTGTTTTCATATGGAAGAAACGAAACGACCATATGAGCTGTATGTTAGGAGTTAATTAAATTCTTGTGAAACAGGGCCAGAGCAATTTCTGGATCCCCTGTTTTTATTTAGAAAATTCACCGTAAATTTTATCGAGACAATTAGAGGTCGTGCCTTATATGTACAAATTCATTATCGAGTCTAGTTTCATTAGAGACAAACGGAATAGGCATTGAAGCCCTGTATAGGGAGATATTTAAATCGTAAGGTACAGAGGTCAGTGTAGTCAAACCTTGAAACAGGGGAGACTTTAACAAATAAACTGTACTAATTAGCCCAACAAAAAAATTCTACAAAAATTCCCCCATATTGATATATGAGTCTAGTTTCGGGGAAAATTTACGGAATTGGATTTCGAGTTTCAGAACTCAAAATATGATTTTTAAAGCGACCACGATACAGTAGCCAACTTGCCTGGAACAAAAAAAAAATAGGGGGAAATAAATGAAGTAAGCCGGTAACACCTCGTGTTCGATTTCTGGTAACGGCCATGAGTTCGGGGTGTTACACACTATATCAATACAAACTATACGTACAATCATTCTTCACCTTTTCAGATGATTTGAGGCATTTGGATCGAAAAATAATTCAATAATATACTGGAAAATTAGTATCTAATTAATGATTAAATTCCTTCATTTAATCAAATCATAACCTTTACCCAACAACTATGTCAAAATAACAAACTAGTTACCCTTAATTGCACTTACGCTTCACAATTTGTGGGATCCGAATGGCCAATCAATCAAGAATGTTTTTCCCTAATTGAAATGGGTTTAAAATATGATTAGGAGGGTTCAAGAACTCAAATTAATTTTGGAAAAATATAGAGAAGAACCAAGAAACAAAACAACCCCTTTTTTTGCCCATAGGTGCACGCACCACCACTCGCGGTGGCCAAAATTGGGGCTGAATTTTAAAATGGTTTGAGATCTCATTCAATTCTGGAAAAATACCTTTAAAATTATTTAAAATCCACCAAATTCAAGATTTGGAAATTTAGGCTTTGAATGGACAATATTAATTAAGAAATTCAATAGTGAAGAGACTTGACCCAAGCTAGTTGAGAGAAACGGCAATGGCACTTTCTTGGCAATGTTCGGGATCGATCTCAGAGTTCAAGATTTCAAATTTGGGGCTGATTCCAATGAGGAAAAATGGCAGTAATATGTTCGAGAATATGTTAACAAATTTGGTGGCAAAAAGAAAAGGAAGAAAGAGATGGTAAAACTAGGTGTAGGCGACGACAACAATAGGAGAAAGGAAGAAAATTGAAGAGAAAAGAGGAGAGGAGGAGGGTGAATAGCTTGGATAGCACACGCATTAAAAAAACAAGGGATTTTGTAAAATTTTATTATTTCGCAAAGGAAGTGATTCGAACTTGGGACCTTATTTAATTTCCACGCTTTCTTATATTTCTTTTAATCATTAGGCTTTTTTCTCATTCTTGAAATAATTTTGCAATAATTATTTTTAAAAAAATTAAGGCATTATCACACTCTCTCGATTCACAAACTCGATTCTACTAATCCTCAATTTTTGGGATGTTACACGGATAGCCCACACTGGCGTGTAGGAATTTGGGCCAGGCCGTGTGATCCATATGGGCCAAGGTCAATCTGGGCATGTGGGCCCATTTAGTAAAATGTTTCCTAGGGTTACACAGGTCGCCCAAGTCGATTGTGAACCTACTGTAGGGTTAATAAACGCTACTTAGACCCTAAATCATGTGACTTAAATATATATTGTGTGTATTGAGCATGTTAAATTTATACATGTTTACTGATCTGTATGTATATCTGCATTGAGCATGTTTAGTTACATTGGCATTGGGTTGGGATGATTGATTATTGGAGGAAGTGTACTAAAAGGCTGTCATACCTATTATTTGGCAGCTCAACTGCAATATTACTGATATGTGCCGCTTTCAGTACGACTTGGTGTGTAGGGCTGGGTGGGTGTTTTAAACCCCATATGGTATGTAGGGATGGTCGAAGATGGTGTGTAGAGGCTAGTGGGTAGGATACTATTTTCTGTTACTACATACATATTGTATCTGACATGGGCTAAGGCCCTAATTTATAACTGAAATTATACTTGAATGGGTAAGGCCTAAACTGTATTTGAATCTGTAATGGGCTTAGGCCCCAGACTGCATTTGATTGATAACTTTTGTTTGACTGTAGATTACACACTAAGTTTACGTAAACTCACCCCTTTCTGTTTTATCTGTACAAGTAATCCCCATACTTAGAGGGATCAATGCGGCGGAGGACTCAACTGTGACCACATATCTATTAAACTGCTTTAAATTCATTTTTGGTTTCTATTTACTGTTTTTGATGTAATTTGGGACTTTTGGACTATGTGTCTTGATTTTGGATTTTAACTATTTTCATGAACCTTTAAACTGCAAAACTCAACGAAAACTTGATTTATTTAAAAAACAACATTTTCCTAAACATGAATGGTTTTTCTTAAAATATCACTATTATGTTTATAAACGAATCAAATTAATGAGAGGATAATTTTAAAACTGACGAGAGATAAATAGAAGCTAATAAACGAAAACGGTTTTAACTTGATGGTTCAATTTCAAATTTCATCCATGTGACATCGCTAGATTCGGCCATAATGTCTAGTCGGGTTTAGGGTGTTACATTTAGTGGTATCAGAGCCAGGTTACAAAATTCAGCTGTAAATTTTGGGTTTTAAAACTTGGTTTTTAATAACTGATTTTTAAATAATTTGAAATGATTTGACTGAGAATGTGGTACACCGAGTATCCAGCACCAATCCTGTAAGTATTTGATAAACTGTTATAGTATTATAGATAGTTTGTTCTGAAAACACTCTAGTTAGTGTATACTAAAACTGAAATGAAACTGAAACTGATAGAGACTGTACTTGTGAAAAACAAACTCTGAATTTATGATACTGCATTACATAAAACATCTATTAATAAATATAAAAACTGTAACTGATTCATAAAATTCATAATATAGATAAATCTGAATAGACATGAGCGCACGAGGTATATGTGGAGTGGTATTAGAGGCCGAGGTAGAGGCCGTGGGGGGCTCGAGCTGAGTCCTCTTCACTAGGCAGTATGCCGAACCTAGATACAAGTAAGGCGCCGGTGTCACTTGCTACTGAGACTGGGTCTTAAGATCGCATGGCTGGGGATGACACATTATCCCAGGCTATGTCAAGGAAACTGGAGAGGGTCGCTAAGCCTAACACTGAATTTGAGGGCCGAGCATCGGTTACAAAATGACTCGGTCCAATGGAGCTGAACTTTTTAAGGGTGTCATTGGAGTCACCCCTAATGTGGCTAAGTACTGGATGGAGGCTACTGAGAGGATAATGGATGATTTACACTGTACCCCTAAGTAGAAATTGAAGGGTGCAGTCTTGTTGCTTCGCGATGAGGCCTATCAGTGGTGGCTGACCGTTAAGGAGGGTACTCAGCCCGATCGTCTATCTTGGGAGTTCTTTAAGTCTGCCTTTCAAGGGAAGTATGTGGGAGCAAGTTACATTGATTCTCGTAGGCATGAGTTTCTAAACCTCACTCAGGGGACCTATCAGTGGTCGAGTATGGGACTGAATTTCTGAGACTAAGCCGTTATGCGCGAGGTATGGTGGTGTCTGAGTATGAGAGATGTGTCTGTTTTAAGGATTGCTTAGGGATAATCTAAGGGTGCTGATAGCTCCACAGAGGGAGCGAGAGTTCTTCGTTCTGGTAGAAAAGGTGAAGATCGCCGAAGAGGTTAAGTGCATTAAGCGCTAAAAAAGAGATCGTGAGAGGAGTAAGAACAAGAGGGATTTGGAGTCCTCGAGTTCGGTACAGATGCTTAGGAAAAACGCTAGGACTAATGGGTCAGTTAGAGCTGGGCCTTCTGTTGCTCCTACTGGATTGCAGCCGTGTGGAGATTGTGGTAGACCCCATCAGGATGAGTGTTGGAGTAGGACTGGGGCGTGTTTGAGGTGTGGGTCTTTAGAGCACGTCATTCGGGAGTGTCCGCTAAGGGCCGATTAGATGCAAGTTCCAGGTTCTGGTACTGCATAGCCACAGAGGGTAGTTCTACAGCCACTGAGGGGCCATGGTCAGGCTAGGGGTGGTGACGATATGGGCAATGGGCAAAGAGCAACTAGCAAAGGTGCTGGACAGATTGAGGCAAGGCAGTCTGCTCTTGTTTATGTTGCTCATCGCCGAGAGAATAGAGATACTCCAGACATCATTACCGGTACATTCTTCATTTATGATGTACCCTATTTTGCTTTGATAGACATAGGTTCCACACATTCCTATGTAGCTAGCACTGTGTCTGAGAACTTGGAGATTTTGGTTGAGAGTACTTCTAGTGAGGTGACTGTACTGAGTCCACTGGAGCAATCGATTCTGGTTAGCAAACTGTATAGAGATGTTCCATGAAAGGTTTAAGGGTCGGTATTTCTGGCTAATCTGATGGAGCTTCTGTTTAGGGAGTTCGACCTCATTCTAGGTATGGACTGGTTTGTGAAACACCGTTTCAGTCTGGACTATGTGACTAAGAGGGTCATCTTCAGAATTAAAGAGGATAATGAGGTAGTCATGATTGGAGAATGTCAGAATTATTTAGCTAATGTGATCTCTGCACTGGTGGCTGAAAAACTGGTTCGTAAGGGATGTAAGACATTCTTGGCCTATATTAGTGTTGCCATTTCTGGGGACTTTACTGTAAAGGACATCAAAACTGTAAGGTATTTTTCGTACGTCTTTCCTAAGGAGCTACCTGGTTTACCTCTGAATTGGGAAGTGGAATTTGAGATTGAACTTCTTCCTGGTACAGCTTCGGTGCCTATCGCCCTCTATCATATGGCACTGAAAGAACTTATAGAGCTTAAAGCTCAACTTCAAGAGTTGCTAGACCGTGGCTTCATCCGTCCGAGTGTGTCTTCGTGGGGAGCGTCAGTTCTATTTGTTAAGAAGAAGGATAAGACCATGAGGATGTATATTGATTATCGGTAGTTGAATTGTAACACCCCGTACCCGAGTCCGTTACCGGAATCGGACACAAGGTGCACACAGACTTAACTATTTTCACAGTCCATTTAGAAATTTCCAGACTAGCTGGTCACTGCGTCACTGTCGCCTTAAAAATCATATCTTGAGTTTCAAAGCTCGAAAATTTGTTTCGTAATTTTTCCCTGAAACTAGACTCATATGTCCATCTACAGATTTTTTTCTAGAATTTTTGGTCAAGCCAATTAGTACAGTTTATTAGTTAAAGTCTCCCCTATCCCAGGGTTCGACTACATTGACCTTCGTGTGTTACGAATTGAATATCTCCTTGTACAGGGCTTTAATACTAATGCCGTTTGTTTCTATAGAAACTAAACTCAGAGAGGAATCTATACATATATGGAATGACTCCTAATTATATCTGGTTAATTTACAATGAATTTCCAAAGTCGGAATAGGGGATCCAGAAACCGTTCTGGCCCTGTTTCACGAGAACTTTAATATCTCTTAACATATAACTCATATGACCGTTTCGTTTCTTCCACATGAAAGTAGATTCATCAAAGTTCATTTAAATAATTTATTCACTATTTAATACCATTCCTACTATTTTTAGTGATTTTCACATCCACATCACTGCTGCTGTCAGCATCTGCCTTTAAGGTAGGCTTTACCTATTTCATGATTTCCATGATTCAATTGGCCCTTTTGCATACATAGCACAAAGTGTGATCATGATTAACCATCCCAATGGCTAATCGTTTCAAAACAATTCCATACCTCATAATGATCAACAAACAAACGATTATGGTACTAGGCTAAAACGTATATAAGCCATTTTCGCATGGCCATCCAAGTTTACACAAAACCGAAAGGTACATGACCTTCAACAAAAGGGTAGTCCTATACATGCCATTTCAAAGTTCAACCAAAATTGTACCAAAATGGGGCTTTGATAGTGTGGATGACTTCGACTTGATGATCCCGAATCCGATAGCTAACGAGCAAAATCTATAAAACAGAGAAACAGAGAAGACGGAGTAAGCAATTTATGCTTAGTAAGTTTGAGCAAGAGATTCCAGCACAACAAAAGCATAGCATTCATAAAGCTAACGGATAATTTCATACGCACAAATTCTCAATATCATACTCATTTCACATTCCAACCCCTATGTTCATACATAAGGGATCATCTTAGCCAAATACCGAAAACCCATTACTCGACTGAGCGAATATTATTCGAAGGGAATCAACTAATTCCAACACATACGAACATACCTCATTGCTGGAATTTTTCAAGCGTATTAACTGAAAATTTTATAGCAAGATCGCTCATTCTCGAATCACGTACCTTCGGAATTTAACCGGATATAACGACTCGCTCAAATGCCTTTGGGACGAAGCCCGGTTATAGTGACTCGCCCGAATGCCTTCGGGACTTAACCCGGGCTTAGTAACTTGCACAAATGCCTTCGGGCTTAGCCCGGATTTATTAACTCGCACGAATGCCTTCGGATCCTAGTCCGGATATAGTCACTTAGCACAAAGCCTTCGGGACTTAGCCCGGACATCATTCGAATAACCGAGCACAATTATCAATAAATTATGACACATTCGTATTTCATTTTCATTAGCAAAACTCAAACACAAGGCACTATTCACACTTGAAATTTCGCTCAATAGCCACACACAAAGAGTATGATTTTAATTTGCTTTAAACATGATCTAATCAATTCGAATTTAAGCTCTATTACTCAAGTACTTACCTTGGATGTTGTCGAGCGATTTAAATGACTACTCGACTACTTTTTCCTTCCCTTTATCGGATTTAGCTCCCTTTGCTCTTGAGCTTAATTTGACAAATAAATTGATTTAATCATTTGAGCATCGAAGAGGAATTCAAGGTACTTAGCCAATATATATACTCATTAGGCATCAAAGTCGCATATGTACGAATCATGAATCGAACTCAACACATTAGTTAATATTCCTCTTAGCCGAATTTTCTAAGCCAAGAATAGGCATCAATATGCTTGCCTCTAACCGAATGCATGCACACCAATTTCCCCTCATGTGGCCGAATATGCATGTCCATGTTGAGGCCAATTATACACTTATTACCACACAAAAACAGCATACATTTTACTAACTAATGCATTCCATATTGTAACTCAATACACATCTATCATTTCCTTCATAACCGAAACATCATCATAAGTAAGTATATACCTTGAGATAGTATATATATGTCATACCAATACATCATGCTCAAACATATATACATATATATATATGCTAGAGCCGAATCTCAAGTTGATTGTAACTAAACATGAACATGATTTCGAAACACAAATCTTACTTTCCATGCAATGAGCATAAATCACACTTATGGATGTACCATGGCCGAATACATCACGACACCATAATTTTGGTCATGATTACACAAGGAACTTAGTATCTCATTCAAAAATGCTTAAAGAAAATCTAAGAGTCCTCAATCCACCATCACATGTATCATCATCAAGCTTCATATTTAACATGCAATGGCATTAACTCAAAATCCACCTTGGCCAAATACCATCCCCATGATATAACAAAGATTTGAACCATGGGCTAATAAGAACATCAAGTTAGCAACCAAAAACATGCATGAATCTCATGGCACAACATCAAACATACATTAATCTTGATGCAAGTATAGCCAAACCCCTTCCTAATCCTCTTCCAAACCAAGCATGAAGCAAAACTCCTTCCTTATCCTTAGTATTTTCGGCCAAAAAGAGAGTGAAATGGATGAACAAAATTTTTTTGTTTTCTTTCCTACCTACACGGCAATGGGGAGGGAGAGAAGCCTTCACACACACATTTTTTTTTTTATTCCATACTCCTTATTTTATTCATTCCAACATAACCCACTTACAAAACATGTTTCATGACATGATTTTGCCCATAATTCCTTGTCATGGCCGGCCACTAGCTATTGGGGGGGGGGGAATTTGACATGCAAGTCCATTGTTTTGCATGCATGCTTTAATTAGTCATCACACATTTCCCCATCATACTTTCAAAGTTTACTACTAGGTCCTTTCTAGTGAAATTCACATTTATAACTCTAAATCAAAACATCAAAAATGTCACACATGAGTTAACACACATTATAGGAAATAAAATAAATATTAAATTATTTTTATGCCTCGGTTTTGTGGTCCCAAACCACATTCCGACTAGGGTCGTTTTAAGGCTGTCACATGAATAAGTTGACCATTAAGAACAAGTATCCACTTCCAAGGATCGATGACTTATTTGATCAGTTTTGAGGGGCTTCTATGTTCTCTAAGATCGATCTCCATTCTAGGTATCATTAGCTGAGGGTTAAGGAGGCTGATGTACATAAGACTGCATTTAGGACTTGGTATGGACATTACGAGTTCCTAGTTATACCTTTTAGATTGACGAATGCATCAGTTGTATTCATGGATCTAATGAACCGAGTATTTCAGCCTTATCTGGATCAGTTCATCGTAGTCTTCATCGACGACATTCTGGTATACTCTAAGACTGAGGCTGAGCATGATGAGCATCTTAGAGTTGTGCTTCAGATTCTACGTAAGAAGCAACTGTATGCTAAATTCCTCACGTGTGAATTTTGGCTGCGTGAAGTAACCTTTCTAAGATACGTAGTTTCTATTGAAGGCATTCGAGTCGATTCTAGAAAGATAAAACTGTGCTAAATTGGAAAAAGCCTAAGAGTGTATCTGAAATCTGCAGTTTTCTGGGTTTGATGGGTTATTGTCGGCAGTTTGTGGAAGGTTTCTCACTAATTGCAGCGCCCTCAACTAAGCTGCTACATAAGGGTGTTTCATTTGTCTAGACTAATGTGCAGCAGGAGAGCTTTGAGAAGCTCAAGACTGTTCTCACTAATGCTCCTGTTCTGATATAGCCTGAACCTGGAAAAGAGTTTGTGATTTACAGTAACGCGTCGCATACGGGTCTGGGTTGTGTTCTGATGCAGGATGGTAAGGTTGTGGCTTATGCGTCTCGACAGCTCAAGATACATGAAGCAAACTATCTAACGCATGATTTGGAATTGGCTACCGTAGTCTTTACTTTGAAAATCTAGAGGCACTATCTATACAATGAGAGGTGTATTATCTACACTGATCACAAAATCCTTTGGTACCTCCTAATTCAGAAGAAGTTGAATCTTAGGCAACATAGATGGATTAAGTTGCTTAAGGATTATAACTATACTATTGAGTATCATCCTAGCAAGGCCAATGTGGTGGACGATGCGTTGAGCCGTAGGGCGATGACTGCTCTGAGAGCGATGTTCGTTCGACTTAGTTTGTTCGATGATGGAAGTTTGTTGGCTAAGATTCAGGTTAAACTGACTTGGATAGAACATATTCGGGATAGGCAGTTAGAGGATGAATCACTGGGTCTTCGATTTTGTCAGGTTGAGAGTGGCAACATTATGAACTTTGGGCTGAATAATGATGGGGCACTCTGTTTTCATGGTCGAATTTGTGTACCGAATGATACTGATCTGAGGCAGTATATTCTGAGAGAGGCGCATAGTAGCCCTTATGTTATGCATCCCGGTGGGAATAAGGTGTACCGAGATCTTCGAGAACTGTTCTAGTGGCAGGGATTGAAATAGGAGGTTACTGATTTTGTGGCACGATGCCTGACATGCCAGCAAGTTAAAACTGAGCATTAGTTACCTTCAGGTTTGCTACAACCGATTAAGATTTCGTTATGGAAGTGGGAGCGTGTAACGATGGATTTCGTTAGTGGGCTGCCTCTAACACCCACAAAGAAGGATTCTGTTTGGGTCATCGTGGATCGATTGACCAAGTCTGTGCACTTCATTCCAGTTAGGACCTACTTTTCTCTTCAGAAGTTGGTGAAGCTCTACATATCTGAGATAGTGAGATTACATGGGGTACCATTCTCAATCATTTCTTATAGGGATCCTCGCTTCACGTCTCTATTTTAGAAAAAGTTACATGAGGCTCTGGGTTCGAAATTGGACTTCAGTACTACGTTCTATCCTCAGACCGATGGTCAATCTGAGAGGGTGATTCAACTAATAAAGGATATGTTGAGGAGTTGTGTTATTGATTTTTGAGGCAGTTGGGAGGATTATCTACCGTTAGCCGAGTTCACCTACAATAACAATTTCCAGTCGAGTATTTAGATGGCACCTTATGAAGCTCCGTATGGTCGTAAGTTTCGTACTCTTTTGTGTTGGACTGAGTTGGGTGAATGTTTAGTTTTGGGTCCTGAGTTGGTTTCAGAGACTGAGGATAAGGTTCGACTGATTCGAGATCGTCTGAAGGCTACTTCGGATAGACAGAAGTCTTATGCAGATTTGAAGAGGCATGATATTAAGTATTTAGTGGGGGACATTGTGTTTCTTAATGTCTCTCCGTAGAAGAAGGTTCTGAGGTTCTGTTGCAAGGGCAAACTGAGCCCCTGGTTTATTGGGCCTTACCGAATTCTAAAGCGAGTAGGACTAGTCGCTTATAAGTTGGAGTTACCTCCAGAGCTAGACCATATTCATGACGTATTCCACGTCTCGATGTTGAGGCATTACCGCTCTTATCCTACTCATATTTTCCCTGTGAAAGAGATTGAGGTTAGCCAGATTTGACCTTCGAGGAGAAGTCAGTTCAGATTCTAGATCGTGAAGTAAAGATTTTTCGAAAGAAGTCTATCCCATTAGTGAAGGTACTGTGGTGAAATCATAGCACCATGTGGAAACCTGAGGATGCGATGCGTCAGCAGTATCCTTATCTATTTTGATCAGGTAAATTTCGATGTCGAAATTTCTTTTAAAGGGTAGAGTTGTAACGCCTCAAAATTCTTATTTCGCCTTTTGTGGAAATGTGAAAAAAATATATGTCTGCTTCAGTGATTAAGTGTTCTGGGTGTTTGTAAGAGGTCTCAAGTTCAAGCCTTGTCTTTAGCCAATTTTGGTATTTTCTAACTTAACCTTTATACTTGCTCACTGGGCTCATATTTAATTATTGGTAGAATCATATCAGAATAGGCCTGCTGGTTTGGTGGTTAAGTTGAGTGTTAGTTTACCGAAGATCTTGTGTTTGAGTCTTTGTGCAAGCGAGATTGCAATTATTTTTGCTCTGCTGGCTTGTAGAGTTTCAGTGGAGTAGGGTTTCTGGTAGTGGGGATTAGTGGGAGAAAAATATGGGATTTGGGAGTTAGTCTGATAAAATCCTTTTGACATCAATTTCTCTTTTTTCTTTTTCCTAAATTTCGTTCTATTTCCAATTCTGCTAATTTTGCTAGGGAATTCTTGCATTTTTGAGTTTTTCGTTATCCATCGTTCAAGTGGTAAGTGAAGTTTTTAAGCATTCTATAACTACTGTTTCCCTATTGGGACTTAGGTATATCTATTATTTTGACAGCGGCAAATCATAAATTTCGGGTCTTTCCTCTTGCGGATTTGTAATCAAAATTGTACAGAGAGTTGGGGTAAGTGTAGGATGCTTTAATGATTTTTTTTTTATTTTGTAGTTTCAAATTAATCATGATTTAAATCGGATCCTGAGCTTTGGTATGTCAACTATAGGTTCTGGTTGTCTCGGGATTTCGTTAGCTGCAAAAACAAACCAGGTGTGTATCTAAAAATGCAAAAAATGGGATTCGACAAAACCTGAAATAGCGACTGTCGTCGCATGTGTGGTAGGCCGTATGCAACGACACAGCCGTGTGGTCGACGAAGGCCAGGTCGTGCACAAGACACAGCCGTGTGATGGCTAGGTAGGCCGTGTACGACACACGGGCTTGACCAAATTGGGCCGTGTGGGCCACACGGGCGTGTGAGTTCACATGGGTAGTCTACACGAGCATGTAAGAATTTAGGCTAGGCCACGTAATCTACACGCGCCAAGGCCAATCTAGGCATGTGGGCCATACGGGCGTGTGGGCCAAGACATACAAGCCATATGGGTGTGTGGGCCCATTTAGCTAAAATGTTTCCTAGGGTTGCACGGGTCGCCCAAGTGGAATGTGAACCTACTGTAAGGTTGATAAACACTACTTAGGCCCTAAATTGTGTGACCTGAATATATATATTGTCTGTATTGAGCATGTTAAATTTATGCATGTGTATTGATCCGTATGTATGTCTACATTGAGCATGTTTAGTTGCATCTGCATTGGGGTGGGATGATTGATTATTAGAGGAAGTGTACTGAAAGGCTTTCATGCCTCTTATCTGGTAGCTCAACTACAATACTATTGATTTGTGCCGCTTTCGGTACGACTTGGTGTGTAGGGCTGGGTGGGTGTTTTAAACCCAACATGGTGTGTAGGGATGGTCGAAGATGGTGTGTAGAGGCTAGTGCGTAGGATACTGTTTTCTGTTACTGTATGCATATTGTATCTGAGATGGGCTAAGGCCCTAATTTATATCTAAAACTGTATCTGAATGGGCTAAGGCCTAAACTGTATCTGAATCTGTAATGGGCTTAGGCCCCAAACTGTATTTGACTGATAACAGTTGTTTGATTATATGCTTGTCTTTTGTGGGGATTACACATTGAGTTTACGTAAACTCACCCGTTTCTATTTTATCTGTACAGGTAACCCCCAAACCTAGATGGATCAGTGCGGCAGAGGACTCATTGTGACCACATGCCTATTGAACTGCTTTAAATTCATTTTTTATTTCTATTTCCTGTTTTTGATGTAATTTGGGACTTTTGGACTATGTGTCTTTATTTTGGATTTTAACTGTTTTCGTAGACCTTTAAACTGCAAAACTCAATGGAAACTCGATTTATTTAAAAAACAACATTTTCCTAAACGTGAATGGTTTTTCTTAAAACATCACGGTTTTAAAAGCTTCCACTATGGAATATGTTTACAAACGAATCAAATTAATGAGAGAATAATTTTGAAATTAACGAGAGACAAATAGAAGCTAATAAATGAAAATGATTTTAACAGCTAATAAATGAAAATGGTTTTAACTTGGTGAATCGATTTCAAATCTCATTCCATGTGACATCGCCAGATTCAACCATAATGTCTAGGCTGGGTTTGGGGTGTTACAAAAAATTTATGAGATCACAGTACTCGAATATATTCATAGGTAAAAATTTCGAGGACGAAATTTCCTAAGGATAGAAGAGTTGTAACAACCCATGTTTCAGTGGTGTAGGAAATAGTGGTTTCAGGACCACAATTTCGATAGTGAGTCTGTAAATATTTTTATTTAATATTTACGAGTCAAGTGTTATGATATAGTAAATTTTTATTTGATAATTTTATTACGTTGGATAATTGGTTAAGTACAAGTGGTTTGATCCTAAAGTCAAGTGGTTTTGGAAAATGAGGTATCTAGACCTCGTTTTCATAAATTAACCTGTAAATATTTTTATTAAATGTTTAAAGAGTTTTTACATAGGTGTATTTAATTTCGTTCCTAAAATTTTAAAGACTAGATGAGTAATTAAGATATAAGAATTAAATCGTAAAAACCGTAAAATTTAATCGCTATAAAATTTTAATTAATTGAAGGATTGATTGGATAATTAGACCATTATTAGATGGTCAAACGATGTTGAGAGCCAACTATCATCCACTAAAATTTGTTAAGTAAAGTTATTGATTATTAATTAAGTGTTAATTAGGATTAATCATAATAATTATATATTAATCTTAGTATAAATAATAAAATGAATAGAAAAACAAGACATTTTTTCATTCTATCATCTTTTTCATCGAACCTAAGAGGGAGAAAAAGAGTTTCAAGTTTCTTTTCATTTGGCCATTGCATGGTATAAAATTTTAAGTCCGTTTCTCGTAAATTTTATGTTTTTAAAATCGTTGTAGTTTAATTTATCTAACTTGAGTATTAATTCGTAAAAATGTCAAAGGTTTTAAAAGTTACCATTGATGAATTTTAGATATTTTTGATAGAAAATGGTAGATTTGGAAGCAATGAAATGTTTAAATATTATTTAATAAAGTAAATTTTGTTTATTTTGCATTTAGGGACTAAATTGTAAATATGTCAAAAGTTACATTAAGTTTCGGTAAATATGGATTTTTGAGGGCTTTAGAAGGACATAATTGAAATTGGAATGAAAAACGAAGCTCAATCGTGAAAGTTATACTTGTTTTGGTTTTAGGGACTAAATTGAATAAAATGTAAAATTTTATGGAAATCATGTAAAATAAAATTAAAAGATTATAAGCATGAATTTGAGTGTTATTATGAGATTTGTATTGATATTTTGAATATTAACTATTATAAGATCAAGTTTTTGACTTAGACGAAAAAGGGAAAATTCTCGAATAGTCCCTAGTATCT
Organism: Gossypium arboreum; assembly: GCF_025698485.1. Taxonomy (NCBI): domain Eukaryota; kingdom Viridiplantae; phylum Streptophyta; class Magnoliopsida; order Malvales; family Malvaceae; genus Gossypium; species Gossypium arboreum. Next base: position 14,479,376 of record NC_069082.1, on the reverse strand, counting down.
AAAGTTTTATCGTTTTGTCAGGTAAGTTCATACAATATAATTAAATTCCTATTTTTGATGTGTTATGGTTGATTTTGATATGGTGATTGTTGGTGACTATGAATTGTGGTATAATGCCCGAAGTTTCCAAGCTCAAACATGTGTTGCAGACTCCAGAATATAGGTATATTAAACCCTAGCTAGGCTAGTTGTTGTGTAGGTTCAACCTTAACGGATGACCAAGCACTATTATTCATTATTCGTATAGGTTTAACCTTGATAGGTAACCAGGCACTATTATTCATTTTTGTGTAGGTTTAAATCAAATGGGTAACCGGACACTATTACTTTCACCTATGTACGGAGTTCTTTTACGAATTTTCATCGGGTAGAATTGTGAATGAAAATGTGATGATATGCCATTGGATGTTGGCAAAGTAATTACATGATTTAGATATAAAGTACAAGTTGGTTTGAAATGAAAATGTGAATGGTTTTATGTGTGATTGAGCTCAAAACCTTATATGCTAATGATGTTGTTTGAATCTTTATAGGTATATTTGTTTTACATAATGAATTTGTATGGGATAAGAAACTGAGATAAGTAAATGTTTATATTGTATAAGCTTACTAAGTATTTTATATACTTACCTATGTTACTATTTTTTTTGTAGATTTTGAATTTTCGAAACGTGTCAATCGGATCAACGATAAGCACACACTTATCGTCTCTCAATTCGATAGACTTTTTTATCTTTCATTTTGGTTACTTGTGGCATGTACATAGCTTGGATGAACTTATGCAAGATAGTGTGTATTTTGGTAAAATATCATTTCATTTAAACTTTTGTTTGTGGTTTGATATATAATGTATGGTTAATGTCAAGTTTGGTATTTTGAATGGCATTATGCATATGATTTAGCTGGTGGCATGAAATGGCTATAAACTTTGGTTTATGTTAAGAAAATATTATCTTTGGCGTTGTTCAAGTTGTGAAATAAAATGGTTAAAACACGATTGGTAGTTGAATTGAGTTCAATGTTTTGGTTGGTGCCAAGGAGGTCATATCGGTTGTATGTTTAAATGATTATGTGAATTGAGGCTTTGGCCTTGAAATGTGTATGATTTGGAGTAGGGTTGAATGACATAAAATGACATTATATGTCACTTGGTATGGATGGTATGTAGCTTGCACAAAAAGGGTCATTTACATGGCTCAACCCTCTAGCTATGTTGTCAAAGGAAATGAGCAGAAACTTTGCAAACTACTAATATCTATTTATAGATTTAAGAAGACGTCCCACGCATGGAATAAAAGATTTGATCAAACGATTAAGAATTTTGAGTTTGAGCAAAACATTAATGAACCTTGTGTTTATAAGCACATAAAGGAAAAAAAGGTGGTATTCCTTATTTTGTATGGCGATGATATTCTACTTATCGAAAACAATGTAAGAGAACTATCATCAGTTAAATTGTGGTTAGCTCAACAATTTAGCATGAAGGACTTGGGTGAAGTTAGTTATATTCTTGGAATTCAAATCCTTAAGGATCGAAAGAATAAAACCATAGTTCTATCACAAGCTTAATACATAGATAAGGTATTAAAACAATTTGCAATGACTGATGTAAAGCCAGATGCTAAGTCGATTGCATCGAGTTTTCATTTTTTCTTTGGATGGCAGTCCTAAGATAACAGAATAAAAAAAGCATATGAGTAAGGTTCCATATGCTTTAGAAGTTTGAAGCCTTATGTATGTGATGCTTTACACACATCTAGATATTTGTTTAGTAGTGGGAATGGTTAGCCGATATAGAGCGAATCTTGGTCTTAGGTATTGGTAAGCTGTAAAGCCTATATTAAGGTATCTTAAAAGAACTAGGGATTATATGCTTGTGTATTCTGGGGAGAACCTTACTCCTATTGGATACACAGACTCAGACTTCCAAACCTGTAAAGATTAACGGAAATTGACATCAAGAAATGCATTCATCCTAGGTGGTGAAGCCATAGTATGGAGAAGTGTAAAACAAACTTGCATTGCTGATTCTACTATAGAGGTTGAGTATGTGGCTACTTTTGAGGCAACGAAAAAAGTGATATGGCTTCAAAATTTCTTAACCGATCATGAAGTCATTCCTAGTATGGAAAAAGCTATAACACTGTATTGTGATAACAATGTTGCAATAGCTAATACCAAGGAAATGAGAAGTTACAAGAGGACCAAACACATTGATCGGAAGTATCACTTGATATGAGAGGCAATAGCCTAAAGGATTGTAGATGTGGTAAAAGTAGCTTCTGAAGATAACCTTGTGGATCTGTTTACTAAGAATCTTTTAACTAGGAGTTTTAACAAACTTGTCGAGGATATGTGTAACTCCCCTAACCCCATCCCACGGAATAGGATTACAGAGTATTACCAGTCATTTCAGAACATTTACACTAAAACATGATTAAATGCAACACTAAATAGCTAATCATATCTTTAATGGACTCACAGTACTTATTAAGTATAATTAAAACAAACCGAGGCTTGATTGGAAGCTCAAAAAATTTTTCGTGCAATTATAAAATTTCTTCTTTTGAATAGTACCACACACCCGTGTGGCTAACTTAACACGCCCGTGTAGCTTAGCTCGTGTGCAACATTGACTTTTAAACACTGCCATGACCCATGCCCGTGTAGCCTGCCCGTGTACTAAACTGACTTTAAGACACGGCCGTGGCAACCTAGGCACACGCCCGTGGACTATCTTGGTGGTAACTATTTAGGTGCAGGGGACACACGGCCTAACAACACGCCTATGTGCAAGCCATGTGTCTCACACAGCTTGATCACATGCCCGTGTGACAAACCATGTGGACTCGAAATGAACCTTATATTTTAATACCAATATATTATTTGCCTACCATCAAATATAACAAACAAGCCTAACTACATCGTCACATCAAAAACATAGAACATGACATGAAAAATTAAACTTATAAACCATAATGAATAAAGGCCACATCTCATGGCCATATACAATAGCTTGATGTAGGCCAATACATTTTTCCAATTCATAATAATAATACATGACATGAAATGAACTTCCTATACATGCCACTCACTCGATATTTCAAATATTTGAATTAATTCTCCCAAAAATGATAGCTTGATAGTGTGATTCTACCTCCGACAATCTCCAACCCCGAGCTGACCTGCCAATACTAAAGAAATGGAGAGTAGGGCTAAGCTTTACGCTTAGTAAGACCACATGAAATTAATAAGCAATTACTAATATGCTTTTCAAGATAAAACACTATAATTGTACAATTACTCATGTTCAGGTTAAGTTGTTTTATCAAGTTATAGTTACTAAATCATTTATATTTGGAGCTATGAAACTCCAAATTTAGTTTCGTTAATTTTCCTTGAAACTAGACTCATATACCTTTCTTCCATAAAATTTCTAGAATTTTTGGTTTAGCAAATTAGTACAGTTTATTCATTAAAGTTTCCCCTATTTCGTTGTCTAACAGTTTTGATCTCTCTTCACTAAAAATTATTTATCTCATAGTTCGGGACTCAAATTATGTTCCCGTCCATTCCTCCTGAAAGTGTACTCATTGAGTATTCTATTCATATAAATTATAAATCATAATTAGTTTTTACAATTTCTAATGATTTTCCTAACTCAGAACAGGGGATTTCTGAAATCATTCTGTCTCCGTCTCACAAACATTTAAATATCTCATAATATAGAGATCTTTTGCTTATACCGTTTCTTTTATGAGAAACTACACTCGATAAGATTTAGTTCCATATTTTATTTAGTCTTTAATTCAATTTCCAAAATTTTTGATGTATTTTTTTAAATTTGGACTATTGTGACTGTCCAAATTGTTCCAGTGCAATATAATCATAATCACCATAGGATTGTCATAAAAATTATTCTCATAAGCATCAATCATTAATTTACATTTTCATCACAAGTCCATTTGATTTCACATGTTAAATACATGTTCATGGGTTTTGAGTACTTACCTGTGCTATCTCTTAGCACAACTGCTCATTCAAACATGACAATCATATGCATCATATTAGTATCATATATACATAATCAAGTCTATCATGGCAAGAGCTTTTAGTTCATTTCTTGTAAATATCATTCAACTATCACATTTCACTTATTAATCCATTATATTCCAAACCCAATATCAGTCAATATTTTTCAGTATCGATCGATTATTCAATAACGGTCAATTGTTCAGTAACAGTCAGTGTTGCAGTAACAGTCAATTATTCAATACCTTTATTTACCCCTATTAACATGACTCAGACCTAGATGGATACACGGATCTAACCCACACACCGGGATAGCATACAATGTTTCATCAGCCGAAGCCGGAATACACCGTATCGGTAACAGTAAAGGTAACAGTAACAGTAGTGGTACACAGAGTACCTCATCGGAACAAATCCGAAACAGTAACAGTAACAGTAAGGTACGGAGTACCTCTTCGGAACGAATCCAGAACAGTCAGAGTGGTCGACACTTATAGTGTCTTATCGACACAAAGTCGGAATATCCCTGAACACTTCCAATCCTATGGCATGTCAATTATATCCGACTAGCCCGACATTGTTAATAGGGTATTCAATTACGTTTCACTTTTCAAATAACAGTCAATTTACATTTCAAAATCAATATTCATACAATAATAATAACACTTGTCTTCATTTTCATTTATCATGTACTTTAGATAATTATCAAGACAAATACATATTAAATTTAGTTTATAGAAATACAAACTTACTCATTTCATTTAAAATATTATATTCAATGCAATCATTGCAAGATATATTTCATGTACAACAATAATAACATGAATAATAGGCTTATTAAATCACACGAACTTACCTCGGATTCAGAAACAGCAATTTACCATTCTAGTTCACAACTTGGTATTTTCCCGATTTTAGCCTGAATTTCAATTTTCCTTGCTCTATCATTTCAAATATAGCCTAATTAGGACTCACATTATTCAAATTGACCCAAAATCATATTTTGGAAAAATTACAATTTTTCCCCTAAACTTTGTCAAAATTACATTTTTACCCTTAAGATCATAAATTAAACTTCATCCTATTTTCTTATGTTCTATGACATGCTGATCCTTTTTACCTTCTATAGCAACATCAAATTCACACTCTAACATGTACTTATGAACATTAGGTATTTTTACCTATTATGTCATTTTAGTTGTTTTCACGTAAAATCGCTTAGTAAAAGTTGTTTAACACAATTTCAAGCTTCATATTCTACCATAAAGCATAAAAATAAACACATTTCACCTATGGGTATTTTTCCAAATATAAACCCTAGGTTAAATTCTTGCTAGAATAAGCTTAATCAAGTTACTGGGATTTTGAAAATGTAAAAAACTTTAAAAACGGGGCTAGGGATCACTTACAATCGAGCTTGGGAGTTTGAGCAAACCCTAACCATGGCTGCTGCTGGTAGAAATGGTTGAATGAAGAAGATGATAGCTAATTTGGCTTATTTCCCTTTTTAATTCTTTTAATTATTAGTTTACCAAAATACCCTTAACTTAAAAATATTTTATTACACCCATTTCATGTCTATTTTTGTGCAAAAATTAACTAATGGTCTAATTACCATTTAAGGACCTCCCATTTAAAATTTCATAACAATTAGACACCCTTAACATGTAGAACTCAACTTTTGCACTTTTTACAATTTAGTCCTTTTGACCAAATTGAGTGCCCAAACGTCGAAATTTTCGAACAAAAATTTTCACAAAATTATTCCGTGAAATCGTAGACTATAAAAATATAATAAAAGTAAAATTTTATTCGTCGTATTTGTGGTTCCGAAACCACTGTTCTGATTAGGCCCAAAATCGGGATGTTACAATATGGGAATGCGAAACATGACACATTTACTTCATTAGGACAAGTGGGAGATTGTTGGGAAATGTGTCTATATTGTAGTAAACAAGTAATTGTTTTCTATGTATTTGAATGGTTAATAAATAAATAAAGTTAAGTACACATTTCACTATTATGTCTTTTTTGTTTATGTCTTTCATGTTTTGCATGCATAACGAAATTGTGACAAGAAAATATTAGCTCATTTATTGTTTAAGTTCAAACTAATGATAAGTGACACAGTAAGAATGTTTACATTGTGAGAAAGATGACTTACTTTAGTAAATAATCTAAACGAGTTCGTAATCCTGTAAAAGAATCAAAGTGAGCATTTGATTCAAATACATAGAAGGATTATTATGTCGTCTACAATTCCAATTGGGGAGATGATTAGTCTTGGCTATCGGAGCAGTTGACTCCACAGGTAGAAACATAGATCTATTCATTGAAATAATTATACATTGGACTGGATCCAAGATGAATTAATTTTGAATCCGTTTGTGAATTAATTTACTTGTGACGTTCATTGTGTGATTTACCTAAATCCCGAGTTAGTTACTGACCATGCATATCTAACTTATGTGCTTTGATATAAGTGGAGGCTTATGCTCTAAAGATAATCAAGCCCATAATTGGTATGTTGGGTACATGACTTGTGTATGGCATTGTTTTACTAGCAACAATGGAATCCACTGTTCAATTAAAGAGTTAATGATATCCTCTCGTTGGCATTGTGTGGACTGATAAATATGGATTGTGGCCATGGGTTGCTTGTTCTCGAACGAGCAATTTATCACAGTCATTTGTTCACAGAGATCATATTACTCATTAAGAAGATACAATGATGACAATGAGATGAAATATGATTGTATTAAGTGAATAGATTTAACTCAAAGGAATCAAGGACATTATTTGAAGGTAACACACACACGACAAGGTCATTGGATAAAGCAGTTGGACAAATTTCTTTCGTAAAGAGTATACAATTAAGGAGTTTTCAATCATGGTACTTCTTGTGGACTGATTCAATGATTAAGTAAATTACGAATTATCGGATGCATCTAGACATAATTGCAATTATTAGAGCCTAATTGTACATGTTTGATTGGTCCCTCCGCTAGCTCAACAAAAGCTAGATCGAACTACATTTGAATCAAAAGAAAATTCTACGACTTTTGAAATAATTTAATTGAGTCAATTTATTCAATGTGGAATTAAATTAAGCGGTCGTGAGAATTGTTCAACTAGAGAATTTGATTAAAGAATTTTCTTGAAAAACTATTTTGGAAAATCTAAGTGAATTTTGGGAAAATTAATTTTGATCAAGTAAAATAAAATTAATCAAATTAATTAAAATTAATATGATATTTTTGGAAATTAATTTTCAAGTCAGACAATTGGCCCAATGGATAATTGAACTTGAAAATTAGACTTGAGATCGAAAATTGGGTCTGAGAACCCAAAACTGAAGCTCAAAAACTGTTCTAATTGGGCATGGTATGTGAAATCGGTCTGACGGTCTAACCGGTGGCAAGAACGGACCAGTCGAGTTGTCATCTGGACAAAATCGATAATAGTTGAACTAGCTCGAGGTCTCGTGAGGTTATCTTTTGTAATTCGGTGTAGCAGATTAAACTAGTTTTCGCACTTTAGGAGCTTGAACATGAGCATTTTAGTTAAGTTTTAATTACATTTCCAAAAATTTTAATTAAATTTAATAAAATGTGTAATTTGAGTCTTTTATTGACCTTCGAGGCTGAATGAGACCTAAGGGTGAGCTAATATACTTTATGAGTGTGCAAGAGACCATTATAAGGTGTATTAAATCAATATTGGTCCTTAGGTTGCAACATGGAGCATTTGATGTTGCAACTTAGGAAGCATAAAGAAGAATTTCCAAGGCTACCTTCAATGTTGTGACATTGCCTGAGGATGTTGGACATACCCCTGAAGACAAGCATACTACCCTCGATGTCACAACATAGGACTTGGTGTGTTACGACATTGCGTCTGTACGAGAAATAATTATGAGTTAGGGACGTTTTAGTCTGCATAATCAAATGTTAAACATGAGGACGACAACTAACCTAGGGTTAAGGACGACGACCACCCTAAAGTCTACAAATAAGCTCATTCAGTACATATTATGGACACATTTTCATATTGTATAATTTTCTCTTTAGACCTAGCTTTTAGTTTTTCCCTTTTCTTAGGTTTTAGATTTTATTTCCATTGTTATTTGCTTTTGTGAAGAAATCAGATTCTGGAATTACTGCCAAACTCTATGAGGATTCTATGCTTAAATTCAATACAAATCAGGCTTTTTCTAAACCCTACTCTTGAATTGTTCTTTATGTTCTTTCTGTTTATATTCTTTATTAGATCCATGAGGAACTAATCTCCACAGGGAGAATTAGTGAGTGGAGATATGAATAATTAACTGTTTTGTAAGGATTTCTTAAATTGATCAACTATTTAGGAAAGAAATAATCTAAACTCTAGGCCTTACAACCCTAGGAAGTCATCAAGGTGGGAATTAACCCAAATTTGGTATGGCCTATCTGTGAACACCTTAACCCTGAATCGGTTTGAACTGTGAGGTCGGAAGATAAATAGTCATTGGCGACTCAGTATTTCAATGGACGAATCGAAAGATCCTGCTGGGGTACTGATTAGTTGATTGAACAGGAAAGCCCGAGATGGCAGTTGATTATGACTACCAAAGCAAGCTAATCACCTATGCCTAGATTTGATATATATTTGATTATTTAATTTCTTATTTCTCATTTATTTACTTTTCTTTTATTTCCTTTCTTACTATTTTTAGGATAGTTTATCAAAAACATTTTTATTTTGATGCTTCGTACTGTAATCCACTTAAAGTACTAATTAGATCTATTTATGTTTAAATTAGAATTAATTTAGTGCTCCCCTCCCTTGGGTACAATCCTCAGAGTACTTACCTACTCCGTTGTAACTATATTACAACCTGACCTGCATACTTGTGGTTATCGCTTTTCACATCTTTTGTGCAGGATTTCTACTCTGGATGTTGGTACTTCTGGAGGCAGTCAGGTGTCACACCTACGATGGCACCATCGGATATGACGGTGCTGGTGGCAGTGACGACATTCTAGTGGCCGGCGGGTGGTCCTTCGACGGTTGAGCAGTGGATGAATCATACTCCTATTGGGACTCTACTAGATAATTTAATTTCAGATTAACTATTCTAAAAATAATATTATTTTAATAGATTTAATATTAAATTAAATTTAATACTTATCTTAATAGTATTTTATTAATTTAATATTTAAGTGATTAAGTTTAATCATAGTTGAACTCTTTAAACTCTCCCCATATGAACAGAGTAATGGGTCATTATGTGACACACACTTGAATTCAAAATGTAACACCCCTTACCCGTAACCGATGCCAGAATAGGGTATGAGGCGTTACTGAACATAAGCTTACAAAATCTTACAAAACCGGGACATAAATTTCCATCCAAATTTAAAACTTTTCACCCACATGCCATCATCCCTTATATAGGCCCACGAGGCCCAATACATACATTGGGAGAGGTTCGGGACCAAATCGAGAACTTAGAAAATTTTTTCACTAAACAAAGTCACACGTCCGTGCGAGTGGGTCGTGTGATCCCACACGCCTGTGTGGTTTGGGTCACGCCCGTGTCCCTAGCCCGTGTAACTCTCTGTTTATGACGTCATGAACGAAATGTGGTCACACGGCCAACGTACACGCCTGTGTGCTTAAGCCTTATGCATAATTAAATTTCATAATTTTTCCACAAATAGGTGCAGACTTCACACGGCCAGGGTACATGCCCATGTCTTATGACTGTGTCTCTCACACGGTCGAGACACATGGCCGTGTCTCAGCCCATGTGTTTACTACTGGGCATTTTGTTTGTAATGATTAGGGTGCAGGGGACACACGGCCAGAGCACACGCCCATGGGGCGAGCCGTGTGTCACACATAGTCTAGACACACACCCGTGTGTCTACCTGTGTGGACCAATTTAAGACTATATTTTAAGCCATTTGCCACCTTTATTTACACAACACATTCATGGTTCCAAAGGTACTTAAACTTTCTCATGAATCTAGTTTGTGTATTCAATTTCTCAACACTTTAGACTAGATTAAGGCTTCATATCATAACAACTCATTCACACACATAGTGATCATCATCATTCAGCCATCATCCACCAAGATCCATACCATAATGGAATTGGCTCATACATGCATAAGTGAATAGGTTTATAACCTAATAGTCATTGTAAGCCATATCTCATGGCCTTATACAAAATGAATCATAACACCCTCATAAGCTAACACATTGGCTAAACTAATATGACATATAATAAAACAACCAATTCCTATACATGTCATACTCAAAATAAAGAGACTAGTTATACCCAAAAGATCCGATTGATAGTGTAATCGAGTCTTCGACGCCCTTTGATCCCCGAACTAGCTTGGCAAAACTATAAGAAAAAGGAAAAGAGAGGGAGTAAGCATAAAGCTTAGTAAGCTTATATGTAAAAAATAAGCAATGAAAATATGTAATTTCAACACACACATAACATCACTTAATTCATCACATTCTTCATAATCACTATAATCATATCCTATCTCGTTCAAATCTCACAATGTCTCATAGAACTCAAGATCATGATTTCTTCATTTTCATCACACCAAAATTGTATCATTTCGTATTCTCAATAACTACAAGCTTGGCGTACTTACCTGTACCCACTCAAGATAGCTATACCTCGTCATTCTTTTGTCACATTCTGTGACTACCCATTGAACCGCTTGGAATACTAAGGGTTACTCAGGATTTCATATACACAAGGTAGGGTACCAATGCCATATCCCAGATATGGTCTTACATGGGACCACATAACGATGCCAATGTCATGTCCCAGACATGATCTTTCATGGGATCACACATATCGAAGCCGATAGCCCAACTATGGTCTTACACGATGACTTATTATGATGCCAATGCCATGTCCCGGACATGGTCTTACATGGGTTCACATAACGATGCCAAAGCTATGTCCTAGACATGGTCTTACATGGGATCACATGTCACTGCTGAAGCCATATCCCTAATATGGTCTTATACGGGAGCTCATTCACTCAAATGTCAAAACGATGATACCCTAAGTATTCCTGAGGTTCAATCGGCTTAAGTCACGACAATTCTTTAACAAACAACATCAATGATATTCACCAAGATAATTAAACCATTCGTATAACATCAAATATTAAGCACAAAATAAAATGCTATATTAATTACACACAAACTTACCTCGGTACAAAATATGGACAATTACTTCGATTTAGTCTAAGATCTTGTTTTTTCCCCGATCTAGGCCTGGACTCTGTTTTTATCTATAATAGCAAATTTCACTTATTTAATATCCACATTATTCAATTTAGTCCAAAAATCATACTATCGCAAAATTATACTTTTACCCCTAAACTTTGACATATTTACACTTTTGTCCCTAAGCTCGTAAAATGAAATGTGTCCAATTTCTTTGTTACCCAAGCCTAGCCGATTCATATTTCTTCTTATAACAGCCCAAATTTTCATCAAATCACATCTTTGACACTTATTTTTGCATGTTTTACAAATAAGTCCTTTTTGGTGTTTTTATGAAAAATCACCTAGGAAAAGATGTTTATCTAACACTAAACTTTCATACTCCTTCATAAATCATCAAAATACATGCATGAAACACATGGATAAATTTTTGAATATGAACCCTAGCTTAAAACAATGGTAGAAATAGCTAGTTCATGTTTCAAAGATCTCAAAAACATAAAGAACATTAAAAACGGGGCTAGGATGTACTTACTATCAAGCTTGAAAGATTGAAGAAACCCTAGCTATGGCGAATCTTCAAATTCGGCACAAGCATGAGAAGGGTGATGAGATTTTGACTTTATTTTCCCTTTTTATTCTTTTATTTACCAAAGGACAAAAATGCCCTTAAGGCCTTCATTTAAAATTTTACCAAGGCATGCCCATTTTTGTCCATAAAAATAGAAATTGGGCAAATTGATATTTAAGGACCTCTAATTACTAATCTAAAACAATTTCATACTTAAAGCTTCTAGAATCTTTAATTTTGCAACTTTTTCAATTTAGCCCCTAAAGTTAAATTGGACACTTTACACATAAAATTGCTTCATGAAATTTTCACACAAGTATGTAATCATATTAGAGACCTCATAAAAATCACAAAATAATTATTTCTACTTCAGATTCATGGTCTCGAAACCACTATTTCGACTAGACCCTAATTCGGGATGTTACATAAGAGAAAGTTGTAAAGAGAAATTTCTCTAAATAAATTATTTTAGAAGATTTCTAAAGATATTTTTATTATTTACAACTTGACCTAGATGTTTAGAGAAATTTCAAAATTTCCAATTGATAATTTTGTGAAAAATTTTCTAATTCGAAGTGAGCCTACACTCGGCAGACGTGAGCTTGAGGATAGCGGAGAAGACTACTCATTCAAAGCATTCATCCTAAATGAATCGAAAAGGTACAATTTTGATTAAGTGTTAATTACTTTAGATATCACAACCAAATTCTTACTTTTTGGAAATAAATTTCAAACTCTGAATTTTCCTTAAACCTATTTTCCCTGCATTTCCTAAACCCAATATTCCAATAGAAATTGGCAGGATTTTCTCCTTCCCTCAATTCACTCCACGATTTTCTTCTAACCTCAATTCTCTAATTACAAGATTTTTCGAGTCTTGTGACTTGTCGATTAAGATTGCAACCTTATACTTATTGGATTTTTCGAATCTTGTAGTTTGTCGATTTAAGATCGCAACCTTATCGGCTCGTCGATTTAAGATCGCAATCTTATACTTACAAGATATTTTGAATCTTGCAGCTTGTTGATTTAAAATCGAAGCTTTATACTTACAAGATTTTTTGTATCTTACGGCTCGTCAATTTAATATCACAACCTTATACTTATAAGATTTTTCGAATCTTGCAGCTCTCTGATTTAATATTGCAGCCTTATACTTAAAAGATTTTCTGAATCTTGTGGTTTACTGATTTAATATCGCAACCTTATACTTACAAGATTTTTCATATCTTGCCACTTGTCAATTTAAGATCGCATCTTTATACTTACAAGATTCTCAGAATCTTGCAGCTCGTCGATGTAAGATCGCAGACTTATACTTACAAGATTTCAAAAATCTTGCAGTTGCAAATTTAGGATCACAGCATTCTCATGAAGTTGATTTCAATTTTAAAGATGCAATTGATTTCAATTTTAAAGATGCAAAACCCTCAGAAAAATAACGTAGTTTTTTAGTACAGTTCACATTATTTTTAAAGTGCAATCCGCAGTATTTTTGCAACATCGTTAGCATTATTTTTACAAAACAGTTTACAATATTTTCACAATAAAGCTCGTAATATTTTGCAGTACCAATTGCACTATTTTTAAAGCACAACTCGCTGAAATTTCATTGTACTGCTCATCGAATTTTTGATGTATAGCTAGCTCGATATATAGTTTGCCATATTTTCACTATACTACAAGTATTTTCGCCATATAGTTCGCCTTTTTTTGGTTATGCTGCTCACCATATACACCGTTGTTATCCCCAATGTTAATGCTAAATTAAGTGGCGGTTTTAACATTATGAAAGAAAATAATATCAAAGCCCAAATCAACATTAGTGACACGGTCAAAGAATCGAATATTGCACGCCACTGTTTCACAACAAAGCTTACTCAATAAGTTTTAATTAAAGCTTACATAACAAGCCCTCAATTACACGGGTAAGGTGTGTAAACTTATTTTAGAAAAGTCACTTTATAACTCTTTTTCAAAAAAGTGGGAGACAAATTTGTTATATAATACCTCACAAACTCGAAATTTGGTCTGCCTGGGTGATCTAGAATCTGACTCAATCAAGGAAGGGATGTTATCTAGCTCACCTTTCTGCTAGCTCACCAGTTAGTCACTCCCTAGCTCACCACCTCCTTGTTCTCATAACGGCAAGGATACAAATCCAAGGAACCCCTTAAGGGATACGTGTCAGGTCTAAGGGGATAACATGTCTTCATGCACGACACCTAGTTATCCCCTAAGACGTTCCATCAAAGAACCATGCCTTACAAATACGAGTAATCCTAAGAGAGGGGAAGGGGGAAAGGAACCATCAACAGAAGTGTAGACAAAATAAATGGTGTCATAATCCTAAGAGAATGGGATGGGGGAAGGAATCATCAACAGAAGTGTAGACAAAATAAATGGTGTCATAACAATGGTCAAGTTTCTCTATCAATTTGGTGCAATGAAAGGGGTTTTAGCTCTTAATCTTACCAAGAAGGAAGTCAGGTTTTATACTACACTAACAGAAAGGGAGAGGGACAGAAGAGGGGGAGGAGGCCGGTAGGGGAAGAGGAAAGGAAAAGGGTTATTTTTATTTTTATTTGATATTAATATAATTATTAATATAAAATTTAAATATATTATAATATTTTTAAAAAATATTTATGTAGTTTTATATATTTTAAAAGTTTATAATTTATTTTTTAATAATATTTTTATTTTTATATGATTTTTAAAATTTTTATTATATTTTAAAAATATTTATGTATTTTATATATTTTTGAATTTTTAGGTTTAGGATCAAATTGAGACAATTTGTAAATTTTAAGGGTTAATTCTTTAAAATTATGACTAAAATGACATAATATGTAAAAGTTAAAAGCTAAATTTATTATTATACAAAATTTTGGAAATAGATAAAAATCAATCTTAACTAGTTGGATGGTCAATTTAAAAAAAAAATTCATAATTAGATGACCATTTTAAAAAGATCATAATTGAGTGGCCAAAAAAGAAGATAACCAAAAATTGGGTGACTTGTGGTGAATTTACCCAATTTAGAAAGGGGTGATTGATGATTTTGATCTTATCTGAAAATAAAGAGGAAAGGGCTAAATGATGACGTCACTGGCAACTCACCCCTAAACGACAAAATCGAATCACTTTGGAATATTCATCTCTCTCTAACCAAAAAACCGAAACATGAAAGATTCGTCTTGTTATGCGACGGGCCGACGGCACGACTTTGATGTTTTTTTTTTGCCCTTTCTCTTTCTTCCATTTTCTCGCTTAATTTCCTTCCTCGATCCATAACGTTATCTTTTATTTTCTCTCTAAAGTAAACATTTTTTATCTTTTTCTTGGTACCAAAGTTTATTCTCCTCATGATTCTGTTTATACTTTATATCCTTTTAGAAAAAAAAATATCACAACTAATTCCCTCGACTTAGCGTCTCTCATCTTGTTCGGATCTCTCTATGCTCTTTGGTTTGAAACCAACCCTTTCCCCTCACATATATTTATATCATCCACTGTCTCTGAAAATCTCGGTGTGGAAGAAATAAAATTACTTTTTTAAGTAAAGAAAATTTCCTTGCTATGAGAGATGGATTACGCTCAAAAAATGCGCAAATGCCATGAATATGTGGAAGCTTTAGAAGAGGAACGACGAAAAATCCAAGTCTTTCAACGTGAACTTCCTTTGTGTTTTGAGCTTGTCACCCAAGGTTTGTGCGTTCTCCACTGACCATTCATTTAATTTCTTTTCCTTTTTATTAAAATTTGTGTTTGGGTGTGTGTTTTTTAATAGCTATTGAGTCATGCAAGAAAGAGATGTACATGCAAGGTCAATCGGAGTGCTCGGAACAGACATCGAGTGACAGTCCTGTTTTGGAAGAATTTATCCCCATCAAAAGAAGCTGTAATTGCTCTGAGGAAGACGATGATGATGATGATGAGAATGTTGCTGCTGCTGATAAAAAGAAATCTGATTGGCTTAGATCTGTTCAGTTATGGAATCCACCCTCCAAAGAGGTAACCTTTTTTTTTTTTTTTGGGGGGGGGGGATTTTTCTTTAATTGCAAAAGAAAATATTTAACAAAATTTGGGTTTTTTTTTAGGATGTGGGTAAAACTGGAAGTGGGGTACAAATGAAGGGAAATGGTGGAGCATTTCAGCCGTTCCATAAAGAAAAAGGTAATGTAGAGAAGAAGAGCGTTGAAGCAGTAGGAAAAGGCAATGCTTCGGCTACAGCAACCACTACTACGAGTGCTTCTACGACAGAAAGTGGGAGCAGAGGAATAGCAGCCGACGATGGAAATACTAATAAAAAAGTAGAGAAAGGGCAGCAGCAGCAGCAGCCGCCTCAGAGAAAGCAAAGGCGGTGTTGGTCGTCGGAGTTGCATAAACGCTTCTTGCATGCTCTTCAGCAACTCGGTGGTTCACATGGTGAGTTTTGTCATTTGCAGTGTGCAATTTATTTCGATTTCTTTGTAGTAGTTGTTGTTGTTTATGTAAATGGAATTTGTTTTTGCAGTGGCTACGCCTAAGCAGATTAGGGAGCTGATGAAGGTTGATGGACTTACAAATGATGAAGTTAAAAGCCATTTACAGGTTTGTAATTGTTCTATACTGATTTAACTCATTAACTACTAGATTTAGGGTGGCATATATAGCTAATGATCGGTTTATTTGTTTCAGAAATATAGATTGCACACAAGGAGACCAAGCCCTAGTATCAACAGCAATGGCAACAACCCACAAACACCTCAATTTGTGGTGGTTGGAGGAATATGGGTGCCTCCACAAGAATATGCCTCGGTGGCTACAACCGCAGTAGTATCAGGGGAAACCAGTGTGACTCCAAGTCCGAACAGCGGAGTCTATGCCCCGGTGGCCGTCCCGTTGCCGACGCTAGCTAAACCATCAGTGCAAAGACTGCAACGATCACAATCTGAAGATAGAGGTAGTCATAGTGAAGGGAGAGTTCACTCAAATTCACCATCAACATCTTCCTCTACTCATACTACAACAGATGGGTTCTCTGCGTTTTAGTTATCTTACTGTACATTTTTTTCATTTTCACCTCTAGTAGAAAGTTCTATATGAAAATAACCGAGTTTTTGGCATTTTTTTACATCTTCTTGCGCTTTGTTCAGTGTATATCATCCTTGTTTAATAAAAGCAAAGCATCCTTTTGGGTAAATTACTTACTCAAGTTTTTAAATCTCAATATTTATATATTATGTTAATTTATTCTTAATTTTAAAAAAATTAACTCTTAAATTTACATTTTGTGAATTTTACTTTTTTACCCTTCACCTAAATTTTTTTAAAATTTATCAACTAAATTGATCCAAAATATATAAAAAATAGGAATATCCAAAAATCTAATGTAATAATTTGTATCTTCTCTAGTTCTATTAAAATTAACCTCGAATATTACAAAATAAAAGTAAAATTATAAAAGAAAAATTTAAATTATGTAATATGTAAATGTTCATGGTTAATTTTTTATAAAATTAAGACTAAATTGATACAAGATATAAATATTAAGGGTTAAAATTGTTATTATGTCAATTTTAAAACTGTAAAGTTATCTATTTATCCATGACTATAAAAGAAAATTTGTGAAAAAAACTAAAAATTAGATGACCAGCAATACCAATATAATAAGTTTCCAATGTGTATTTAGCATAGTCCAAAAATATATATTGAGAGTGAAAATAAGGGTAAACAAAAGGTATGGTGTTTATAATGAGAGGCATGCATGCATAGGAGTTGGGGGAATATTCTGGTTCTTGAAGAATAAAATTGAGCAATGAAACGGATTGATGTATTAGTTATTGTTTAGAAAGCAAATTGAGATGTTGTCGTATCATAATTGTCCAAAGTATATTCCATATTAGTTTAAGTTATCTTGAAGGAGAGGCCAGAAGGGGGCATCTATCTATCTATACTATTAAACAACATATATATTTGATCCTAAGAATCTTAGGATCGATCCAGGATTTGTTTTGTTTAATATCTTACTTTGTTTCCTAATCAATAACTTCAGCGTCTCTTGGTTGAATGTAAAGGCCAAATGACCCTTTCCATCCCCATAAAACTGGTCACATTTAATTATTAAATGAAGCACCAAAAAGGGTCATTTCTTGGTTTCTTGTTTCTTGATGACAGAATATTCGGGACACCAAACTTGGCAGTTCCAAAAATAAATACCCAATCACATTTTGTTTCTTTTGACCAAGTTCTTGGTTACCCTTTTTATCTTTTATTTCTAGGGGCTTACCAAATGCAAATGCCCCATAACCTAACATGCAATGCTAATAGTAGCCCCCTGTTCCACAAAAACAGGACCTTATAAGGCTTGCTCTTTCTCTCTGCCTCGGTTTTCAGATGATAATAAGGTTTCGCATTCACAATCAATAATAATTAATCATCAATTTATTCAAATTTTGATTTGCTTTGATTACTTGTGATAAAAAAGAAAATCATTTATTATATATCTATTATAATAATTAAATATAAACTAAAAGTACAAATTTAAACTTGAAATTCAAAAGTTAAGAAATAACTTTTGTAGAAAAATAAGACTTCTTCAAGATAAGCGAAAATTATTCATTTTCTTTGCTAAAAATAAATCATAGGATAAACTAAATATTACCTTTTGAATTAGCTTATTGCTAACCTATGTGTAAAAAATAATACTCCGTCGTATTGATGTTTACACATTTTTCAATTTGATATTGATTTTAAATTTGTCAATATCCAATAAAGACTAAATTTATTAAAATTTATGAAATTAAAACCAAATTGACAAACTGTTTAAACATTGAAAGTTAAATTTATTATTGTAACAATATCATTATTTTCATATGATAATTTTAACTTTTACTCACGATAATTTCAATATGATATGTGTGATTCTACCATTGATATGAACTATTTACAAATACTTCCTCAAAATTTAATCTCAAACACAAATTTGAAATGAAATGTAGAAGTGAGCTAGTCTTCAAATTTAACTTGATTTTAGTGAAAAAAACAAAACATATTTTTGCATTTGTGCTCTACAACTAGAGGTGTTCATGGGTCGAGTCGAGTTTGGGCGGGCCCAACCAAAATTTTAGGACTATTTTCTAGGCCCAGCCTGACCCGAAAAATAGGCCTAAAATTTTGCTCAAACCCTGCCTGGATAAAAATGCTAAAACCCGGGCTCGGTCCGTATTAATTTTTTTATATAATTTTTTTTTAAAAATATGTATACTTAAATAACACTAAAATAGGTGCAACTTAACAAGCAAATACCTCTAAAATATTAGCAACATAATAGTGAAATGGTAGGAAAATTGTGAAAATAACAATAAGAAAATAACAAGAAAATAGTAAAAAAAAAACAAGAAAATAGTAGAAAAAGTAGTTTTTTTTTTTTTTTATATTCAGGCCGGGCTCGAGCTAAAAAAGCCTTACCCAAGGCCTAACCCATTTTTTAAACGTGCCTTATTTTTTTGCCCAAGTCTATTTTTTGGGCCTATATTTTCACCCAAACCTCCCACTTTTCGGGCAGACCTTCGACACGGCCCATGAACAGGTCTACCAACAACGAGAGGAAGAATAAACAAATAAATAAAACTGGCATTAATTAGCCACGTGGGAGGAAGGCCATTAACATGGCAAATTGATGATCGGTTTCCACAAATGCATATTTTTTTTAGTTTAAATTTAGATTTGTTCATAGGCCGAGTCGAGACCAACCAAAATTTTAGACTCGAATCCGATCCGAAAAGCAAGTTTAAATTTTTGTCTAAACTTGATCTAAATTATAAATACTAAACTCAGACCAGACTCGATCCAACCCATATTAAAAGTTAGCTAAGTGACTTTCAAGGAATTACCAGTGTTTTGCTAAGTGACTCTATTGGCACTAGTCTGTAATAGACTTTGATCTATATATCTATGATAATCCATCTCTCCAGGTTACTTTATTTTACCCCAAAAAGAACTAATGCCAAAATTTTATGTTTCTTACATGTTCTCAACACCAAAAATGAAGCCTGACCTTCACTTGCTAAACCATAACCTGACATGCTTTCAAAGAGAATGTCAAATATCACAGTGAAAATGTTTGTAACACATTAAGTTATTTGGAATCTTTATAGTAAATACATGGGTAAATGTAGACAAAAATCATAGTGATTTTAAGTGGTTTAAAACCTAAATTCATTCGCTTATTTTCACAACTATGTCCTAGCTAGCTTCTAGAAGACAATCAACTAACTATGAAGAAAATATAAGACAGAAATCAATCATTGCTTGGTATGGTTATCAACTCTTGTCCAATTAATGAACTTTAATTACATTATACATTCATAAAAGGGTAGATTTTGTTAAAAAAAAATTAGAAAAGATAGCGTAAAGGAAAAGCTTATGGCAGAAGAGGAAAAAATTGAGTAGTTTCTTCTCTTTTTATTTCATTTGGTTGATAAATAGAACCAGTTCCCTGTTAAGCTGGTATAGTAAACTGATTGCCAATTGCCAAGCACAAATAACATACATAGTCTTTCCCTATCTTAAAACTCAAAATATATGAACTGTGAAAGCAACATGAAAGTATGGTCTGTATAAACCGAGCAGACTAGTGGGACAGTGACGGTTAGAGCGAAGAAGGCGATAGAGAAAGCAACAATGGTAAATGCTGGTGACAGAGGAAGCAACAAGAAGATGAACGACACAAGTCGAAACACTAATGGGCTAGAGTGGGACAACACAATGGTGATGGGTGCTGACGATAGAGGGAGCAGGAGTCGAAGTGGTGAGAGAGAGACGAATGGGCAACGGTATTGGAGGTGATTGGTGAAGGTGGTGAGTGGCGCTTAGGGGTTTTGTTTTTAGGAACTTATAGTGATTAGGGATTGGGAATAACTTAATATAAGTTAAAAATTTTAGTTTGAAATTTCGAGCCTAGCCGGGCCCGGGGTGAAAAACCTTGCCCGACTCGTTTAATAAAATGAGTCTTACTCTTAAGCTGAAGCCCATTTTTCAAGCCTATATTTTTTCTTAAACCCTTCTACACTTCAGGTGGGCCCTCGAGACCCGACCCATGGACAGGTCTATTTAAATCTAACTAGAATTTGGTTTTATAAATACAATTAGAAATTATTTCCTACTTCAAGTAAAAGTATTACTAACCAATCCTATTCAAACTTCAACTCGAGCCATTATAAATACTCTTTTTGGCTCTTTTAGATTAAGTTTTGCTAACCAAAGCAACTCTAAAGTTTGGACTAGACAATTTTAGTTTTTATTTACGTCCCTTACATCATCACTATTTTTTTTTACATTTTTTTAACTCATTATGGTACACTTCAAAGATCACAAATAATATTTAGTCATCCTTTCCCAAGAAAATTAGAGCATTAAACAAGGATCACATTTTCTTATTGGCAAACCTTTATCTGGTAGGTATAGACTATCATGAATCTCGTTCGACTTCCCGATTTCTTTGAAATGTTGGTTCATGAAACTTTCTGAATCAATACTGAATTTTCCAAACGCAAGGAGTCTTTGATTAAATCTCTATACTGAAAGTACCGTGAATGAAAGTTTAGTCATACTAAGAAGCCAAATTATATCTGTAGAAGCTTGTGGAGGAACCGACTTTAAGATTTCTAGAGACATCAACTATATGATAGATATTGGAAGTGGGCCAAAACGTGCTATATCATTTTTCCAAGACTTTAGCAATGGCTGAAGTATATAATGTTGTCACTACAGCAGAACATGTTTTTAGGGCTTTTTTTGGGCCTTTAGCGACACTAAAAAAATGCCGCTAAAGACAACACCGCTAACATTTTGATGTGTTTATGTAAAAAAATGCCGCTAAAGAACACGACTTTTAGCGGCTTTTTTGAAAAAGCGCCACTAAAGAATGTGACCTTTAGCGGCGCTTTTCACACAAACTCCGCTAAAGAACATGACCTTTAGCGACGCTTTTAACAAAAACGCTGTTAAAGAACATGAGCTTTAGCAATGCTTTTACAAAAACGCCACTAAAAGTCATGTTCTTTTGCAGCATTTTTACTAAAAACACCACTAATTTTAGTAAATTTTGTAATATCCTATTTTCATTCATATACAACCATTCCTATAACATCAAATCCAACCAATAACAGTAAATCTAAATGATAATTCAAATATCCAACGAAAGATATATTATCTAAATTAATAACTGAAATAACAAAATATTCTTACAGTAATGTTAAAAGTTATATTGTTAAAACATTCTTACAATAAGAAAATAAACGTCTAAAATGGTGGATTCTGCGACTGCTGAAACATCTTCATCATATTCTAAAGCTATAGCTAGAGTTCGTTGTATTTTCTATTTTGCTCTGTTTCCTTCGCTGCTGCCTCCTTTTTAAGTTGTAGCTGGGGTTCTTCATATTTTCTTTGAACCTCTGCTTCTCTCGATGCTGCATCCGCTTTAAGTTGAGCAATTTGCTCAACTGTGCTAGCTTGCATCTGAGCCATCTGGTCTCTTAACCTCTGAACTTCAGCTTGAGCTTGACTCTCCGAAGGCATGTATTGCTGTAAGCCGGATCCAAAATATTGGGTTAGGTTAACACCAGATCCTTGAAATCAAACCCGACCATACCTTTCAGGACCTAAAACTTCAGTAATATTTCTAATATCAATGTCCTCAAGATTAACAGAACTATCACTCGAAGCAATCGCTTCATACTCCGCCTTTTTATCTTTTAGTTTCTCTTAATAAATCAATCAAAGAGTTAGAAACACTATATATATAATAAAAACAAATGCAACATAACTTAACATTATTTAAAACTACTAACGCATTTAATTAAACCAATATAATTAAACCATTATAATTAAACATTATAAATATTTAAAATAAATCAAATTTTATTAAGTAAATATACCATAATTTCTCCAGCTTTAGAAGTCATTGGAGATCCATCTTTCTTTCTATGTGTAATGTCAAAAAGCTGAAGGCGTCCAACTTTTTGACCAGACGAGAGTTCCTACAATATAGTAGTAAAAATATTATTTAATAGAAAGTAATTAATATTTGACACAATTAATAAATTCAAAATACCTCGGCCTTAACTACACAAGCAAAACTTTTCGACCATGCTGTGAAAGTGAATTTTTGTTTTTGCATGCTGCTTGTTCCAACTCGCTCACAGTCCTACATTATGAAATTATTATTACGTATATAGTAAATACTATAAACCGAAATAATTACAAGAGTTTGGAAGTACGTAATACCTCTCCTTTTTTTGAATTTTAGAATCTAACTGCATCTTCTCATTGGTACCTCAGCATTCTCAGTGGGACATTTCGCAATTTCTCTTCGAGGCTTATATCTTTCTTAAAATATTCTTTCTTTAAAGTGCTTTTATGGTCTCTCCATTTTTTTCCTAATGCCTTCTTGATATAAGTATCCTAGACCTCTAAAGCAAATCTCTCCTAAAAAAACACAAGTTTAGAAAGTAAATATAAATGAAACTTAAACCAAAGTATTATAAATTACATTCTGGTTAACGCTTATTACGAAAATAAGACTTCAATTTGCATAGGAACCTAAACACGATATACAACATTATCAAAAGTTGTAACTAAAGGTAAGAGGTGAATGAATGAATACTTTTCAAATAAATTAGCACCTTTCTATAGGATACATCCATCGATAGAAAACCGGTCCACCAAGTATTGCTTCATGAGGGAGATGGATTAACAAGTGCACCATAACAATGAAGAAAGAAGGTGGAAAGATCTTCTCCAAATTGCATAAAGTCAAAGCGGCTCGATCTTGTACTTTCTCAAGTTCTTCAACATTCAAAACTTTGACATAAATAGCTTTCATTATATTGGATAGTTCAATTATACAGAACGTCACCTTTTTTGACATACAGCATTGTAAAGCAACTGGCAGTAAATCTTGCATCAAGATGTGATAATCATGTGATTTTAAGGAATATAGTCTTTGATATTTAAGACTCACACATCGAATTATATTTGATACATATGCATATAGGACCTTTATATCCTTCAACATCATGCAGAACACTTTTTTCTCTTCCTTTGACATTGCAAAAATAGAAGGCGACAACCGATATTTCCCATTCGGAAGTACTTGGGGATGAAGATCACGCTGAATTCCCATGTCAACTAAATCAAGTCGACTCTAAAGATTGTCTTTTGATTTTCCATCGACATTCAAAATTGTCCCAATGATGTTCTCGCAAACATTCTTCTCAATATGCACGACATCAAGATTGTGGTGTAAAATGTGGTGCTCTTAATAAGGCAACTAAAAAAATACATCTTTTTTTCCACAAGTCCACCTCATTAGGATTATCCTCTTCATCAGATTCATCCCTCGATCTTCTCTTTGTTTGCGTGTTGAGTGATTGATTCATCTTCCTATAACTAAAATTGATATCTTTTAACATAAACAAGATATCAGATCCAATGGTCTGCTCAGAAGCTCCTTTGAACTCTTCAATACCGTCAAATAGAGTCCTCTAAAATCTAAATTTATGATTTCCATCTAACCACTGATGATGCCCCATATAAGAGAACTTCTTCCCATTATATAACCACTTCGAACATGTTTGCGCAACACAACAAGGACAAGCATAATGTCCGTTGGTACTCCAACCAGATAAATTGGCATAAGCCGGGAAATCATTAATAGTCCATAACAAAGCTACACATAAATAAAAGTTCTCCTTTCTCAATAAATCATATGTCTCAACACCTGCCCATAATTATTTTAACTCTTCAATAAGTGGCTGCAAATAAATGTCAATATCATTTCCAGGACCTTTCTCTCTAGGGATAATCATAGATAAGATAAAAGAAGATTGCTTCATGCAAATTCATGGAGGAAAATTATAAGGAACAAGACTATAGGCCAAGTACTGTACGAAGTGCTCATGATTTTATAAGGATTAAATCCATCAGATGCTAGCCGAAGCCTTATACTCCAAGGATCGCTTGCAAAGCTTGGAAATTTACTGACAAATGATTTCCAAGCTAAAGAATCCGCAAGATGCCTTAATAATGCATCATCGATTCGTTGATCATGATGCCACGTCATAGACTCGACTGTCTTTGATGACATGAAAAGCCTTTAAAGCCTTGGTATTAGTGGAAAATATCACAAAATCTTTACTAGCTTCTTTCTTGACTGTGCCTCACCTTCATCCTCATTCACATCTTCTTTATTCATATTCATCCAACGAGATTTACATCAAACATGACAAGACTATTGGTTTTTTCAATCACCCCAATACAACATGCAGTCATTTGGGAAACTATAAATTTTTTCGTACCCAAGGCCTAAATCTTTTATCAGTTTCTTTATATCTTTGCATGGATGAGGGATTTTTTCAAATGGAAACATATCTCTCAAAAACTCCAACAACATTGTAAAAGAGTTTCCGGTCTTCCCTTCCAAACATTTTAAGTGAAATAGACAAATGCAGAAAGACATTTTTGAATATTTTGATCCCTCGTAAAGTTCTTCATTCATTTCATTAAGTAACTTGTAGAACTTCGCCGCTTCTTTATTTGGCTCTTCATCAGGTACACTTATTCCCGTTTCGGTAAAAGCATTTCCACGAATATTACAATCATCAGATGCAATAAATTTAGGTGGAAACGCTTGCAAACCATGATTGTGCATATTAAATACATCCCGTAACATACCTTTCATGTCATCTTCTCTAACAGGCTGATGGTAAGCACTATGAGGATAAGCCGTATTAATCGTTGAAGAGGTTCTACTAGATGTACACTCTCCATAGAAAATCCATATTTTATACCCCCAAATAAAGCTATCAACAATTATATGTTCACAGACAACTTCGCGAAAATGGCAATTGATGTTGCCACACTTCTTACACAGGCAAAGAATCATATTTTCTGGCTTGCATTTTGAAATGCAAACTTTAGAAAAGTTTGTACTCCATTTCGATAGTTGTTGCTTACCCTTGACAAATTCATCCAACTCTTATCCATTTCGTTGTTCTTAAAGTCTAAAGTTGACAACAAATTACAGTTACTTAAATGTTCTCAATTGATTTAAATCATGTCATTGTACTAAAATAGATCATACATATCAAGTATCAAGTATCTAATGGGTGTAAACTAATTCAAGTAAGTTGTTTATTTATAAGTATATATTTATGTATTACGTAAGTTATATAAGTTATGATATATATTTATGTAAGTTATGTAAGCTATGTAAGTTATGTAAGTTATGTAAGCTATGTAAGTTATGTAAGTTCTATAAGTTATGTAAGTTATGTAAGCTATGTAATTTATGTAAGTTATATAAGTTATATAAGCTATGAAAGTTATGTAAGTTATGTAAGTTATGTTTAGGTTTTAATTTAATAAATACAAAATTAACCAATTTTTAAAGTTGAATTCAAACTATAAATATATAAAAATAAAATATAATTCAAATGTAAATGTAGTAATCTAATAAACAATAAAATAGTAAGAGAAAAAAATCTAATCATTGTATACCTTAAATTTCTATTTAGAATTCTTTTTCTAAGGTATCTAGTGTTAAAGTCATTATTACCAAATCACAATATACTTTGTTTGATTTTTTTGTAATAATATAATTAAAATATTAGTCACTATATTATATCAATATTAGTTTAATTTAATTTCAAAATATAAATAAATATTTAAAGAATAATATCAATAAAAGTAAATATGTAATCAATGAATAATATCAATAAAAGTAAATATGTAATCAGTCTCTATATTAATTTTTCTATATGCATTTATACGTAAATTATTTAAAATATGAATATCATAATATTTTAAAATAAAATTTATTGCTTAATTTGGTGTAATAATCTTAAAATAAATAATTGTAAGTTCATATTTAAATTATAATTTTAATATAACTCAATTGGGTATTATAAAGATTATGATATTTATATAAATATAAATATAAATATAAATATATTTTACTATGTTAATAAGTTTTACTTTTTGAATATAGGAAAAGGTAAGCCATTATTGATTTTCAACAACCTGGAATGTCTAAAAGAACTCTAACCCATGTAAAGGAAAGCAAACACCATAGATCTTGACTTGAAGCTCACCTTTAAGCAAGGTCAATGATAATATTCGATATCTATGTATTACGCATATAAGGGCATGGATATAAAATATGATTCTAAAAATACTCAAAAAAAAAAAAACCTTAGAAAAATTGAACTTTTGCATATAAAAGTTAAAAAGAGTTTTCTACCAAGGCTTAAATGCATGCATGCAACATGAATCAAAGCGAATTGACACCCAAAAAAATCATCAAAGTGCTTTAGTTTCTCATTATTGATCTTCTTGTTGATTCTATTCTCTTTCTTTTTCTTTGATCAATCAATTAACGCAAGTCTTCTTGAGATCTAGAATTCTGATGCAAAGTTAAACCTAAAGTATTGGAATTTCCACTCCATATTATATTTACACCAAAATCACAGCTGAAACTAATGAAATTTTCAGGATAAATCTAACCTCAAAAACAATAGTACCCTACCCTGGTTCATATTATGCACATCTTTAGGTAAGCTACAAAGCAACACAAGTTTATTTCCCAAAAAACATAGAACCAATAGAGGAAAACAGCTAAGAAAGATTGAACAGATAGGCCTTGTGTATGAGGAAGGAATTTATCATATACATGGATTGAAGGATTTCACTGACAACTGGACACATGTATCTCAAACATCAACAACAACAAAAAACACTTGTGCAACATGATTATTCACAACAAAAAAGAAGGAAAACTTGTTTTAGGCAAGAAAATATTAAGAACAACAACCAATCTCAACAAAAACAATATATTTTGTTTTTTAAACTATTGGAATGGAGTTTTTTTGTAAGGGTTTGACATAGACTCGGGAACTCAGTTTAACAACCAAGCCACCATAGAAGGGCAAAAACCCACTAATAGGATATGAAAATAATAGAGGAAATACTCATTAATGAAGAAAATGATCAAGGAAACAACTTACCGCTTGGTTGCGACAGAGGAATGTATAAAGTCAGTGATGCAGCAGAGGAATGTATAACAAAAAAAATTTATCATTTGATTGCGGTAGAGGACGGCGACGCAGCAGAAGGGACACTCGACGGCTATGCAGATGCTCAGGTCAGAGGCGTTGCAGCAGATGGGTGTCGATTTTGATTTGGGGGAAATTTAGGGTTTTGAGATATTTGAGAGATTGGGGAAATATTTTAGGGGTAAAAAAATGGGGTTTCGGGTATATGGCTGGGATAGAATTAGAGGAAAGCAAAACGACATAGTTTCCTTTTTACTCAAAAATGAAGGTTTGCGGCGTTTCTAACATAGCGCAACTAAAGGTTGATCTTTTGCGGCGTTTTTAACATAGCGTCGCTAATGAGACTAAAAAGGCCACTCAAAATGGCATCGTTTTGGTTTAGTGAAATGAATTTTTGTAGAAAAACACCGCTATTTCTTACTTTTTACGGCTTTTGTATGATAAACGCCACTAATGCCTTTGATACAACTATTAGTTATAGTTTAATTATTTCTTAAATTCCTTTAAATGACGTTTGTTTTGTTTCAAACAATATATTTGATTTTTAAAATTTTATAATTTAAAATTACCAAGAGGTGGATTTTTGTGGAAATAATGAATTTCTCTCTCCTTTTGACTTTATTATGCTTTAGATATTAATTTAATAATATATATTACAATGTACAAAAGTAATTAAGAAAATAATTGTATACCCTAAACCTAAACCCTAAAATAAAACGATTTCTTGTCGTTTTTAGTAACACTCCAAAATCCTCAACCCTAAAACATAAATCATGAATCATTAACCTTACACATTAAACTCTAAACTCTAAACCCTAAACTCCAACCACTAATCCTAAACTTTAAACCCTAAATATTAAACACTGAAACCATAAACTCTATACAACAAACCCTGATCTTTAAACCATATACCTTAAAAATACTAATTAAATATGAACCCCTAAACCGTAAACCATTAACTCCAAGTCTTAAATCCTAAACCCTAAAATAACATATTTATTACGAGATTCTTTTTATCAAAAACTAAAGGATTTGGGGAATAAATAAAGGGTTTTTTGAAAAATTTCAAGGAAATCTAATTTTGGAAAAAACTAAAGGATATTTGGGGCTAAAAAAATGGCGACATTTAAGTCAAATTGGTATTGCAATTTTGCGATGTTTATGAAAAACGCCATTGATGCATGAACTTAGTAGCGTTTGCAGTAAAAATGCCATTAAAACTTAATTCTCTATAGATAAGCGACGTCGTCCAGGCAAATAATTTTGCGGCGTTTATAGAAAACACCACTACTGTATAATATTTTCGGCGTTAGTTGTCAAAAACGCCACTAAAAATTTATTGCTCTGGAACGAAACTACGGCGTTTAAGTGAAATTTGTATTTCATATTTGCGGTGTTTTATGAAAAATGCCACTAAAAAATTTATTCTCTGTAGTAAAACGACGCCATTTAAGTCTATTTGGTATTGTAACTTTGTAGCGTTTATGAAAAATGCCACTAGAGTATCACTTTTGCGGCGTTTTCTTCCAAAACGCCACTAAAAATTTAATTCCCTGTATTGAAATATTGTCGTTTAGGGCAAATTGGTATCAAAATTTTACGGAATTTATGAAAAACGCCACTAAAAATTTATTCCTCTGTAGGGAAACGACACCGTTTTAGTCGATTTGCTATTCAAATTTTGCAGCGCTTGCGTAAAGCGCCACTAATGTAACAAAGTTGCGACATTTTATTCTTAAACGCCACTAAAATTTTAATTCCCTCTTATGAACGTCGATGTAATGCAAATGTGTATTGCAATTTTGTGATGTTTTCTCAAAAGCGCCACTAAAATTTTAATGCTCTATAATGAAATGATGCCATTTAAGTCAAATAGGTATTGCAAATTTGCGGCATTTACGACAAATGGCACTAACGTAACACGTTTGTGACATTTTAAGGCAAAACGCCACTAAAAATTTTTTTCCATTAGTTGAACGACGCCGATTTGAAAAATTTTAGTACCTTTTAGCGCCACTAATGTATAAATTTAGCTGCGTTTTTATTCCAAACGCCACTAAAAATGCCGCTAAATGCTTAATTTCCTGTAGTGTGTGTACGCGTCCTTGTACATTTATGATTATAACAAGGATGTTATTTGTGTTTTTTACGAGGTTTAGTGTCCATCAACTAATACTATTCATCTTGCCACCGATGAGGCTTCTATCTCATTAAGGGATCTTTACAAACTAGGTATACTACCTCTTCAAGGTACCTTCTACGATGAAGTTATCTCATGTGCTACTGAATTAATTGTAGTTGATTTCATGGGATGGTACCTTTCATGACGTTGAGTATCTATTTGTTGCTTATCACTCATTAAAGTAACCGAAGGAGGATTAAGTTTCCATTGCTTCTTGAATTAATTTTTTGTTTAAATGAGCATCCCGTTATACCAAGTTGTCGACTCAAAAGTTTAAAAAGTCTACTCGTTCCACAGAAACACACAACTCCACATGAATTCTTTATAAGCATCAAAACCACGGAGTAGTTGGGAGTGCTATATGTACTGTCCTTGGAGTTAGAGAAAATAAAAAATAAGAAACTTACTTGGCAGGCTTCCTCTCTTGATGGATTTGCGCTAGACCGCGACCTCTCTAGTTTCCCTCGCGAATGACGAGAGAGATGAATCAATAATTAAAGACAACAATGGAATAAAACTAATAGGTACGATGTCTGCAAGTATGGTAGGTTAGTTGTAATATATTTATACAACAAGGTACAAGAGTACTTCGAGGATCGTACCTAAGAGAGTAATAGATTAAACAATTTCTACTAATGAGAATGCAAATAGAAAGTCTAACGAACTAATCGCTGAAAATCATATTACGACAAAACATAGAGTAAAAAATGGCTAAACTAATCTACGAGCTAGCTACCAATGACCAAATTGTAAAAAGTGAAAATCTTTTGAATCAACAAATAAATAACAAATAGTGGTTGATTGATTTTGATATTTTTACCAATCTTCGAATTAGGGATCCAAATTGCTTAAACTCCTAAAATATCTCCATTTTAACTTTTAGTCTTAGTTTTATCTAGTTACACAAGTTATACAGATTATCTCTCGATTTCATTGGCTAACCAGGGACTAATGAATCGGTGCTCAACAAGATCTCTTCTCGGTCTCACTTGCCTAGATTTTCTCTTAACCCTAAGTTTTTAGGCCCATTCAAATTAGTCTAATTTATTAATATTTGGTCCCTCATCCAAAAATCAGTTCACCACATCTTTATCAACTAGTCCTCTTAAAAGTTTAATCACTCGTATGAAAAATAAAGCTAATGAACATGAAAGAAGAAACCATTGCAACCATGGAAATAAAGAATAAGAAAAAGATTAAATTTTGGATTTTTCAAGTATAAAACTTGAAAAGAAAAAGATGAAGATGATAAACTAGTTGTAAAATAAAGCACAACAAACTTTAAAGGTAAGGTTTTTAACAATTGAAAGTAAAAGAAACTGGAATAGCAATAAACAAAGAGTAAAATGTCACTACAAGTAAAAGATATAGACTAAAAGTGGAAATAAACCTTGTAGACACTCAATTTTGCCCGGGCCCAGAAATAAGTCCAAAAGCAAAAATATAATAAACCCAAAAAAAAATGAAGTCCAAGTTCAGTCTAGAATTACAAATATAATTTGGCCCGATCAGAATGGCCCATTACTTGAAAAGATTTAAGGTCCATCTACAAGCTTGACTTATATGGAAATGTAATCTTTAAGGATATGCAGTCTTAGATATGATATGCAATCTTAGATATGATATGATATGATATGCAATCTTGAAGATATGATTTTGTAATCTTGGAGATTTAATTTGTAGATATCCTTTAATCTTAACCGTTGATGTAATTGATCTGTACCGTTGGATTTGGGGAGACTCAACTATAAATAGAGGCCTCTCCCTTCATTGTAAATCACTTGAGTTTGGGGAAGCAATAAAAATTCTTGAGAGCATTCACTCAAATTTCTCTCCCTCTTGCATTCTTACTCTCTGTGGTTTGTTCTTATTTTATTCTTCGACTATCTTAGTTTTTCAACCTTTTTTATTTTAATTTCTTCATTTTTCAAATATGTATATTTATTTCTATCTTTTATACATTTGATTATGTATTTTATATATTATAATATTTAACCTTTTTATATAGTTTATTTTCAAATATATATTTTCTATGCATGTATATATATTATATTATCATTTCATGTATTTTGAACTATTGCATTATATTTTTATAATTTGTAAATGTTCTATTTATTCATTTTTTAGTGTATGTCATTTATCTTATTTGTGCATGGTTTCATTTTTTATATGCTATGTTTAATTATTTCTTTTATGTGCTATTTTATGATATATATTGTTGTATAATTTTTGCATGTATTATGTTTTTCTTTTAGTTCACTCATGTTTTTATTTGTTTATTATCTTATATTTACCCTAGTATGATTTTTTTCATTAAACGTATGTTCGTGTTATTTAGTTTTGTCTTAATGATATTATTTATGTTTGTATGGAAATGTTAGAATATTTTGTACATCTATGCTTCATGATGCATTAATATGTCATCCTAAAACATCATTTAAAATAATATTCCAAGGTTTTTTTTTAAAAAAAATAAAAGGCAATGCTTGATGTTTGGAAACTTCGAGAAAGGTAGTACCCTAACTTACTGGGTTGCGACTTTTCTCGTTGAATTCAAATAGTCAAGCACCCTTCTAAGTGATTTTGAGTTTTCAAAACTTAAACAATTATTTCGAGATTTCAAAACATAGTGTCCTAACTTACTGGATATGGCGTTTTGTTGTTTCGAGATAGAAATTTTCGAAAGACGAGCTTAGTTTCGAAGGTTTTAAAATGTTACGTCCTAACATACTGGATGTGATGTTTTGACTCGTTTGAAATAAGTGAGCCTTAATTTTCAAAATTGAGACATTCTAATTAAAAGAGGTTTGCATCTTAAAACTTTCAAATTTCTGACACTAAATACACTTGATAATGAATTAGGTACCAATTTTTGGGCGTTACGAGGGTGCTAACCCTTCCTCGTACGTAATCGACTCCCGAATCTGTTTTCTCGACTTTCGTAGACCAAAATTAATGTTTTAAAACAAAACATTTTATAAGGTGATCCAATCACACCTAAAAAGATTGGTGGCGACTCTCGTTTTTGTTTTTCTTAAAGTCGATTCCCATTTTCCAAAACTCGATTTTAAAAATGGTCTCGACAAACCTAAGCTACAGTATTAACTAACTTAACTAAATATGCAAGTAACAAGAACAAGAAGAAAAATGCAGAAAAATAACTTCTACAGCTATGGAAGATGATGAAAAATAAAAACCCTAAAAAATAGAAGAGAAAGCTAAGAGAAAACCTAAGGAAACTAAAGCTAAAACTACTCTATGTCTGACCTCCTCTCTTCTCAGCCAATTTTGGTTGATTTTAGCAATATTTTGACCCAATATTTGTGACCAGAATGCCCTTGTATGGGCTTCTTTTGATTAGTGCTTTCGTTGGACAAACATTGCCCTTGATTTTATTTTTTATCCCCTAACAACAGTGATATCCAATACTGAGGGTTGGATATCGCGATAATGTTGTTAGTCTTGAAATGGGGGGCCTCCTTGTCATTTGGATATCGCAATACCCTAGGGAGATATTACGATACCACTGGTTGATGTCTTGGTCCTGGAACTGGTGAGGGTTTTACAATTCTAGAGTCTTAATATCGTAATACCCTTACCTTGTTAAATTTTTCGCACGATATCAAACCTCTGATAAGTACCTACAACACTTAAATGAAGGTTACGTCACCAAATGAAAAGATTGGCCAATTTAGGTCTAAAAAATAAGTAAAAAGAGAAAATTTCACTTATTAAATCAAAAACCTAAAAACTACCTAAAAGACACTACTTTTCTTGAAAACAAGCTCCTCAAATATACCGAAAAAGTTTAATTTTCTGTATCAAGTTATGACAGATCAAACTCCCCTACACTTAACTCTTTCTTTTCCTCAAGCAAACACACCAAACATGCAAAAAAGAAAGATGACCCTTGGATTAAATCAGATAATTAGGTTGTATGGTGGTAAAATATCAAACTTGCATGAGAACTACCTCACATGCAACTTAAGAGTGATATCTAGACAACTCAGGCATTTTTAATGCAAACACAATTAGTTCAAGCAGTTAAAGTATTAATAGATATAGAGGCAATAAAAATGAATAAATGTATAAGTATTATCCATCAAAATAAATTATGTGGATTGCTCATAAATATTTAAAAAGAACTGGTCATGTTCATTCAAACAAATACAAGCAATCCTCTAGAGTGATGAAAATTCATACTTTATAAAAATAATTACGATACATAAAAATAAAGACGAAAAACTAATTTGTAGATTTGATCAATTCTAAGAATAAAAGATTAACTGACTTCAGTGGTCATAACTAGCTCTTATTTTAGGTTCTATTCAATCAACTAGTCATTAACCTAATAGGATCTATCAATCTTCCACTAAACTAATGAGTTAGGTCTAGATCGGATTGGGGTAAGGTGTTCATAGATAGAAAATACCAATTTTGGGTTCATTCCCACCTAGATGACTTCCTAAGGTTGTCAAGCCTAGTGATTTTATGTTCTTCCTATCCCAATCAGCTGTTCTATTAAGAAACCCTACATAGAAGTTAATTACTCCCACGTCTACTCACTAATCTCCCATAAAAAGATTAGTTCCTTATGGATCTAATAAACATCATAAACTTGATTGAAATGATGAATATGAATAATAAATCAAGAATAGAGTTTAAGAAGAATCCTGATATATATTGATAAGTGTGCTAACACAATCCACAAAGAATTGATGAATCCTTAAATCAGATTCTCCGAAGAACAAAATAGAAGCAAAAGTAGATTACCATGGTAAAAGAAACCCAAGTAAAAAATATACTAAGGAAAACTAAAAACTAAAACTTGAATATAAACTCCTTATGAAGTGTTTAAAGATGTTTATTTATAGGATTAGGGTTGGCCATCATCCATTGACCTAATTTGGCTGACTTTTTGGGTTAATGTTTATTATGCAGACCAAAATGACCTTGGCTCATTAATTCCTCTTGTCAAAGCAATTTCGTGACACACTCTGGTCTGTGTCGCAAAACTTATGGCAGTTTCAAGCTAAGGCTTGATTTCAGGCTGTGTCGTGACACCCTCTGGCTATGTCACGACATAGAAGGTAGTGTGCTCCTTTTGAGTACTTTACTTACTTTGTTGTGACATCGACACTCTGTGTTGTAATATTGCCACCAATTTCATGTTCCTATACCTCCGAATGATGTCACGCACACTCACAAAATAAGTTAGACTTCCTTTAGGTCTATCCTAGCCCCTAAGGTTATATAAATATATCAATTCATTCTTTTTATATTGATTACCAAAAGATGAAAACTAAGTTAAAATATAATTAAATTGCTTTCATACAACCTCCTTAAGTATAAAAAATGGTTTAATCTACTGTAACGAATTACGATAGATCAAACTCCTCCACATTTAAGTCATTGCTTGTCTTGAAGTAAGAAAATATAAAAAGGAAATATATAAAAGATGTCCCTTAGGTGAGTATGATACAAAGATAAGTTTTGGAGCAACGTAACTAGGAATAATCATAAATACATGTAATTCAGGCATGATATGTGAATGACTTACCATTCTCAACCTCAAACATCTAAGTTCAGTACATTACAAAGTATATAAGAAATAAGGTCCTCAAATATATTGATCCATCAAAAAATTAACATGTAATTTGATTATCCTAACAAAACACAAACAATAATTATTGCAACCACTCAATACAATGACCATTCACAAATAGACTTACCTAGGTCACATAGGACTTTTCGGCTTGTAATGTTTTGAGGCTTAAGGTTGGTATGGAATCCAAGAACAATGAGCATCAAAATAGTTTTAAATGCAAATTAGTTTGGCATATCATATTGTCCCTTATTCTCCCCCTTAGTGAATGATAACTCTTGAAAAGAGTTATATGTCATACCTTTATATTTGGTTAATTGTCTGTATTCAGGTGAATTTAGTTGCATTTTAGGATATTATTTTAGTATTTTTTAGGGCATTACATTAGAGAGCTTGGACTATGCTTAAATGTTATTATATGTTACTTTTAATTATTTGCAAGAAGGATTTGTTTGCTGATTGAGTTGTAGGTGCAGAATCAGGAAAAATAAGTAAAGGAGTAAATGTTTGTCATGGTAAAAGGCTAGACAGTTTGCCAAGATGAATGTCATGGCAATGTCAGGAAGAGACTTAGTCAGCACTAACCATTATTAGCCCTGTGTACATATACCAAAAAATCAGCCTAAAAAAGAGGAAAAAGATCATGGGATGATGGGATGATGGGCCTACTTTAAAGGAAGAGTTATAAAACCCAAAAAGAAAAAATAAAGTAGACAATTGATGAGACAATTGAAAAAATATCCTTAGATGGGAGTAGAGGATAATGGTTGAGAACAAGGCAGAATTGTAAGAGAGAAGAAGAAAACAGTTCCTCTTGGCCACTATTAGATTGCGACGCCAAAGCTGTGGGGCTAGATAGGTGAAAGCCATCTTCTTGAAGTTCTTCTTTTACTATTTTGTGAATTGAATTGAGAAGAATAACGTTGAATGCTATTCTAAATTTGAATGTTATCCCATGAGTTAATCTTATAGGGTTGGCATTACTTGAGGAAACCTTTATTTCCTTTAATGACTAAAGCCTAGATTAGTTTTAATTTATTGTTTCATTCAATGGTATTTATGAATTGCATGCGCATAATCTCTAGACATAGATGAATGTGTAGCATGTTTATGAAATTAATCTAACATTGACAAGCTTAGGTTAGTTAGATCAAAATGGAAAGATATGAGCAAGTATTTGACCGAATACTTGTAGTAGTCTCTAGAAATAGAGCAGCGTTCCATATGGAAAGAAAACAAAACACTGTTTGGTACCGTGCTAAAGGCCTGTAGACATATATCGCTTTAGGTAAGGTAACTTGAGGTCTTCCTCTAGAAAGAAGCAGACCATTTTAGATCTCTTCTGAGCAGTACAATAAGATTGATTTTGCCGAGGCATATTTGCTTAACATGGGTAGATTCTTAGTAATCCCAACCTTCCAAGTCACGATACCCAGCATTGTTTTGTTTTATTTTCATATGGAATGCTACTCTATGTCTAGAGACTGCAACAAGTATTCGATCGAATACTTGCTCATATCATTCAATTTCGATCTAACTAACCTAACCTTTTCAGTATTAGATTAATTTCATAAACATGCTGCACATTCATCTATGTCTAGAGATTATACGCATGCAATTCATAAATACCATCTAATTAAACTTTAAATTAAAAGTAATCTAGGCTTTATTCATTAAAGAAAATAAAGGTTTCATCAAGTGGTCCCAACCCTATGAGATTAACTCATAGGTTGGAAAATAACATTCAAATTCAGAATAGCATTCAATGTGACATAAATGAATGTGCAACATGTCTATGAAATTAATCTAATACTGACAAGGTTAGGTTAGTTAAATCGAAATTGAATGATATGAGTAAGTATTCGACCGAATACTTGTACCAGTCTCTAGACATAGAGCAACGTTCCATATGGAAAGTAAACAAAATAATGCTGGGTACCTTGCTAAAGACATATAGACATATATTTCTTTAGGCAAGGTAACTTAAGGTCTTGTTCTTGAAAGTTCCAGACCATTTTAAATCTCTTTCGAGCAGTAGAATAAGATTGATTTTGCTGAGGTATATTTGGTTAACAAGTGTAGATTCTCAGTAATCCTAACCTTTCAAATCAACATCATAGATTCTTTTGAAACAAGTAAACAAGGGTAGTGCCAATTTTGGATGACTTGAATCCAAGGATAGTTAGACCACACATACAAGCTCAGCAATTTGAATTGAAACTAGTAATGTTTTAGATGCCGCAAACTGTTAAGCAATTCAGTGAGTCTCCAAATTAGGATCCAAGACTGCACTTAAGACTTT
This sequence comes from Gossypium arboreum, assembly GCF_025698485.1. Classification (NCBI taxonomy): domain Eukaryota; kingdom Viridiplantae; phylum Streptophyta; class Magnoliopsida; order Malvales; family Malvaceae; genus Gossypium; species Gossypium arboreum. The sequence goes on along the minus strand of NC_069082.1, from coordinate 14,441,339 downwards.
TTCTAGAAGTCTATGACTCATTAGACAATAGGGTGTTCCAAAAGATGCCTTATGACTTAAATTGTTTCCATATTCCTTGAAAGACCGAGAAAAAATGTGGCTTAATGCTTCACCGTCAAGGACAGTGGCATCATGGAATGACCTTTGTCAGAAGTTTTTGTTGCGGTATAATCCGCCAAACATGAATGCCAAGCTTAGAAATGACATCATGTATTTTCGGTAATAAAAAGATGAAACACAATATGAAACTTGGAAAAGATTTAAAGAATTACTGCGAAAATGTCCGATGCATGGGTTTTAACACCGGACTCAGATAAAGATGTTTTATAATGGGTTGAATGCACATAAAAGGATTGTAGTTGATGCTTTTGCCAATGGTACCTTATTGGATACATCTTAAAATAAAGCTTATGAGATTTTGGAACAGATTGCCAACAATTATTATCAATATCCTACCACGCGAGTTGGGACTGGCAGGAGAACTACTGGAATTGTGGAACTGGATGTAATCACTTTATTAACTACCCAGGTATCATCTTTAACTAATATGATCAAAACAATGAAGAGGCCAACTGCAGTTCAGGAGATGAAATCAGCCAAGCTATCATGTGTTTATTGTGGCGAAGACCATGTGTTTGACGAATGCCCATCAAACCCAACATATGTGTGTTATATGGGCAATTTCGATCATAATAACAACCCCTATTCCAACACCTACAATCTATGGTGGAAGTAACATCCAAAATTTAGTTAGAATAATCAAGGTGCAGGGAATTTTAATAATCCTGCAAGATACAATGCCATAAGTGCACCATCTGGTTATACTCAACCTATGTCGAGGCAGAATGCCCAACAAGGTCAAACGTTGGTTTCTTCTTCATCATCACCTATTGAAGCTTTGTTGAAATAGTATATGGCCAAGAATGATGTTGTGATCTAGAGTCAAGCTGCATCCTTTTGAGCTCTTGAGAATCAAGTGGGGCAAATAGAAAATGCTTTAAATTCGAGACCTCAAGGAGCTCTGCCAAGTGATACTAAGAATTTGAGATCATAACAGAAGGAGCATTGTAAGGCAATCACTCTCAGAAGTGGGACTCAGGTGAATAAAATTGTTAAAGATGCCATTGCAGAAAAGGGAAATTTAGAGTGCAACAATGGAAAGATTTTAGAAACATTTGAAAACCACGATACAACTAGAAAAGCTAAACAAGAGACTGATGTAGTGAAGTTAGATCATTTTTCCAATGGAAATGCTACAACAAAACAACAACAACCTGAAGGATGACCACCTCCACCATTTTCTCTATAATAACCCTTTTTCCTGTAAAATCAGAACAGTGGTTTTGGGACCACAAATCCGAATTTAAAAAATTTATTTTATTATTTTATTGCCTAAAGTATGACGGAAATACCGTATATAAATTTCATTAAGAAATTTTATCGTTTACATGTTCAATTTGATAAAAAGGACTAAATCGCATAAAGTGAAAAAGTTGAGTTCTAATAGCTAAAGGTATTAAATAGCTATAGAAATTTAAAGTGGAAGTCCTCATATTGTAATTAGACCATAATTATGATAGTGGAATATGATGGCTTGGCATTTTGTGTAATTTTGATTGATTTTAAAAGGTAAATTAAGTAAATAGGTAATTAAAGATAAGTTAAATAAAACCAAATAAAAGTATCATATTTTTCTTCTTTATTCAACCAAAATCTCAAACAAAAAGAACCCATTTTTCTTGAAGCTAGGTTCGACCATCTTTGAATGCTCATTTAGGTATGCATTTTTGTCCCATTTTTAATAATTTATACGTTTTCGGGGTCGTTGTAGCTTAATCTAGCTAGCTCGGGGACTAATTTGTAAAATTGTTAAACTATTAGGGTTTTACCATTGATGAATATATATGAGTTTTGAAGTTTGATGATAGAAAATGAATGCTTGTTGTTAGATAAACAACTTTTGTAAATAGATTTTTGATGAAATTGTCAATTAGGGACTAAATTGAAAAATAGGACATATTACATGGTGAAATTGTGAAATTGTGGTGAAATTGTGTAAATTTCCAATTTTATGAGCTAGGGACTAAATTGAAAAGAATTAAAAGTATAGGGGTAAAATGGTATTTTTACCAAAAATATGTTTTGGATTAAATTGAATGAATTATATGTTGAATTAATTTAAATTTATTTGTATAGATCCAGTTAGACCTTGAACGCAGTTAGATCGGAGCAAAGAGAAAGTCTCAAATTAATCGCCTTCGTATCTATGTATACTCGTCTAGGTAAGTTCGTGTAATTAAATTGAGTATTTATATGTTTTAATTGAATTATATGTATGTAATCTATATAATTGCCATGTATAAATATCGATCGTATATTCGATGACGTACAACGATTATTGAGTCTCGTTTGTACCTTAGGAATTCATAGGATACAAAAGACATGTCATTAGGGTTACCGATTCTCAGCTCGTATGAGCTTACTGATTTACAGCTCGTGAGAGCTTACTGATTCTCAGCTCGTGAGAGCATACCAATTCGTAGCTCGTATGAACATACATGTATAGGAATTGACAGATTACAGTTTAGCATACTATGTATGAGTTATCCCGAGTATCCAACAATATTCTAAATGCTTCAAAGGGTTTTTTCTAATATGAAATGACATGAGTTCGATACGAACTATTACAGGTATACATATGAATTACATGGAAAATGATATTACATGGTATAATACATGTATTGGAATTTGATTAATTGTTGAGCTCATCCATGACTTGGTTTATATATATGTGTTTACATGATTAACATGGTTGATGTATATGTGCTTAGGCATTTGGCCAATATATGTTGGGATATGCTTTGTTTACTTACCTTATATGTGAATAAATGGTAAGTTAAATTTTATGTTATACGAACTTACTAAGTTAAATGCTTACTCTGTGTATTTTTCATGTTTTATAGTGAATCAGAAGCTCGTTCAGGTTGGAAGCTTGTTGGATCTATATCACACTATCCATCGGATCTTTTGGTATTTTTGGTTGGTTTAATTTTGGTTATAATGGCATGTATAGATTATTTTGGCTATTGTTGGCCTATATGTTTCGTTGTGATTATAGCCACTTATTTGGCTTGTGTTTGGCATATTTTGGATGTGTATAAGTTGTTTTAATATGGTTGATATGTGGTTTGAATTGTGATTGAATTATGGAAAATGAAATAGTTGTTGAATGTGCACAATAGATATGTCATATAGTTTGTTGGTGCTTTGTTGTGGAAGGCATATATGTATATTAATGCTAGTTTAGAATGGTATAATTAAAACAAATTGGGAAGTTTTGGTATGTTTTGGTAAGTAAGCTAAATGGCATGATATGTTGCAAATTGCTAGGAAGGTTGTTGGCTTATTTGATTAAAATATGTACATAATTATACATGTTATGAATTGTCATTTGAGATGCCTAAGGTCATATTGGTTGCATGTGAATATACTGTATGTTTAAGTCTTGATTATACTTGTTTTGGATGCCTTGTTATGGCTTGTAAGTATGTGCAATTGTGGTTGTAGGTACATGCCAAATGGGTGAGAAAAATGGCTTGTAAAATAGCCTATTTTTGTCCATACGGGCAAATACATAGGCGTGTGTCTCAGCTGTGTGTGACACACGGCCGGTGACACGGTCGTGTGTCCCCTATAGCTTTCAAAAGGTTGCAAGTCAGGCTGTTACACGGCCTAGCACATGGCCTGGCACACGGGTGTGTGAGGTTACTTTGAAAGGTACACGGCCTAGCATACGTGCGTGTGGCTTGGCCTTGTGGCCTAAGTCAGTGAGTTACATGGGCACGGACATGGGCTGGGACACGGCCGTATGTCCCCATTTCGAATGCCCACATGGCCTAAGACATAGGCGTGTCTCTTGGCCGTGTGATCCCCGCAGCTTTGAAAATTTTTAATGTTTTCCAAAAAGTTCTCTAAGTTTTCCATTTAGTTCTGACTTGTTTCTAACGCATGTTTAGGGCCTCGACGGCTCGTATAAGGGATGATTTTGATTTGTTTTATTATGAATATTGATATGTTATGAAATGTCTGAAATTTCTATCTGTTTGATTCGTGATCTCTAGTAATACTCCGTAACCCTATTCTAGTGACGGATACGGGTTAGGGGTGTTACATCCACAACGATTCCACAATTGTAAATAAGAGGCTCAGTTCAAAAGATTTCTAGATGTCCTTAAACAACTCCACATTAACATACCGTTTTTGGAAGCTTTGGAGCAAATGCCTAATTATGTGAAATTCATGAAAGATATATTGTCAAATAAGCATAGATTAGGATAATTTGAGCCTGTTGCTCTCATTGAAGAGTGTACAGCGATGTTGACGAATAAATTACCTCCAAAGTTCAAAGACCTTGGGAGTTTCAATATACCTTGTTCAATTGGAAATGATTATGTTGGAAAGGCATCATGTTATTTTAGAACGAGTATGCTTACGTTGCAACTTGCTGATCGATCCTACGGGCATCCAAAAGGTAAAATTGAAGACGTGTTGCTAAGAGTGACAAGTTTATTTTTTTGGTAGATTTTTTTTATTTTAGAATGTGAAGCTGACCATGATGTGTCAATTATTCTAAGAAGATCTTTTCTTGCTACAAGTAGGACTTTAATTGATGTGTAGAAAGGTGAACTAACCGTGAGAGTAAACGAACAACAAATCACATTCAATGTATTCGATGCCTTGAAATGTGCTAATGAAAATGAAGAATGCCACGCCATTTATTTGATAGAAACAATAGTGGAGGAAGAGTTCACAAGATTTTGCCATAGCAATTCTGATAGTGATGAAGACTCACTTGATCGGAGTGACGCAATAATTTTTGAGGACCTAGGTGAACTTGCAGAAGCCAAGCATTTTGTGGATAGACCAGGGAAGAAGTTTGAATCCTTGGATTTATCAAATTGCTCTTTCAAGCCTCTAAAACCATCTATAAAATAAGCCCCCATGCTGGAGTTGAAGCCTTTAACGATGCACTTAAAATATGCTTATTTGGAAGAAAAAAACACTTTGCCAGCAGTTATTTCTACAGAATGGACACCCGATCAAGAAGTGAGGTTGTTGGAAGTACTCTAACGATCTATGAAGGCATTGGGATGGAAAATTCTCGACATCAAGGGAATTAGTCCTCCTATCTGTATGCATAAAATTTTACTGGAGGATTGCCATAGCAACTCTATTGAACAACAAATAAGGTTGAATCCAATCATGAAAGAAGTTGTTAAAAAAGAGATCATCAAGTTGCTCGATGCTTGTACAATGTGTGTGTAACACCCTTAACCCATATCCGCCACCGGATTATGGGTACACAGCATTACTGTACAAAAAAAACATTCAAACTTACATTTCATGCATATTCATAAACATATTATAAAACAATCATTCATATATATATCGTCCCTAAATTAAGCCCTCGAGGCCCTAAAATTACCTTAGAAATGATTCGAGACCAATTTGAAATCATTTGGAGAGTTTAGGAAAAAGTTACAAATTTCGAAAAACATAAGTTACATAGCTGAGACACACTCCTATGTCTCAGGCAGTGTAACCTTCAAACTAGGGACACACAGCCGTGTCTCAGCCTGTGTCCTCACCCGTGTAACTCTCTCAGTAGGGTCACATGGCCATGTCACACGCCCATGTGTCAGGCCGTGTAACTCTCGAAATAGACCCACATACTCGTGTGCCAGGAGGTGTAACAAACTGACTTGCATACAAAGGAACCTATAGGAGACACACGACCATGTCGCCAGGCTGTGTGCCACACACGGTTGAGTCACCTGCCTGTGTCATAGGCCATGTGGACATAAATTTACCCAAAATCAAGCCATTTCCAACACCAATTCATGCATACACCTATAGGCCTTTTGTGCACATAATCAAGACATCAAAAATTTACCAAAACATACAAATAATGACCAATTCAATATTCTAAATCAACTAGCTAATATGTCATTCAAGGCACCTCAAATACATTTATCCAGAACTTACTTAAATATGCATACTTTACCACTTTTCAGTCATAAACTATTAGGTTCAAAAACTTACCAAATACGCCATTCAAAAACAAACACCATAAGGTAGCTATAATATCATAATTTGGCAAGCATCAAAAGGTATCAACCAAAACAACTTGCACAAGATATACATATCAAAACATCCAATAAACATTCAACTTACCTTTTCATGAGCATATGCATAAATCCATTTAGAAACTTACCTTTTCTACTCCTTTTCATGCCCGTTGAACCGTCTAGAATATCATCGAATACTCGGGAAAGTTCACACGTAATGTGCTTAAACATATAACCATAACCTTTCTTTTACATCATTGGTCACACGATCGGTAGGTTTGAATGTAAACTACATTCTACTGCTCACATGAGTGCGGAGTATTCGCAAAAAATGGAGGACCTCAGCCATCGGTAGGACATTCAAGACCAACACCTGAAACATGAAATCCCTAATAACATGCCATTTGTATCTTATGAATTCCTAAGGTTCAATCGGGACTTGATAACTGTCATAGCATTTCTTCGATATACATTGTTCAATGGAATTAAGAATGCATAATAACATACAAATGAATAACATGAATATAGTAATCCGTATATACGAACTTACCTTGACGACTAGTGTCATGGATTGCGAAGGGAAACTTGCAACCATGACGGACTTGTGCGATTTATCGCTTTTGAGGGAGGTCATTTGGCCCAATCAGATTGGTCTAGTACTTGGAGAGATTGAAAGCCCATCTCCGGAGCTTGGAAACTATGGAAAGTAATCTTCAAAGATATGCTTGGCAAATATGGAAGGGGATCTTTAAAGATATGCGATCCTAGACTTTAATGTAATCTTTAAAAGATACGATTCTGTAATCTTAGAGATTTGATATCTTGATAGCTTTAGATCTTAGCCATTGATGTATTTCGATCTGTACCGTTGATGTTGGGAGGAAGGCTCAACTATAAATAGAGGCCTCTCCCCCTTATTGTATTCATTCAGTGATTAATAGAATTTTGAGAGCATTCACTCAAACTTTTCTCTCAAGTGTTCTTATTTTTCTGTGGCTTTTGTTTATCTTTTGAGATCGTTCTTACTTTGTGACAGCCCAAAATTGACCCTAGTCGGAAGGTGGTCTCGGGACCACAAAACCGAGGCATAAAAATAATTAAAAATTTATTTTGATGCCTATAACATGTGTGTGCTCATGTATGACATTTTATGATGATTGATTTAGTGTTATAAGGGTGAATTCCACAAGAAAGGACTTAGTAATGAACTTTGAAAGTATGATAGGGAAATGTGTGATGACTAATTAAAGCATGCATGCAAAATAATGGACTTGCATGTCAAATTCCCCTTTATAGGTGGTGGCGGCCATGACAAGGAGGATGGGCTAAACATGTCATGAAACATGTTTTGTTGGTGCATTAGGGTGAAATAATAAACAAAGGTGTATGGGTGATAAAAAAATGAAAAAAAATGTGTGTGAGTGTGGTAATCCCCCCCATTGCCGTGAGTTGTAGAGAAGGAAAGAAAAAAATTTTGTTCATCCTTTCTTTGAGCCAAAACTAAGGAAGAAGGAGGATTTTTGCTTCATGCTTGGTTTGGAAGAGATCTAGAAGGAGATTTGGCTAAGTTTGCATCAAGACTAAGGTATGTATGAGGTTGTGTTAGGAGTTTCATGCATGTTTTGGTTGCTAACTTGATGTGCATGTTAGCCATGGCTCAAATCTTTGTTAAGCCATGGAAATGGTATTTGGCCAAAGTTGTTATGGTGATAAAGCCATTGCATGCTAAGTGTGAAGCTTGATGATGATGCATGCAATGATGGATTGTCTACTCTTGAGTAAGATTTTGAGCTTTCTTTTGTTTTATCATGATTGAAGTTGAAAAGGAGCATGATTGTCATATTCGCCATGATGCATTCATGAGCATGGTTCATGCTTCTTGCATGTTAGTTAAAATTTGTGTTTTGGATGGCTATGGACACCTTGAAATTCGCCATGCTCATATATGTATATATATGTTTGCACATGATGTTTTGGTTATGAAGGAAGTGATGAATAAGTTTGTTTAACGAAGAAGATGTTGAAGAATAATTGTGAAATTGCAAGCACAAATCGGCCTAGCACACATATAAGTGCTTGATGCTATATTATAAGTTTTGAGCCACAATATGAAAAGCATTAACTAGTAAAATGCATGCTGTTTTGTGAGGTATTAAGTGCATAATTGGCCTCAACATGTACATGAATATTCGGCCTTGGGTAGCCTATTGAAGGCCTTAGCATTTCCTTGATGCTCAAATAAATTGTATTGAATTGCTTGATGTAGTATAAAATGTGCATGACCATTGTGTATTCAAGTTAAAGAGTGGCCATATGACCATTTAAATTCCTTGTCATATTCGCCATAAGCTAGCACAATGAGGTTTTAATAAATTGAATTTGTTTGAATTAGCTCAAGAGCTAAGAGGTCCACAATTGGACAAGGGAAGGAAAAGTGATCGAATAGCCGTAAAAGCCGCTCGACAACATCCGAGGTAAGTCCTCAAGAAGTGACCTTACTTGAATTATGTGAGATGAAATATGGATGTGTATGATTATTGATTATGTGTGTATGAGTATTTGAATTCCACCCGGGCTAAGTCCCGGGCGAATATGCTAATGATTATAATTGTGTTTGAGCCTTAGTAAGGAAAATGAAATATGTATGTCCAATGATTATTGATGTATGTGTGCATGAGAAATTGAATGATATCCGGCTAAGCCCAAGACAAGTATGCTGAAAATTATATCCGGTTAAGACCAAGGCAATTGTGCTAGTAGCTATATCCGGGCTAAGACCAAGGCATTCGTGCAAGTTGTTAAATCCGGGCTAAGACCAAGGCATTTGTGCAAATCGTGATATCCGGGTTAAGTCCGTGAGGCCTTGGTGCGGGTTATCATAACCGGCTATGTCCCAAGGCGATTGAACGAGTAGCGACGTCCGGTTAAACTCCGAAGGTATGTGATTTGAAAATTATAAGCTTGCTGGAAAATTTCAGCTAATGCACTTGTGAAATTTCCCAATGACAAGGTAAGTGCGGTGTGTGCTTTGCGCTAGGAGTAAGAGCGTATGAATATCCGCTCCTATGATGGAGCGAGTTATCGGCCTTAATGAAGCCGTTATTTGTGTATGAACATAAGTGTTGGGATGGTGAAGTAAGTACGATTATGTGAATGTGCATTAATGAAATGATGCATTTGGTTATGTGAATGTATTGCTTTAATTAGAGTTGATTATATTCCTTGAGACTTACTAAGCATAAAAATGCTTACCCGCTGCTTTGGCTCTCGCTTTCTAGATTTCGTCAAGCAATCGGATTTGGGATCGTTGAAGTCGAAGTCATCCACACTATCAAGCCTCCATTTTGGTATAAATTATTGGTTGAACTTGAGATGGCATGTATAGGACTACCTCATGTTTGTTAAATATGTTGTAATGTAAGTATGTACGGCCATGCGAAAATGGCTCGAAAAAGGAAGCATGAACTTAGACTAATTGTGGTTTGTATATATATATATTTGGTGTCATGATGTGGCTATGGCTTGGAAATAGGAATGTTGGTCATATGATCAGCCATTGGTATGGTTAAAATGATCATATATGAACCTATGTATGGCAAGACTAGTTGATTCATGGAGACTACCAAATAGGTAAGCCCTACCTTAAAACAGATGCTGCCAGCTGCAGTGGCGTGAATGTGAAAAATCACCAAAATTCATAGGAATGGAATTAAATAGTGAATAAGCTATGTAAATGAACCTTGATGAGTCTATTTTCTTATGGAAGAAACGAAATGGTCATAGGAGTTACAGGTTAAGAGATATTAAAGCTATTGTGAGACAGGGCCAGAATGGTTTCTGGGTTCCCTGTCGCAACTTTAAAAATTCACTATAAATTATCCAAAAGAATTAGGAGACATACCTTATATGTACAGATTCCATTTTGAGTCTAGTTTCATTAGAAACAAACGGCACCAGCATTAAAGCCCTGCACAGAGAGATATTCAAGTTATACCGCACGAAGGTCAGAGCAGTCGATCCCTGTAACATGGGTGACTTTAACTAATAAACTGTACCAATTTGCCCGACCAAAAATTCTAGAAATAAACCCATAGATGGATATATGAGTCTAAATTCAGGAAAATTTACGAAACCAGTTTCCGAGTTTTGAAACTCGAGATATGATTTTAAGGCGACAGTGACGCAGTTTTTCCAGCCTGACTGAAATGTCCAATGGATGAGCAAAACAAGTGAACTTAGCTTGCTAACCCTCGTGTCCGACACGGCGATGGTCTCGGGTTCGGGTGTTACAATTTATTGGTATCGAGCCGGTTTAGTCGATTCTAGGACTACCGTGATGTGTTTGGGGTCTAGCTATACATGCCATTAAATGATGAATCGATAGTGTGGTGATTTCGACAATTTGACTTTGTGTTTGTTATTAGAATGGATCCCGATCCCAACCGAAGCGATAGCTAATGGTGTGAGAGTGTGGCGCTGCTCCCGACAAGGGACAGCGCCGACGGACTCTCAACCTATGGCCAGCAATCCGAATGATGAGGCTAGGCAAGCCTTTTATAGTGTGATGAACGAATGGTTTAATCAATACATTCGAACTAACACTACTGTTCCACAACCTCCATTCCCGACAAATGCAACCCCGCACCCACAATACCTCCGTGGATCGACCAAATAAGGTCAAGTAAGCCCCGATCGATAGGATTCAAAACATGGGGCCACTGAATTTAAGGCTACGGATGATGATGATGATGCCGAGCGAGCTGAATTTTGGTTGGATAACACTATCCGGGTGCTCGATGAGCTATCCTGTACACCCGATGAGTGTTTAAAGTGTACCATCTCCTTGCTACGTGAGTCCGCCTACTATTGGTGGAGTACTCTGACTTCTGTGGTGCCTAGAGAGCAAGTGACTTGGGAATTCTTTCAAACCGAGTTCCGAAAAAAGTATATTAGTCAGAGATTCATCGACCAAAAGCGAAGGGAATTTCTTGATCTTAAGCAAGGTTCTATGTCCGTTACCGACTACGAACGAAAGTTTGTGAGGCTTAGCCGGTACGCGCGAGAATGCATTTCGTCCGAAGCTATTATGTGTAAACGCTTCGAGGATGGGCTGAATGATGATATAAGGATGTTCGTTGGCATTCTCGAGATACGAGAGTTCGTAGTACTTGTTGAGCGAGCTTGTAAAGCCGAAGAGCTTAGAAAGGAGAAACAAAAAGTTGATGTGGGAACCGGAGAATTCGAAGAGGTCCTCGGAAAGTCTCTTCAACAAGCATCAAGAGATTTCGAGATGATGTGAGCCGGTCTAGAGGCGTTTGGCTTTTCTAGACGAGGACGCAATCGACCCCTGTGACCACACGAGTCACCTCGATCGCGGTGGTGGAAATGATCGCCGAGAGAGGCGGAGTGCCCACATTGTGGCAAATGGCATTCGGGAGCTGTTGGTTTCGTGATCGCTCCTGCTATAAGTGTGGATCGGCCGACCACTTTATGAAGGATTGCCCGAGGATGCATGAATGAATGTAAGTCGAGTGCAAACCCGGGTGCTACCATCGCCGAGGTAGGCCACCTAGAAATATGGGCAATGTCGTTGGCGGTCGAGAGGATCTAGAGATGCTACCATCGATTTGAGGCTCGTGCTCTCGCTAGGACTTATGCCATACGCCGCACGCCGAGGATGCTGCCTCTCGGATGTTATTACCGGTACTTTCACTCTTTTCAATACAAATGTGATTGCTTTGATTGACCCCGGTTCTACTCATTCATATATATGTGAAACCTTAGCATCCAAAGAAGACTTTGCCCATTGAGTCTCATCGAGTTTGTAATTCGGTGTCAAACCCTTGGGTCATTACGTGCTTGTCAACAAAGTGTGCAAGAAAAGTCCCCTAGTGTTCCGAGGTTCTTGTTTTCCGCGGACTTGATGCTTTTGCCGCTCGATGAGTTCGATGTTATTCTTGGTTTGGATTGGTTGACCATGCACGATGCGGTTGTAAATTGCAAGAGCAAGACTATCGATTTGAGGAGCGCGAATAACAAGATAATACGGGTTGAGTCTACGGACTTAAAGGAGTTGCCACCGTAATATCGCCGATGTTGGCCTAGAAATATGTAAGAAAAGGGTGCGGCGTACCTTGCGTCGTGCTCGATGACAAGGAATCGAAAAGAAACCCGAATCTGCGCGTGGTTTGTGAATACCGAATGTTTTCCCAAGAATTGCCGGCTTACCACTGTTCGAAGTAGAATTTGGCATCGAATTGGTACCGGTACCACTCAATTTCGATAGCTCCGTATCGTATGGCATTAACGGAGTTAAAGGAATTGAAGGTCCAATTGCAAGAATTAACGGATAGAGGTTTCGCCGACCGAAGTTTTTCTCCATGGGGCGCACAAAGATTGTTTGTGAAAAAGAAGGACGGAAGCATGAGGTTTTGCATCGACTATCGTCAACTCAATAAAGTGACGATAAAGAATAAATATCTGTTGCCACGAATTGACGATTTGTTTGATCAATTAAAGGGAGCCTTGGTGTTTTCAAAGATAGATTTAAGGTCGGGTACTATCGGTTGAGGTCCGAGAATCGGACATACCCAAAACCGCTTTTAGAACGAGGTACGGTCACTACGAATTCTTGGTGATGTCGTTTGGGCTCACTAATGCCTCTGCGGTGTTTATGGATTTAATGAATAGAATTTTCAGGCCATACTTGGATCGGTTCGTAGTTGTATTTATCGATGACATTTAGGTCAATTCGAGAGATGAAACTGAACACCTGAGGCTAGTGTTGCAAATCTTACGAGATAAGCAGTTATACGCAAAGTTTGGTAAATGTGAATTTTGGCTGAAAGAGGTTAGCTTTTTTTTTGGGGCACGTGGTGTCCGCATCGGGTGTCAGGATGGACCTGAACAAAATTTCGGCCATAGTCAATTGGAAACCTCCGAGGAATGTTACCGAATTTAGGAGCTTTTTGGGGCTTGCCGGATACTATCGACGATTTGTGAAAGGTTTTTCGATGATAGTCTGCTACCGATGACGAAACTACTCCAAAAGATGTTGAGTTCGAGTGGTCGAACGCTGTCAAGAAAGTTTCGATCGACTAAAAACTTGTTTAACCGAGGCCCCAAAGTGCTAGTACAGTAGAGTCCGGTAAAGAGTTTGTCATATACAGTGACGCATCCTTGCTTGGGTTAGGTTGTGTGTTGATGCAAGAAGGTCGAGTTGTGGCTTTCGCGTCGAGACAACTAAAGCCGCATAAGAGAAACTATCCGACCCATGACCTTGAACTAGCAGCCATAATGTTCGCCTTGAAGATATGGCGGCATTACTTGTTTGGAGAAAGGTGTCATATTTATTCGGACCACAAGAGTCTAAAATATTTGATGACTCGAAAGATTTAAACTCGCGACAAAGACGTTGGCTTGAGTTGTTGAAAGACTATGAACTCATCATTGATTATCACCCGGAAAGGCCAACGCGGTGGTGATGCTTTAAGTCGCAAGGCACTTATCGCTTTGAGAGCGATGGATGCTCATTTATCCGTTTCACCCGAGGAGGTGCTAGTAGTCGAATTAGAGGCCAAACCGTTATTGATTCATCAAATACTTGAATCTCAGAAGGTCGACGCTGAATTGGTCGCTAAGCGAGCCGAATGTGTTTCGGATGAAGAATCGGAATTTCAGATTGACGACAATGACCGCCGACGCTTCAAGGGTCGATTATGTATTCCAAGGAATTGAGAACTTGTTTCGATGATTTTGAGCGAGGCTCACGAGAGTCGAATGTCAATCCACCCGGTAGTACTAAAATGTACAATGACCTGAAACGCCAATTTTGGTGGCCCGGTATGAAATGAGACATTTCTGAATTTGTTTCAAGGTGTCTGATATGTCAACAAGTGAAAGCGGAACATCAAGTGCCATCGGGATTACTTCAGCCAATCATGATACCTGAATAGAAATGGGATCGAGTGACAATGGATTTTATATCTGGATTACCAAGGTGTCGGCAAGTAAGAAAGATGCGATTTGGGTCATTGTTGATAGATCGACCAAGTCCGCTCATTTTATCCTGTCCGCACGGATTTTTCGCTCGATAAATTGGCGAATTATACGTCTCCCAAATTATTCGATTGCATGGGGTGCCTATTTCTATCGTGTCGGATAGAGACCCAAGATTACATCGCTATTTTGGAAGAAATTGCAAGAGGCTTTATGTACCAAGTTGCATTTCAAGACCGCCTTTCACCCCCAAACCAAGGGTCAATCCGAGCGGATAATTCGGATACTTGAGGATATGTTAAGATGTTGCGTCCTCGAGTTTAGTGGTTCATGGGAACGGTATTTGCCGTTGATTGAATTCGCTTACAACAACAAATTTCAATCAAGTATTAAGATGGCACCCTACGAGGCCTTGTACGGTCGTAAATGCCGTACACCATTGTTTTGGACCGAGCTTGGTGAAAGTAAGATTTTCGGTGGATTTGATTAGAGATGCTGAATGTAAAGTGAAAGTAATCCGTGAAAGTCTCAAGATAGCCTCCGATCGTCGAAGTCGACGCGGGCCTGAAGCGTAAGGATATCGAGTATCGTGGGTGATAAAGTGTTTCTCAAGGTATCGCCTTGGAAAAAGATACTCGATTCACCGTAAGGGCAAGTTGAGCCCGAGGTTCATTGGGCCATACGAGATATCCGAAGCGAGTCGATCCAAAGGCATATCGCTTGATTTTGCCCCGAACTCGAAAAGGTTCACGATGTCTTTCACGCTTCGATGCTTCGACGCTATAGATCCGATCCATCGCACGTGATTAGTCCATCGAAATTGAAATTCAAGCTAATATGAGTTATGAGGAAGAACCGATTCGTATCCTATCACGAGAAGTGAAAGAGTTATAAACAAGCGGGTTCCGCTAGTAAAAGTGTTATGGCTCAAGCACGGGATAAAAGATGCTACTTGGGAGACCGAGAACTCTATGAAAGAGCGATATCCAAACCTATTTACGGTAAGATTTTCGGGACGAAAATTTCTTAAGTGGGGAGAGTTGTGACACCCAAAATTGACCCTAGTCGGAAGGTGGTCTCGGGACCACAAAACCGAGGCATAAAAATAATTAAAATTTATTTTGATGCCTATAACATGTGTGTGCTCATGTATGACATTTTATGATGATTGATTTAGTGTTATAAGGGTGAATTCCACAAGAAAGGACTTAGTAATGAACTTTGAAAGTATGATAGGGAAATGTGTGATGACTAATTAAAGCATGCATGCAAAATAATGGACTTGCATGTCAAATTCCCCTTTTATAGGTGGTGGCGGCCATGACAAGGAGGATGGGCTAAACATGTCATGAAACATGTTTTGTTGGTGCATTAGGGTGAAATAATAAACAAAGGTGTATGGGTGATAAAAAAATGAAAAAAAATGTGTGTGAGTGTGGTAATCCCCCATTGCCGTGAGTTGTAGAGAAGGAAAGAAAAAAATTTTGTTCATCCTTTCTTTGAGCCAAAACTAAGGAAGAAGGAGGATTTTTGCTTCATGCTTGGTTTGGAAGAGATCTAGAAGGAGATTTGGCTAAGTTTGCATCAAGACTAAGGTATGTATGAGGTTGTGTTAGGAGTTTCATGCATGTTTTGGTTGCTAACTTGATGTGCATGTTAGCCATGGCTCAAATCTTTGTTAAGCCATGGAAATGGTATTTGGCCAAAGTTGTTATGGTGATAAAGCCATTGCATGCTAAGTGTGAAGCTTGATGATGATGCATGCAATGATGGATTGTCTACTCTTGAGTAAGATTTTGAGCTTTCTTTTGTTTTATCATGATTGAAGTTGAAAAGGAGCATGATTGTCATATTCGCCATGATGCATTCATGAGCATGGTTCATGCTTCTTGCATGTTAGTTAAAATTTGTGTTTTGGATGGCTATGGACACCTTGAAATTCGCCATGCTCATATATGTATATATATGTTTGCACATGATGTTTTGGTTATGAAGGAAGTGATGAATAAGTTTGTTTAACGAAGAAGATGTTGAAGAATAATTGTGAAATTGCAAGCACAAATCGGCCTAGCACACATATAAGTGCTTGATGCTATATTATAAGTTTTGAGCCACAATATGAAAAGCATTAACTAGTAAAATGCATGCTGTTTTTGTGAGGTATTAAGTGCATAATTGGCCTCAACATGTACATGAATATTCGCCTTGGGTAGCCTATTGAAGGCCTTAGCATTTCCTTGATGCTCAAATAAATTGTATTGAATTGCTTGATGTAGTATAAAATGTGCATGACCATTGTGTATTCAAGTTAAAGAGTGGCCATATGACCATTTAAATTCCTTGTCATATTCGCCATAAGCTAGCACAATGAGGTTTTAATAAATTGAATTTGTTTGAATTAGCTCAAGAGCTAAGAGGTCCACAATTGGACAAGGGAAGGAAAAAGTGATCGAATAGCCGTAAAAGCCGCTTCGACAACATCCGAGGTAAGTCCTCAAGAAGTGACCTTACTTGAATTATGTGAGATGAAATATGGATGTGTATGATTATTGATTATGTGTGTATGAGTATTTGAATTCCACCCGGCTAAGTCCCGAAGGCGAATATGCTAATGATTATAATTGTGTTTGAGCCTTAGTAAGGAAAATGAAATATGTATGTCCAATGATTATTGATGTATGTGTGCATGAGAAATTGAATGATATCCGGCTAAGCCCAAGACAAGTATGCTGAAAATTATATCCGGGTTAAGACCAAGGCAATTGTGCTAGTAGCTATATCCGGCTAAGACCAAGGCATTCGTGCAAGTTGTTAAATCCGGCTAAGACCAAGGCATTTGTGCAAATCGTGATATCCGGTTAAGTCCCGTGAGGCCTTGGTGCGGGTTATCATAACCGGCTATGTCCCAAGGCGATTGAACGAGTAGCGACGTCCGGTTAAACTCCGAAGGTATGTGATTTGAAAATTATAAGCTTGCTGGAAAATTTCAGCTAATGCACTTGTGAAATTTCCCAATGACAAGGTAAGTGCGGTGTGTGCTTTGCCGCTAGGAGTAAGAGCGATGAATATCCGCTCCTATGATGGAGCGAGTTATCGGCCTTAATGAAGCCGTTATTTGTGTATGAACATAAGTGTTGGGATGGTGAAGTAAGTACGATTATGTGAATGTGCATTAATGAAATGATGCATTTGGTTATGTGAATGTATTGCTTTAATTAGAGTTGATTATATTCCTTGAGACTTACTAAGCATAAAATGCTTACCCGTTGCTTTGGCTCTCGCTTTTCTAGATTTCGCTCAAGCAATCGGATTTGGGATCGTTGAAGTCAAGTCATCCACACTATCAAGCCTCCATTTTGGTATAAATTATTGGTTGAACTTGAGATGGCATGTATAGGACTACCTCATGTTTGTTAAATATGTTGTAATGTAAGTATGTACGGCCATGCGAAAATGGCTCAAAAAGGAAGCATGAACTTAGACTAATTGTGGTTTGTATATATATATATTTGGTGTCATGATGTGGCTATGGCTTGAAATAGGAATGTTGGTCATATGATCAGCCATTGGTATGGTTAAAATGATCATATATGAACCTATGTATGGCAAGACTAGTTGATTCATGGAGACTACCAAATAGGTAAGCCCTACCTTAAAACAGATGCTGCCAGCTGCAGTGGCGTGAATGTGAAAAATCACCAAAATTCATAGGAATGGAATTAAATAGTGAATAAGCTATTTAAATGAACCTTGATGAGTCTATTTTCTTATGGAAGAAACGAAATGGTCATAGGAGTTACAGGTTAAGAGATATTAAAGCTATTGTGAGACAGGGCCAGAATGGTTTCTGGGTTCCCTGTCGCAACTTTAAAAATTCACTATAAATTATCCAAAAAGAATTAGGAGACATACCTTATATGTACAGATTCCATTTTGAGTCTAGTTTCATTAGAAACAAACGGCACCAGCATTAAAGCCCTGCACAGAGAGATATTCAAGTTATACCGCACGAAGGTCAGAGCAGTCGATCCCTGTAACATGGGTGACTTTAACTAATAAACTGTACCAATTTGCCCGACCAAAAATTCTAGAAATAAACCCATAGATGGATATATGAGTCTAAATTCAGGGAAAATTTACGAAACCAGTTTCCGAGTTTTGAAACTCGAGATATGATTTTTAAGGCGACAGTGACGCAGTTTTTCCAGCCTGACTGGAAATGTCCAATGGATGAGCAAAACAAGTGAACTTAGCTTGCTAACCCCTCGTGTCCGACACCGGCGATGGTCTCGGGTTCGGGGTGTTACATACTTCGTTCTTCTGCTGTTCTTCGTGCGTTCTTGAAAGGAGTTCCATTGAATCCTCAATTGTTGTGGGATAGGCTGACTTAGGCGTTTATGAGCGAAGGAACGCTTGAGGCCGCACGGATTGCTTGGGAAAACTCTAAGTTCGTGACACTAGGGCGTAGAAACGAAATCGACTAATTCGAGGCTTTAGCCTTTCCCCAATCTAGATCCGTACGTGGTCTATATTGATCAAAATAAACAAATTTAATCCATTTAATATCCCTAGCATTCAATTTAGTCCACATTTCATATTTATACAAAATTATTATTTTGCCCCTAACATTTTAACTTTTCAGAATTTAGTCCTTAAGCTCATAAATTGAAATTTAAACATTTTTATCCTCTTCTCAAGCAATCTGAATTCTCTAGGGACTTAAATCAATCCATCCAAACCATCATTTCATAAATTTACCATGAGCTTTTACCATTTTTACAAACAAGTCCCTAAATGTCATTTTCATCAAAAATAACTTTACAAAACTTGTTTATTTATCAACAAGGACTCATAATATTTAATTAAATATCAAGAATCAAGCAATAGCATTCATGGTATATCCTTAAATCTTCAACATTTTTACAAATTGATTCCCGGGCTAGCTAGGTTAAGCTAAAACAACTTTAAAAACATAAAAAATCATTAAAAACGGGCTTAAAAATCAGTTACATGCAATGGGAGAGCTTAGTCGAATGTCCTATCCCTTAACTAATTGTGATTTTCAGTGATAAGTAAGAAATGAGGAAGAAGATGTTCATCTTTTCTTTTTCTTTTTTTCAATTTCATTACTAATTTACTATTTTAACCTTATTACTTATCAAAATTTACAACAAAACCTTGTCATGAATATCCACTAACTGTAGAAATGGTATAATTACCATATAAGTCCAATCACTTTAAATCTTCATAGACATTTGGCTCTTTTAACAAATAGAGCTCCACTTTTCTACCTTTTACAATTTAGTCCTTTTCACTTAATTAATCATGCAAACATCAAAATTTCTTAATAATTTTTTATACGACCTTACTATCATCCCATAGACAATAAAATATTATTAAAATAATAATTTACTCATTGGATTTGTGGTCCTAAAAGTACTATTCTAATTTCACTAAAAACAGAGTGTTACAATGTGCCTAAGAAAAAAGGTGCCACAATTATCAGTAGTGATAAAAATGAACCTTACTCCAAGTCGTAATTTCATGGGATGGAGAGTATTCATGGATTATTGCAAGCTCAATAAGAAAACTCAGAAGAACCATTTTCCCTAGCCATTTATTACCAAATGTTGGATAGATGAGTTGGGAAAGTTTTCTACTGTTTTTTGGATGGTTATTCAAGATATAATCAGATTGTTATAGCTCCTATCAACCAAGAGAAGATAAATTTCATTTGTCCATATGGTTCTTTTTCATTATAACGAATGCCATTTGGGTTATGTAATGCCCCAACAACATTTCAGAGTTGTACGATGGAAAAATTTCTTGAAATCTTCATGGATGATTTCTTTATCTTTGGAAATAATTTTGAGGACTATTTCAAAAATCTAGAAATGGTTTTCCACTACTGTGAAAAAAAAATCTTGTCTTAAATTAGGAGAAATGCCACTTCATGGTTCATGAAGGTATTGTGTTAGGGTATAAGATATCGCAGCAAGGGATTGAAGTTGACAAAGCAAAAATTGAGGTAATAGAAAAATTGCTACCTCCGACCAGTGCTAAGGGTATTAGAAGTTTTCTAGGCCCTGTGGGATTTTATAGAAAAGTCATTAAGGATTTATCGAAGATATCTAAAACTTTGTGTGCCTTGTTAGAGAAAAATAGACCTTTCAATTTTGATGAACCTTGTTTGATTTTTTTCGAGGAATTGAAGAAAAGGCTAGTAGCGACACCAATTGTAATAGTGCCAGAAGGGACATTGTCCTTTGAACTCATGTGTGACGCTAGCGATTTTGCTGTGGGAGTAGTGTTGGGATAGCCAAAAGATAAGGTATTTCATGCAGTTTATTATGCAAGTAGGATCCTGACAAATGCGTAACTAAACTAGACCACCACAGAAAAGGAGTTATTGGTTGTGGTATTCTCATTTGATAAATTTCAATCTTATTTAGTTGGCACCGAAGTCACGGTCTACACAGGCCAATATGCTATTAAGTATTTGGTGACCAAGAAATATGCCAAGCCAAGACTAATTTGGTGGATACTTTTGCTACAGGAGTTTGATTTAGAAATTTGAGATAGAAAGGGGATTGAAAATCAAGTGGCTGATCACCTATCAAGGTTAGAAGCTAGAAATAAAGAAGGTAAAATTCAACTTATTAAAGAAGATTTTCCAAATGAGTAACTATTGATTGCCATGGCATTATCTTGGTATGCCGAGATAGTGAACTTTTTAGTAAGTGGTTTGAGGCTACCTGATCTCAACAGCCAAAGAAGAAAGAAGTTCCTTCATGATACTAAACAATATTATTGGGATGAACCCTTCTTATTCAAGCATTGTGCTGATCAAATAATTAGGAAGTGTGCCCCTGATGACGAAATACATAGCATTCTGTAGCATTGTCACTCAGTGCCTTACGGAGGACTTTAGAGGAATGAAAAATGCTTCCAAGGTTCTCCAATTTGGTTTTTATTGGTCGAGTTTGTTCAAAGATGCCCATGAATTTTATAAGTTATGTAACCGTTCTCAAAGGATTGGAAATCTATCTAAGAGACATGAAATGCCACTGTAAAACACTTTGGAGATTAAGTTGTTTGATGCCTAAGGAATAGACTTTATGGGTCCATTTCCACCATTATTAGGCAATCTTTACATACTCTTGGCAGTGGACTACGTCTCTAAGTAGATCGAAGTTGTTGCCCTCCCTGCTAATAATTCAAATTCAGTGATAAAGTTCTTGCACAAGAACATTTTTATAACATTTGGTACATCCAAGCCATTATCAATGATGAAGGTTCTCATTTTGATTGCAAATTAGTTGTTAATGCTTTGCAAAGGTATAGGGTGAAGCTTAAGATTGCCATGGTATATCATCCCTAAAAAAATGGATAAGAGGAGATCTCTAATAGAGAAATTAACAGATTCTGTAAAAAGTGGTGAACCCAATTCGAAAGGATTGGTCCTCTAGGCTGGATGAGTCTTGTGGGCTTATCATAAAACATTCAAAACAACGTTGGGGGTGTCACTTTTTAAGCAGGTTTATGGGAAGCCATGTCACCAACCTGTTGAGCTAGAGCATAAAGCATTTTAGGCTATTAAAAAGCTAGATATGGATTGGCTCACTACTGGTCATAAAAGGTTGTTAGAAGTGAAGGAAATGGAGGAATTTTAGGCACAAGCATATGAGAATGCTAAACTATACAAGGAGAAGACCAAGCACTAAAATGACAAAAGGATTATGCTAAGGCAGTTTGAACTAGGACAATAAGTGTTGTTGTTTAACGCTAGGCTCAAATTGTTCATTGGAAAACTAAAATCTCGTTGGTTAGGTCCATTCGAAATAGCTCAAGTATACCTTCATGGAGTTGTTGATGTCAAAGATATGAAAATGGGGGTCATATTTAAAGTTAATGGACAATGCTTGAAGTACTACTGGGGTGCTCATGTAACTCGAGATAAATAGTCCATTGGTCTCTGAGATGTTTACTTCAACATTTCAATAATTCTTTTTTCATTTTATTTTTTTTTATTTGAACTCTTAGTTATTTTATTTATTTTGTTTAATAAATTTTATTTCCTTGTATTGCAGGTATTTTTTTTCATAACGGTAATAGTGAGGTGAGGGTGGGCCATACGTTACTCGTTGGCCCATCGAAATTTGTTTTCCAAATATTTGGGCCTTTAACTTTTTCACTTTCCCTCCAAATTTTATTACACCAAATTTAGGCCATAATTATCGACCTCCCATCACTCATGCCATTTGCAGAAGCAGAATAATCTCATCGAGACTCATCAACTTCGGCTTGCTGCAGATTTGGAAAAGGTACAGGAAAAACTGGCTCTCTACTGGGCCTATGTGGAGAGGAGGGATGCTGCTATGAGAAGGTCCCTTCAAAATAATTTCACCAAGCCAATGCTTGCATTTCTTGACTTTCCTAAGGAATTGCAAGCAACTATAGTAGAAAGGGTTGGTGAAGTAGAGCCAGCTGAGACAGACCCTTCCACTGCTGATAAAGAAACTAAAGAACTAGAGGAAGAAATAGAGAAAAATGAAATCAGACAGCATTATGACTGATCGTGAGGAAGAAGAAGAAGTAAATCCCACACATGCACCACTAGTGGATAACACTGTAGTTATTCCACCTCCCTCTACTGAACCAATAATAGAGCAAGATCAAGAAATCAATCATCTCATTGACGAAATCATCAACTCTGATAATGAACAGGAGGATGTGCCACTCCACTCATTAAAAAGAAAAATGTATTATAAGCATAGTGTATGAGAATTGTAACACCCCAAACCCGGCCCAGACGTTACGGCCGAATTTAGTATGTCACATGGAGATGTTTTTAAAAAAACATGTGTTTATCTAAATTCTTTGTTTAAGGTTTTGCAAAAATCTATTCTTGTTTTAAGTTAAAGTGAATGGAAGCTGTGCACCAGGTAGGAAGCCAGAAAAGAGGAGGTGAGTCTTATTGACCGCTAAGTACCAAGCTCTTCCGGATCCAATCCTAGACATGCACACCTCCATTACCACACTTTAAGCAGTTACGTGTTCACTTAACATTAAAACAAGTTTAATTCGTTAAAATATTTATTTTCTTGGAAAAACATTTACTTTATGGAAACTTTATGCGTCATCGTGATCTTTTAAAACAAGTAGTTTTAAAAAACGAACCCTAGTGCTAGCAGTTTAATAATCCCTAAAATAAAATTAATTAAAAAGAGCGGCCTTATTACAACTTTAAGCATAATAAAATAATCCAAATTAAATGCTAAACTTCTTAAACCCGCAATCAATCTTCATGGCCACTCTGAATCCCGCCACCCAAGTCCACCAACTAGGGCTCACCCGCAAGGATGGAAGAGGAAGGGTGAGTTTGGGAAACTCGGTGTATCTGAAACCCATCCAAAGCCCAATTCACTCGAGCCCATTGGGCCTAAGCCCTATTCAGATAACGATACACAAGGACCAAGCCCTTTTAGAATACAATAGCAAGGCCTTAGCCCTTTTTACATAACAAAGTGGCCCATAGGCCCGCTTCAAGAACATAAGTAACAATAGTAGTAATGAATGCAAGCCCAACTAGGAGACCACTCAACCCACCAACCGCTACACCGCCTCTGCACCACCTACACTCTATGTGGGGAATATCTCAACCCACCCAAATTTCTACACTCCACAGCTTGCGAAGAACGCACTCAAATATCGATAAGTTGAGGCAAAGCCTCAAAGACGTGGATGAACCACTTTCAATACTTCCTCCATCAATACCCCCAATCCCATGCAATGATATTAATAAAAGCATATCATGTAAAATACAGTATTAATCAATCATGCAGTTTAGCCAATTTAAACCCTAGGGGTATTTCGGTAATTATGCTCTTTAGGGGTAATTTTCGTAACTTAGCAACTACACAAGCTACTTCAGTAATTTTAAACAGTTTATTCAGTTTGGTTCCACCATCTAACTAACAGGCTACTTTGCCCATCTCTTACCCATATTGGTCCGTAAGCCCATTGGGCCCAGGTTTGGCCCATCGAGGCCCTTTTTTCGAAGTATGTTAAAACGTCACACGAACTTACTTACCACCTTGCGGTGCCAGAACTAACAACTACTCTATGTCTTGAGAGCATTCGCATACTCACAAGCCCATGAAATGCCGAAATTTCGGCATTTCGGCTTTTGCCGAATTGAACTAAGAAAGGGTGTTCGGTACACACCTAACACGCGACGACTGCTACTGAGATCTCTTCCGATGTCCTACAATTGATTAGCACAGTTCTTATTTACAAACCATAATCACTAAACCCACAACCTACTTATCCATGATCGAACCATGTCCCTAAAAGCCTTTGAAACCTTACCTTTTTGCCAAAATCGATAGCTAGCTCCGAATCCGATTGCTTCAACAACCCACGCCTTCAATCCAACACTTAAGAAGACACTAATCATTGACAGAAAACGTCAGTTAAAAACCCTTAGAGCCACATGCCCAAATCGACAGCCTCCCTAGATTTTAGGGACTTCGACTTTTCCTAACTTTGCAAAATATGACCAGATCTGAGATGATAAACACTTACCCCTTACTCTTTTTTGATCTCTACGCAATCTGATGTAGATTTATCTTCCAAACGACGGTAGAACTCGACTCCCGGAGTTTTGAAGTTTCGGCTATAAGCCCCCAAATCTATGGTTTTTCGGCTTTTGGGTGATGAAGGAGATGACAATATGAAACTATAACCTGGATGTAGAATTACCGACAGATCTCTAGAGTTTAGAAAAGATAATCGTTGATTAATGGAAATACAATGTTAAAGGGTTTGGCTTTGAAGAAATTGGTACCTGTAATGTGTGTTCAAGATTTCGGCTTTTATGGATTCGGCAAAAGTATCGATGAACAGCAGAATTGATGGATGGTTTTGAAGAAGAAAAATAGAAAAAGAAGAATAGGGGAAGTGGTAGTTTCGGCTAGAGAGGAAGAAGAGAGAAAAGAAAAACCTTGTGATGTCTGAGAAGAAAAGAACGGCACCACTCAATACCCTAGGTGCCGAAATACTAACCTCATAACCCTCTGCCGATTTTTCCCTCTTCAATTCCCAAAATTCGGCCAACTCCAAACCTCTCTCCTAATCCCTTAAATCTCTCCCCTTATCCCTCCTTAATCCAAGCGTTTAGACTGATTCAAACTCTCCTCTAGCAGAATCCACCTGGACTCCAACACTTACCCCTCCAACACTTAAAAATAAATGCATCTATTTGTCAACACTGGGAATCGATCCCATGCCTTCCCCAATGCTCCACACGCCACCTTTTTAAGAGCCTAGTGGCGTCACCCTTGCCACTCTACTAAGGCTCTTTTTGTGATGCAATTGCCCATATCTCTATACAAGGGCCATCTAGCCAGAACCCCTAACTCCTAAGTCCAAAATTCAAAAATTCAACCGGGTTTTGGCCAACACATGGGCCTTCTATAAGCCCATTTACCTACTCAAAATATTAATTTCACATCCAAATACAAAATTTTCAAAATCTTTACAAAATATTGAAAACCGCGAATAAATACAAAAATCAGGATGTTACAACTCTACCCTCCTTAAAGAAATTTCGACCTCGAAATTTTACCTTATTAGAATAGTTGAGGGTACTGTTGACGCATAGCCTCCTCAGTCTCCCAAGTAGCTTCTTCTTTGCCATGGTTCCTCCAAAGTACTTTCACTAGTGGAACTGATTTCCTTCTCAACACCTTGACGTCACGATCAAGTATTTGCACAGTTCCTCTTCAAGGTTAAATCGATCGTATTTGATTTCTGCAATCGGTATGATATGAGTTGGGTCGATCGATACCGCCAAGATGGATACATGAAAACGTCGTGGATACGATGCGCTCGTGGTAACTCTAGGTGATAAGCCACCGGTCCAACCCGCTTAACAATTCGGTAAGGCCCAATAAACCGTGGGCTCAACTTACCCTTCTTACCAAATCTCAAAATTTTCTTCCAAGGAGAAACCTTCAAGAAAACCATATCCCCAACAAATAACTCAATCTCTTTGCGCTTCAGATCCGCATACGACTTACGCTCATCGATGCCTCCTTTAATCGATCCATTATCAGCCTAACCTTGCTTTCAATGTTCGCCACCAATTCAGTCCAAGCACTTGTCGTTCACCCAACTCGTCCAACACGTCGGCGTCATTTACATCTTTGCCCATAAAGCGCTTCATATGGTGCCATCTCAATACTTGCTTGATAGTCATTTATTGTAAGCAAACTCCGCCAATGGCAAGTAGTCCTCCCAACTTCCACGAAAATCAATGATACAACCTCTCAACATATCCTCCAGAACCTGAATAACCCTTTCTGACTGTCCATCTGTCTGTGGGTGAAAAGCGGTACTAAAATCCAATCGTGTACCCAACACTTCCTGCAACTTCCGCCAAAATGGAGATGTAAACCTAGGGTCTCGATCAGAAATTATCGTCACTGGCACCCCATGCAATGCACTACCTCCGCCACATATAACTTGGCCAACTTTTGCAAAGTGAGTAGTCAGGTGCGAACAGTATGAAATGAGCGATTTTGTTAACCTATCCACAACTACCCACACCAAATCTTTCTTGGTAGGCGTCAAAGGTAACCCACTCACAAAGTCCATTGTTACTCTTTCCCACTTCCATAGCGGAATTTTCACAGTTGCAATAATCCCGAAGGCAATTGGTGCTCACCTTAACTTTCCGGGCACGCCGACATTTCCCAACAAATTCACCAGTCACCTCTCGTTTTAATCCGCCACCAAGACACCTCTCGCAAGTCTCTATATAACTTATTCCCTCCAGATGCATGGCACGAGTCCACCATGAGCCTCTTTCGTAATTAATCGCCTCAATTCGTGGTCCTTTGGAATACAAACCCTTCCACGAAAGCACGTAACTCCTTCAGTGTTCAACCCAAAATCCTCGTTCTCACCATTCTTAACTTGCGGAACCAAGAGCTAATGAATCGCCCTTGAACTGTTTTCCTTAATCTACTCGGTCCAAGTAGGCCTTACTTGCGCTTCGCCAACAAGCTTCCATCGTCGTCATGACTTAATCGTGCGAACAAGGCTCTCAAATCAAGAACAACCCTTCGACTCAACGCATCCGCCACCACATTAGCCTTTCTGGGTGGTACTCTATCGAACGATCGTAGTCTTTAAGCAACTCCACTCATCTTCGTTGCCTAAGGTTCGACTCTTCCGAGTCAACAAATACTTTAGGCTCTTATGATCTATGTATATGATGCACTTTTCCCCATATAAGTAGTGTCTCTAAATTTTAACGCAAAAATCACCGCTAGCTAGCTCCAAATCATGCGTAGGGTAATTCACCTCATGAGCCTTAAGTCGTCGCGATGCATAGCGACCACCTTGCCCTCTTGCATCAAGACGCAACCTAACCCCACGTCGACACATCGTCAGATACAAGAAAGTCCTTCCTGCACACCGGTTGAATCAACACCGGCGCTTCGGTCAATACCTTTTTCAACCGATCAAAAGCTTTTTTTGTTTCTCGGTCCGCACAAATGGTACTCCTTTCCTTATGAGTTTTGTCAAGGGTGCCGCCATTACCGAGAAACCCTCCACAAACCTTCTGTAGTAACCTTCTAACCCTAGAAAACTCTGAATTTTCGATACTGACCTAGGTGGCTTCCATTCCAGAATCGCTTCAATTTTACGAGGATCCACCTTAATCCCCTCGGCAGAGACCACATGCCCTAGGAAGGTTACCTCCTTCAACCAGAATTCACACTTGCTGAATTTCGCATAGAGCTCCTTTTCCCTTAACACTTGCAGCACAATACGGAGATGCTCATCATGCTTCACCTCCGTTTCAGAGTATACCAGGATATCATCAATAAAGACGACTACGAACCGATCCAAGTAAGGTTGGAATACTCGATTCATCAGATCCATAAAAGCTGCAGGTGCGTTCGTTAACCCAAACGGCATGACCACAAACTCATAATGTCCATATCGAGTTCGAAATGTTGTCTTATGAATATCCCTTCTTTTACCCTTAGGCGATGGTATCCGAACGAAGATCGATTTTGGAGAATACCAAGCTCCCTCGCTTGATCGAATGATCGTCAATCCTTGGTAGTGGATACTTATTCTTAATCGCCGGTTTGTTCAATGGCGATAATCGATACACATGCGCATCGTTCCATCCTTTTCTTCACAACAGACCGGTGCTCCCCAAGGAGACACACTAGGCCTAATAAAGCCTCTATCTAACAACTCTTGAATTTGAGCCTTCAGCTCCACTAACTCCTTCGGTGCCATCCTATAGGGTGCAATAGATACTGGAGCTATTCCCGGCAACAAATCGATTACAAACTCAACTTCCCGATTCGGAGGTAATCGAGGAAGCTCTTTCGAAAAAACATCCCGGAATTCCCTAACAGCCTCGATGGTCTCCACAATCGGATCCTCGGTTTCACTTGGCTTACGAGCGGATATGCCTCGCACCCTTAGCATCGGTTTCTCGACCCTCAAAGCCGATACTACATTGGATAAGTAATCCCTCCATTCTCAAATAATCATTACCTCTTCATCATTAACAGTCCTTAACACCATCCTCTTAGCTGCACAATCCAAAGTTGCCTTATGCTTGGTCAACCAATCCATCCCTAGTATCAAATCGAATTCTTCAAGCGATAACTCCATCAAATCCCCACAGAAAACCCCGCCTTGAATCTCCAGAGGCACCTCTTGAAGAGTTTCTCTACCTTAACCGAATGACCTAAGGGACTTATCATAGACACCCCACATACAGTCTCCTCGAAGTGCACACCCAGTGCCCCAGAAATGTTATATGCCACATAAGAATGGGTTGATCCCACATCAATCAGAGCAGTATAAGGTACACCATATATAAAAAAAGTACTAGTTATGACATCAGGTGCGTCACCCTCCTCGCGGCGACGAGCAGCATACACCAAAGCTGGCTGACAAGCATCCGCGTTACCAATACCCCTACCGGGTACCCCACGTCCATGGCCATTACCACCGCGACCTTGTCCACAACCTCTTGGCAGCGGTGGTCCATCCCTCACAGGTTGAGCCGGTCGCACAGCCTCTTGTTCGGCCCCCTGAGCCTGAGTGGCCCTCCTAGGACAATCCTTAATCCTATGCTCCTTAGACCCACAACGAAGACAAGCCCCAGAACACTTCCAGCACTCTCCTTGATGCGTTATGCCGCAATCCTCACAAGCTTGCGGTCTACCTGTGTTCACCGGAACTGCTCGAACCGGTTCCTCCATCCTAACTCTCTTAACATTTCGATTTAAAGACCACGGGTCCAAGATCCCTCCGAACCGATTCCGATCCCTATCACGATTCTTCCGTTCGATTTGTTTCACTTCCTCGGCTATCTTAGCCTTCTCTACCAGTGCAGCAAAATCTCGCTCTCTCTGTGGAGCTATGAGCACCCTTAACTCATCTCTGAGGCCATCCTCAAAACGAATGCTGCGCTCGTATTCGGTGGAAATGATGCCATTAGCATACCGACTCAATCGTAGAAACTCCGCCTCATATTCAGCAATGGTCTTATTTCCCTGAGTCAGATTCAAGAACTCCTTTCTGCGTGCATCCACATAGCTAGCTCCAACATATTTTACCTTAAAGGTCTATTTGAACAGCTCCCATGTTACCCTCTCACCGGGGTTCCTCTCTTCAAGAATCCACCATCGACACGCTTCATCCCGCAAAGAACGACACCGCCTTTCAACTTCATTCTACGAGGCGATCTAGGTCATCCATGATCCGCTCTATGGCTTCCAACCAAGATTCGGCCACATTTGGGGCCACTCCAGATCGCCTTAAAAATCTCAGCTCCGTTGGCCCGAAGTCGTTCAGAAATGGACCCCCTATTCATGGGCCCGATGTTAGCTCCGGCCACCCTTTCCAAAACCCTCAACATGGCCTGAAACAAAGCGTCATCCCCTGCGGCCCGGTCATACGGCCCATTTTCATTAACCGGTGGTGGACGTGCCTCGCCAGCTGGTATGTGTTCAGATGACGCAGATCCAACTTGAGTGCTACCTCGGCCTCGACCATGGCCTCTTCCCCGAGTAACCCTTGTACTCATAACGATTTATCTAATTACGAATTTTATGACATTAGTTTACTGGTTTCATTGTTTATTACAGAATGTCTTATGAACAGATAGAGTTTCAGAGTTATTTTCGCGCAATCACAATTTAGCTACGGTCCCAGTTTTGTAGCCCTAATACTACATTATCAATAGCGCTATCTCTAAGGCTCAAGACTAACTACGATGATTATTTCCATCGATTCTATATAAATATTTAAAGCGAAAAAAAGAACACTTACAGAATTGGTGCCAGGGATTCAGTGTGCCACTTCCTTATCAGTCCATTAAAATTTTTTTAAAAAAAAAACCCATGTTTTTGTTTATCGAAAATAAAAAGATTTGATTTGAAAACACTTTTGTTTTAAAACTATTGATTTAACCCCGTGTAACAATAGAAAAACTTTGAACATCTTTGAAAACTCAGAAAAACTTTTTTTTATTTTTTTTGAAAAAATTTTCGAACCCGATCCACAGCCGAGTTGTTGCAACCAGGCTCTGATACCACTAAATGTAACACCCTAAACCCGACCCAGACGTTACGGCCGAATTTAGTATGTCACATGGAGATGTTTCAAAAAAACATGTGTTTATCTAAATTCTTTGTTTAGGGTTTTGCAAAAATCTATTCTTGTTTTAAGTTAAAGTGAATGGAAGCTGTGCACCAGGTAGGAAGCCAGAAAAGAGGAGGTGAGTCTTATTGGACTGCTTAAGTACCAAGCTCTTCCCGGATCCAATCTTAGACATGCACACCTCCATTACCACACTTTAAGCAGGTTACGTGTCTACGAACATTAAAACAAGTTTAAGTCTGCTTAAAATATTTATTTTCTTGGAAAAGCATTTACTTTGCGGAAACTTTGCGCGTCATCGTGATCTTTTAAAAACAAGTAGTTTTAAAAAAACTAACCCTAGTGCTAGCCAGTTTAATAATCCCCAAAATAAAATTAATTAAAAAGAGCGGCCTTATTACAACTTTAAGCATAATAAAAATAATCCAAATTAAATGCTAAACTTAAA
Organism: Gossypium arboreum; assembly: GCF_025698485.1. Taxonomy (NCBI): domain Eukaryota; kingdom Viridiplantae; phylum Streptophyta; class Magnoliopsida; order Malvales; family Malvaceae; genus Gossypium; species Gossypium arboreum. Next base: position 14,410,058 of record NC_069082.1, on the reverse strand, counting down.
CCCAAGAATCAATCTTCATGGCCACTCTGAATCCTTGACTCCAAGTCCACCAACTAGGGCTCACCTGCAAGGATGGAAGAGGAAGGGGTGAGTTTGGGAAACTCAGTGTATACAGAAACCCATCCAAAGCCCAATTCAGCTCGAGCCCATTGGGCCTAAGCCCTATTCAGATAACAGTACACAGTGGACCGAAGCCCTTTTTAGAATACAGTAGCAAGGCCTTAGCCCCTTTTTACATAACAGTGTGGCCCATAGGCCCAGTTCAGTAACATAAGTAACAATAGTAGTAATGAATGCAAGCCCAACTGGGGAGACCACTCAACCCACCAACCGCTACACTGCCCCGTACCAGCCCTACACTCCATGTGGGGAATATCTCAACCCACCCAGCCATACACTCCACAGTTGCAAAAGAACGCCTCAAATATCAGTAAGTTGAGGCAAAGCCTCCAGTACGTGGATGAACCACTTTCAATACTTCCTCCATCAAGTACCCCAATCCCATGCAACAGATATTAATAAAAGCATATCATGTAAAATACAGTATTAATCAATCATGCAGTTTAGCCAATTTAAACCCTAGGGGTATTTCGATAATTATGCTCTTTAGGGGTAATTTTCGTAACTTAGCAACTACACAAGCTACTTCAGTAATTTTCAACAGTTTATGCAGTTTGGTTCTGTAATGACCCAAAATTCACAGGCACCGGAAAAAGTACATTATCGGGCCTCCGTCTTAGTAAATCGAGTTCGAAATAATTACTAGAAATATTTATGAGTCTAGCGATGTGTTTAATTAGGTTTAAATTAGGTGAATTTAGCTTAATTTAGAGTAATTAGTAAAAATGACTAAATTGAATAAAGGGCAAAGGTTCCATTATAGATCAATAGAAAATAAAAAGGACCAAACTAGCAATTTTACCAATTAGCATAGATGAGGCGGCATAAACTGTAAAAAAAATCTAAGGCTTTTCTTAGATATTTGTTATTGATTGATTAAATTAAATTATAATATATTATTAGCAACTAAAACAAATAAAAGAAAGAAAATAAAGTAAAGAACAAAGAAAAGAAAGAGAATAGGCAAACGAAAGCGGGGAAGGAAAGAAAGAAAGAAGAAAGAAAAGAAAAAGGAGAATTAGGGTTTGAAGGTTTGAAAGTTTAATAGGTAAGTTAATTTAGCCTTTTTATTTAATTTTAATGTTTTAAAAGCTTTAGAACAAAGTTTTGATGAAATTAAATTAATATTTTGAAAGTTATTAGAATTCTAAATATTGTTCATGTTGAATAAAAAAAATGAAATAGGGTTTAATTGAATGAAATTCAAGTTAAAATAGATATAAGGATTGAATTGCAAAGTAAGCTATAAGTTTTGTGTTTTAGGGACTAAATTGAGGAAAATTTCGGAATTAAGAAAATATGTTGAAAATTTAATAGTTAAATTTGAGTTTAAATGATATTTGAATAGACATAAGGTGTGAGTTGGTGTTATAAATTTGGTTATTAACATTTTACATCAAAACAGTTTTGGGAAGTAGCAATGGTCTGACTTTGAAAATTCACTAAAAATTGTATAAATAGTGTAATTAAAGCTTATTGAGTCTAGTTTCTTATAGTATAAATAGTGTAAGCAATGAATTGATGGATCAAGAGATATTTGAAATTTTGTAAGACTGGTTCGGGGTGATTTCGAGATGCCCTTTTTTAACTTTGGAAAATCATTATAAATTGTAAAAAAATTATTATGGAGTGTAATTTATATGTGTGAACTCCTTAATGAATCTAGTTTCAAAATAAGTAAACAAGAACCTTATTCGAGTTCTGTACAATGAGATAATTTATTTTTAGTAGAGAGAGGTCAGAACTGTCAAATGAAATAATAGGGGAGTATTTAATGAATAAACTGTACTAATTGGCTAGACAAAAAATTCTGAAAATCTTATGGTGAGAAGATATTTGAGTCTAGTTTTAAGAAAAAATTATGGATATTAATTTGGAGTTTCGTAGCTCAAGATATAAATAATTTAGTAACAATGACTCAAGTAGACAGCTTAATGGTGAAATTATATATATACATTAAAAATGGTTAAATTTGCATGTTTAGGCTCATGGATTAAATTGAATTGTGTTATATTGATGATTATAAATTATTATTATTTTCGTAGTTAACAAAGAACCCAAGACATCGGCGCACAAAGGAAAGGAGAAAGCTATCGAGGATTAAAACGAGAAATTCACGGTTTGTATTACTATAATTCAAATTACTTTTTATTAAATGTTTTATATCAATTCTATATTTAATAAGTGAATTATAAGGTAAGTATTGATATTTGAGTTGAATGAGAATATTGATATTTGAGTTGAATGAGAATTGAATTGAATGGTGAATGTGTATGTATAATTGAATTGTAAATTGATTTGAATGTGAAAGTTTTAATTGAAAAGTAATCTTGGAATGGAAATGAAAGTGAATTGAGAATAGAAATACCCTATTAACTAGTCGGGCTGAGTCGGATATAATTGGCATGCCAGAGGATATGGAAGTGTACGGGATTTGCCGGCTTTACTGATCAGGCACTTTATGTGTCGTATTTCAAGCACCTCGTGTGTCGTATTAGGCACCTCGTGTGTCGTATCAGGCACCTCGTGTGTCGTATCAGGCACCTCGTGTGTCGTATACTGATCAGGTACTATGTACCGTTTTAGGCACAATGTGCCGTAATGGTGTATTGGGTTGGAATCTGTGTATCCGTCAAAGTCCGGATTTGTTAATAGGGTAAATATCTAAGATGAGAAATTTAAAATAAATTGATTGATTATATTATTGAAATATTGAAAGAAACGAAAAAGTTGAATAGTGGATTGAAATTGAGATTGAAAATGAAAGGCATGAACTTAATGTTCATTTAGTGATTGAAATTGTTACATGTAATATGTGATGGAAACGAAGAATAGATAAAATTGTATCGTTATTATTAATTAATGAAAGTTTAAGAATGAATTGATATTTGTGAAATTAGATAGTTACATGTTTGGTAATTAAAATTCTTTATTGCTATTATAATTTGAATTATGGTAATACCACTTGAGTACGGAATACTCAAATGTGCGATTGTTTCCGTCTTGCAGAGTTAATAGGAGTCTGGTACCCGGTCCAACATCTGAACGATCCCGACTCAAAGAAATTTTGGGTGATGTTTTCTTTCTTAATTGAAAGTGGCATGTACTAGGTGTTGTATAAGTTATATAGATGTACTTGTAAAGTTAGTTACAAGAATGGTATACCATATTTTGTAATTAGTTTGATAAAATGGTAAATATTATATTATATAATTTGGTATAAGTTGGAATGAAAAAAAATGAATGAAGTTATTAGTTAATTTGGATTAATATTATGAATGTTTAGTTATTAAATGACTATGTTAATGAATTGGTTATGATTTAGATATATTTAGGTTTAAATTGTTTTTATTGTGCCACTTGGTTTTGGATTAGGTGGTTTTTGGTTTGAATTTGCAGGAGGTTTTATGTAAAAATTAAGAAGAAATGCTGTCGAAATTTTTGTAAATATATATATATATATTTCCCTGAATACTCGAACAAGACCCGTTTCATTCCATTTTAATACTTGTGTTGGGCTTCAAAAGTCCATTATAGGGACATAATTCTTCAATTATACTATGAATGTTATAATAATTGTAAAATATCCATAAGTTGTTTGATATATCCGGTAATGCCTCGTAGCCCTGTTCCGGCGACGGTTTGGGGTTAGGGGGTGTTACAGGTTCCACCATCTAACTAACAGGCTACTTTGCCCATCTCTTACCCATATTGGTCCGTAAGCCCATTGGGCCCAGTTTTGGCCCATCGAGGCCCTTTTTTCGAAATACGTTAAAACGTCACACGAACTTACTTACCACCTTGCGGTGCCAGAACTAACAACTACTCTATGTCTTGAGAGCATTCGCATACTCACAAGCCCATGAAATGCCAGAATTTCGGCATTTCGGCTTTTGCCGAATTGAACTAAGAAAGGGTGTTCAGTACACACCTAATTCGCGACGACTGCTACTGAGATCTCTTTCGATGTCCTACAATTGATTAGCACAGTTCTTATTTACAAACCATAATCACTAAACCCACAACCTACTTATCCATGATCGAACCATGTCCCTAAAAGCCTTTGAAACCTTACCTTTTTGCCAAAATCGATAGCTAGCTCCGAATCCGATTGCTTCAACAACCCACGCCTTCAATCCAACACTTAAGAAGACACTAATCATTGATGAAAACGTCGATTAAAAACCCTTAGAGCCACATGCCCAAATCGATGCCTCCCTAGATTTTAGGGACTTGACTTTTCTAACTTTGCAAAATATGACCAGATCTGAGATGATGAACACTTACCCTTACTCTTTTTGATCTCTACGCAATCTGATGTAGATTTATCTTCCAAACGACGGTAGAACTCGACTCCCGGAGTTTTGAAGTTTCGGCTATAAGCCCCCAAATCTATGGTTTTTCGGCTTTTGGGTGATGAAGGAGATGACAATATGAAACTATAACCTGGATGTAGAATTGCCGGCAGATCTCTAGAGTTTAGAAAAAATAATCGTTGATTAATGGAAACACAATGTTAAAGGGTTTGGCTTTGAAGAAATCGGTACCTGTAATGTGTGTTCAAGATTTCAGCTTTTATGGATTCGGCAAAAGTATCGATGAACAACAGAATTGATGAATGGTTTCGAAGAAGAAAAATAGAAAAAGAAGAATAGGGGAAGTGGTAGTTTCGGCTAGAGAGGAAGAAGAGAGAAAAGAAAAACCTTGTGATGTCTGAGCAGAAAAGAACGGCACCACTCAATACCCTAGGTGCCAAAATACTAACCTCATAACCCTCTGCCGATTTTTCCCTCTCCAATTCCCAAAATTCGGCCAACTCCTAACCTCTCTCCTAATCCCTTAAATCTCTCCCCTTATCCCTCATTAATCCAAGCGTTTAGACTAATTCAAACTATCCTCTAGCAGAATCCACCTGGACTCCAACACTTACCCCTCCAGCACTTAAAAATAAATGCATCTATTTGTCAACACTGGGAATCGATCCCATACCTTCCCCAATGCTCCACACGCCACCTTTTTAGGAGCCTAGTGGCGTCACCCTTGCCACTCTACTAAGGCTCTTTTTATGATGCAATTGCCCATATCTCTATACAAGGGCCATCTAGCCAGAACCCCTAACTCCTAAGTCCAAAATTCAAAAATTCAACCGGGTTTTGGCCAACACATGGGCCTTCTATAAGCCCATTTACCTACTCAAAATATTAATTTCACATCCAAATACAAAATTTTTAAAATCTTTACAAAATATTGAAAACCGCGAATAAATCCGAAAATCAGGATGTTACAAGAATCCAACCGTAGAAAAGAATGAAGTAACCGTACTAAGCTCCAAGCTAGGGAAGTTTTCTTCCTTTCCTTGTATCATGCATTGCATTTTTTTTGCCATGTCATTTTTTGTACATATTTATCTTCTTGTATTCATGTTTCATGCCTGTACATGCATTGAAGACAATGCACCCTTTAGGTTTGGGGGTGTATTGAGCATTTAGGATGCATTTTCTATTTAGTAAACACTTTGTTTATATTTAGTAAGCATGTTCATTTTAGTGAATATTGTTTTGCCAGGTAATTGACAAGGACTATTTTGACTATGATGAGTACAACTTTTACTTGTGATGTTTGATGATGAGCTTAAATTCTTCAATAAATCTAGAACATGTGACAATGGATTAGGTAAATTTAGCTTAGGTAAGGTTGCTTGGAAATTACCTCCTAAAAGGGAGATGTCCTGAATTTAGTTATATTTGGACTATAGCGAATTTCTTTTAATAAACTTAGAGATTCTTGCAGTTAAACACAAAAATAAAAATAAAAATTTCCAACTCATTATTTAAACAGATAAATGTAGATACTCCAATACTTAAAATTGCCAAGTAAGTCAACAACACTTTGTTTGCTCCATCATGTTGTTGGCTAAAAAAGCAAGTTTATGCAATAGTGTGTAATAAAGTAAAGAAAATTGGGGGCACTCTATTGTAGCAACAGGTTGGGTAACTAAGGAGGTAGTGGTTTGCTCCATCCATCTTCTAAAAAGCTTTAGCTTCATGAGTGATTTTTATACAAATTGTGACATGGTTGAGTACTCGGTAATTTTGTGTATGCTCCATTTTGATTATCGAGTCAAAGAATTGGGTGACATGCTAAAACCCATGTTTCAAATAAAAATAAAAATAAAATGAAATGAAATTACAAATAACTGAGTTTAGTTAAAAGATGAACTAAGTAAACTAGGAGATACTTGCTATAGACACTGCCTTTGCTGAATAAGCTTATGAAACTTGATCAAATTTTTAGACGTAGAAGATTGTTGAGAACTGAAGTACAGAATGCTCTTTTGATGGTCTAACAGTACAAAGGTGATTATGTTGTTGCGGTAATTCGTATATTCATGCGTATGTTGCTTGAGGACAAGCAATAAGTCATCTTTAGGGGTGTGATAACTCTTGAAAAGATTTATATGTCATGCCTTTAGACTTGGTTAATTGTCTCTATCCAAGTGAACCTTTTTTCATTTTATGATATTATATTAGTATTTTTTAGGGCATTACATTTGGGTGCTTGGACTGTGCTTAAATGTTATTATATGTTACTTTTCATTTTTTGAGGGAACGATTTGTTTGTTGATTGAGTGATAGGTGAAAAATGAGGAAAGAGGAGTAAAGGAGTGAAGATTTGTTATGGCAAAAGGTTGGACAGTTTGCCAACACGAATGTCATGGCAATGCCAAGAAGAGACCCAGTCAACACTTAACCATTATAAGCCTTATTGTACGTATACCAGAAAAATCAACCTAAAAAAATGGAAAAAGATCACGGGATCATGGGATCATAGTCCTAATATATAGGAAGAGATATAAAATCCAAAAAGAAAAAGAAAAAGAAAGTAGACAGTTGAAAAGACAATTGAAAAAAGATCCTTGGACAGGAGTAGAGGATAACGGTTGAGAACACGGTAGAATCGTAAGGGAGAAGAAGAAGGCAGTTCCTCTTGGCCACCATTAGATTGAGACGCCAAAGCTACGGGGCTAGATAGGCAAAAGCCATCTTCCTGAAGTTCTTCTTTTACTTCTGTCGAAACCATTTTTTTGATAAAAAAGGTAAACTTTTAAAAACGAAAAATTGGAGTCGCCACCAATCCTTTTTTATTAGATGTGATCAGGTCACCTCAAATTAATCATTTTAATAAAAGTTTAAATTTACTAAAACGATAATTTTTTGTCTTCGAAATTTAGAAAATGAGTTCGGGAGTCGGCTACTCACGAGGAAGGATTAGCACCCTCGATACGCCCAAAATTGATACCTAATTGATTAGTCAATGTCTTAGTGTCGGAGTTTGAAAATTAGAAAAAGAATTCAAAATACAATCCCTCTTTGTATTAATACTAATTTCTAATAAAATCTCTTGAATTTATGAAAATGCGTAAAGGGACATCTTATCTCGAGGTAAATAAAAGGCCGTACCCCGTAAGTTAGGATACAACATATCGAATCCCCGAAAACAAGCTTTCTTTTTATTTTATTATTGAATCGCATAAATTCAAAATGATATTTAGTTATTTAAGTCCAACGAGAAAATCGAGACCCCGTAAGTTAGGGTACGATTTCTCGAATTTCCAAACACGAAACATTGTCTTTGTTTTCAAAATTTCCTTTTTGTACGAATTTGGATAAAATTAATGAAATATTTAAAAATGATATACGTTTAATTCATTATGTTTTAAAGAAAAATCATTTAAAATGTAAATGGGGTTGTACTTGATGAATAATGGTAGTGTGACACAAATTTGGCGTAATGATAACGTAATACAGATAATACAATATAATATATAACATTGATATCAATAAATTAAAATATTAATATGCATGGATAATTGTGACAGCCTTAAAATGACCCTAGTCGGAATGTGGTTTCGGGACCACAAAACCGAGGCATAAAAATAATTTAATATTCATTTTGATGCCTATAATATGTGTTAGTTCGTGTGTGACATTTTTGATGTTTTGATTTAGGGTTATAAATATGAAGTTCACTAAAAAGGACCTAGTAGTAAACTTTGAAAGTAGGATAGGGAAATGTGTGATGACTAATTGAATCTTGCATGCAAAACAATGGTTTTGCATGTCAAATATCCCTTCTTTTATAAGTGGTGGCCGGCCATGACAAAGAATGATGGGAAAACATGTCATAGACATGTTTTGTTGGTGCATTATGGGAGGAAACAATAAACTAAGGTTAGGAATAAAGAAATGGAAAAAAAAAAAAGAAAAAGAGAGAAGGTGTGTGATCCCCCCCATTGTCGTGAGTTGAAGAAAAGAAAAGAAAAAAAAATTGTTCATCCTTTTCATTCTCTCTTGGCCGAAAATTCTAAGGAAGAAGGAGGGAGTTCTTACTTCATGTTTGGTTTGGAAGAGGATTAGGAAGAGGTTTGGCCATACTTGTATCAAGATTAAGGTATGTTTGATGTTGTGCCATGAGGTTCATGCATGTTTTTGGTTGCTAACTTGATGTTCTTATTAGCCCATGGTTCAAATCCTTGCTATGTCATGGGGATGGCCAAGGTGGATTTTGTGTTAATGCCATTGCATGTTAAATATGAAGCTTGCTAATGATACATGTGATGGTGGATTGATGGCTCTTGGACTTTCTTTTTAGCATTTTTGAGTGAGACATTAAGTTCTTTGTTTAACCATGACCAAAATTGAAATGGTATGGTGTTGTGATGTATTCGGCCATGGTACATCCATAAGTATAATTTATGCTTATTGCATGGTAGGTAAGATTTGTGTTTTGGATTTATGTTCATGTTTAGTTATAATCAACTTTGAGATTTGGCTCTAGCATATATATATATATATAAATATTTGTTTGCACATGATGCATTGGTATGACATATATACTATCTCAAGGTATATATTTACATATGATGATGTTTCGGTTATGAAGTAAATGATTGATGCGTATTGAGTTACAATATGGAATGCGTTAGTTAGTAAAATGTATGCCGTTTATGTGTGGTATTAAGTGTATAATTGGCCTCAACATGGACATGCACATTCGGCCACATGAGGGGGATTGGTGTGCATGCATTCAGTTAGAGGCAAGCATATTGATGCCTATTCTTGGCTTAGAAAATTCGGCTAAGGAGAGTACTAACTAATGTGTTGAGTTTGATTCATGATTTCCATACATATGTGACTTTAATGTCTAATGAAAATATGTGGGCTAAGTACCTTGAATTTCTCTTTCAATGCTCAAATGATTAAATCAATTTATTTGTTAAATTAAGCTCAAGAGCAAAGGGGAGCTAAATCCGATAAAGGGAAGGAAAAAGTGGTCGAATAGCCATCGGAATCATTCGACAATATCCGAGGTAAGTTTTCGAGTAATGGAACTTAGATTATGATCTAATTAGATTATGTAATAAACAAATCAAAATCATGCCCTTGTGTGTGGCTATTGAGCCGAAATTGTAAATATGATAAGTGTCTTGTGTTTGAGCTTTGGTAATGAGAATGTAATACGGATGTGTTATGATTTGTTGATATATGTGCTTGGTTATTCGAATGGTATCCGGGCTAATTCCTGAAGGCTTTTGTGCTAAGTGACTAAATTCGGGTTAAGTCCCGAAGGCATTTGTGCGAGTTACTAAATGCGGGTTAAGTCCCGAAGGCATTTGTGCGAGTTACTAAATCCGGGCTAAGTCCCGAAGGCATTTGTGCGAGTTACTAAATCCGGGTTAATTTCCGAAGGCATTTGTGCGAATTGCTATAACCGGGCTATGTCCCGAAGACAATCGAGCGAGTCGCTATATCCGGTTAAATTCCGAAGGTACGTGATTCGGAAATGAACGATCTTGCTGTGAATCCCAGTTAATACGCTTGAAAAAAATCCAGCAATGAGGTATGTTCGTATGTGCATTGGAATAGTTGAGTTCCTTCGAATAATATTCGCTCAGTTGAGTAATGAGCTTCCGGTATTGGGCTAAGATGATCCCTTATGTATGAACATAGGGGTTGGAATGTAAAGTAGAAATGATTTGAAAGTATGTATATACGGAATTATCCGTTTAGTTATATGAATGCTATACCTCTATTGTGCTTAAATTCTTTGCTCAAAACTTACTAAGCATAAATTGCTTACTCCGTATCTTTGTTTCTCTGTTTTATAGATTTTGGCTCGTCAGCTATCGGACTCGGGATTTTTGGAAGTCGAAGTCTCCCACACTATCAAAGCCCCCCCCTTTTGGTACATTTTGGTTGAACTTTGAAATGGCATGTATAGGACTACTCTTTCGTTTGTTGGTCATAGACCCTTTGATTTTGTATAAATTTGGATAGCCATGCGAAAATGGCTTATATACACTTTGGCATGGTATCATAATCATTTTGTATGTTGTTCATTAAGAGATGTGGAAATGTTTGGAATCGATTAGCCCTTGGAATGGTTAATCGTGATCATCTTTTGTGCCATGTATGTTAAAAGGGCTAGTTGAATCAAGGAAATTATGAAGTTGGTAAAATCTACCTTAAAGACAGAGGTTGACAGCTGCAGTGATGTGGATGTGAAAAATCACTAAAAATAGTAGGAATGGAATTAAATAGTGAATAAATTATGAAAATGAACCTTGATGAATCTAATTTCATAGGAAAGTAATGAAACGATCATATGAACAGTATGTTAAGAGATATTTAAGTTTTCGTGAGACAGGGCCAGAACGGTTTCTGGATTCCCTGTTCCGACTTTGGAAATTCATTGTAAATTAACCAGAGATAATTAGGAGTCATGCCATATATTTATAGATTCCTCTTTGAGTCTAGTTTCTATAGAAACAAACGGCATTAGTATTGAAGCCCTGTAAAGGGAGATATCCAAGTCGTAATGCATGAAGGTCTGTGTAGTCGAACCCTGAAACAGGGGAGACTTTAACTAATAAACTGTACTAATTGGCTTGACCAAAAATTCTAGAAACAAATCTGTAGATGGAAATATGAGTCTAGTTTCAGGGAAAAATTACGAAACTGATTTTCGAGTTTTGAAACTCAAGATATGATTTTTAAGGCGACAGTGACGCAGTAACCAGCTTGTCTGAATTTTTTTTTTTAAATGGACTGTGAAAACAATTAAGTCTGTGTGCACCTTGTGTTCGACTCCGGTAACGGACTCAGGTACGGGTTGTTACAATTTTATTAGTATCAGAGCTACGGTTTAGTCGATTCTAGGACTACCATAATGCGTTTGGGTCTAGCTATACATGCCATTTTTTGTGATTATTTGATAGTGTGGTGATTTCTGACATTTGCAAATGTGTTTATTTATAGTAATGGATCCGATCCGACCGAAGCGGTAGGTGATGATCTTGAGAGTGTAGCGCCTTCTCCCGACAAGGGACAGCGCCGGACTCTCTCTCAACCTAATGCTAGTAATCCAAATGATGAAGCTAGACAAGCTTTCTATAGCGTGATGAATGATTGGTTCAACCAATACATTCGAACTAATACTACTGTTCCACAACCTCCATTCCCAACAAACACACCCCAAGACCTACAATGCCTCCCAGAATCGACCAAATAAGGCCAAATAAGCCCCAAATAAGGCCAAACATGGGGCTACTGAATTTAAAGCTACGGATAGCGATGATGCCGAGCAAGCTGAATTTTGGTTGGACAACACTATCCGGCACTCGATGAGCTATCTTGTACACCGATGAATGCCTAAAGTGTACTATCTCCTTGCTACGCGATTACGCCTACTATTGGTGGAGTACTCGACTTCACAGCCCCGAGAGCAAGTAACTTGGGAGTTTTTCCAAACCGAGTTTGAAAAAGTATATTAGTCGAGATTTGTTGATCAAAACGGAAGGAATTTCTTGAGCTTAAGCAAGGTTCTATGTCGATTCTTGATTCGAGCGAAAATTTGTTAGACTTAGTAGATACGCTCAGAATGTATTTCGTCCGAGGCTATCATGTGTAAACGCTCGAGGATGGGCTGAATGAAGATATAAAAATGTTCGTTGGCATTCTTGAAATACGAGAGTTCGTAGTACTTGTCGAGCGAGCTTGTAAAGCCGAAGAGCTTAGAAAAGAAAAACAAAAAGTTGATGTGGGAACTGGAGAGTTTCGTAAAAGATCCTCGAGAAAGTCTCTTCAACAGGCATCAAAGAAATTTCATGATGATGTGGGCCGGTCTAGAGGCACTTCGGGCCTTTTTAGACGAGATCGTGATCGACCCTCTGTGGGTACACGAGGCACTTGATCGCCGATGTTGGGAATGAACGTCGAGACGAATCGAAGTGTCGACATTGTGGCAAATGGCATTCGGAAGTTGTAGATTCCGTGACCGCTCTGTTACAAGTGCGGATCAGTTGACCACTTCATTAAAGATTGCCCGAGGTTGTCTGAACAGAATGTAGATCAGAGTGGGAAACCGGGCGCTACCACTGCTCGAGGTAGACCATCTAGAAATACGGGCAATGCTAGTGGTGGTCGAGAGGATCTAGAGATCTGCGACCAGATCCGAGGCTCGCGATCTGCTAGGGCTTATGCCATACGCGTCGTGAGGATGCTTCCTCGCCGATGTTATTACCTGGTTCTTTCACTCTCTTTGATACTAATGTGATTGCTTTGATTGACCACGGTTCTACTCATTCTTATATATGCGAAACCTTAGCATCCAAGAAGACTTTACCTATTGAGTCTCTTGAGTTCGTAATTCGGTGTCAAATCCTTGGGTCGTTCGTGCTTGTCGACAAAGTGTGTAAGAAATGCCCCTAGTAATTCGAGGTTCTGTTTTCCGCGGACTTGATCTCGCTGTCGCGTTGACTAATTTGATGTTATCCTCGGTTTAGATTGGTTGATTGTGCATGATGCGATTGTGAATTGCAAAAGCAAGACTATGGATTTGAGGTGCACAAATAACGAGATGATCCGAGTTGAGTCTACGGACTTAAAGGGTTGCCACCGTAATATCATCAATGTTGGCCCGAAATATGTAAGAAAGGGTACGAAGCATACCTTGCGTATGTACTTGATGATAAGGAGTTAGAAATAAAACCCGAATCTGTGTCGGTGGTTTGTGAATACCCGGATGTTTTTCCCGAAGAATTACCGGGTTTACCACCTGTTCGGGAAGTAGAGTTTGGTATTGAGCTTGTACCGGGGACTATGCCAATTTTGATAGCTCCGTATCGTATGGCACCAACCGAGTTAAAGGAGTTGAAAGCTCAGTTGCAAGAATTGACGGATAGAGGTTTCGCTCGACCAAGTTTCTCACCTTGGGGTGCACCAGTATTGTTTGTGAAAAAGAAGGACGGAACCATGAGGTTGTGCATTGACTATCGTCAGCTGAATAAAGTGACGATAAAGAATAAATATCCGTTACCGCGTATTGATGATTTGTTTGATCAACTAAAGGGAGCCTCAGTGTTTTCAAAGATAGATTTGAGATCGGGTTATTATCAATTGCGGATTCAAGATTTGGATGTACCCAAGACTGCTTTCAGAACGAGGTACGGTCACTACGAGTTCTTAGTGATGCCGTTCGGTCTCACTAATGCCCCTGCGGTATTTATGGATTTGATGAATCCGATCTTCAGACAGTATTTGGACCGATTCGTAGTTGTGTTCATTGATGACATCTTGGTCTATTCAAGAGATGAGACCGAACATCTTGAACACCGAGATTAGTGTTGCAAATTTTACGGATAAGTAGTTATATACTAAGTTCAAGAAGTGTGAGTTCGGTTAAGAGAGGTTAGCTTCTTGGGTCATGTAGTATCTCGACGGTATTCGAGTCGACCGAGCAAAATTTCAGCCATACTTAACTGGAAGCCTCCGAGAAATATTACTGAGGTTTGGAGCTTTTTGGGACTTGCCGATTACTACCGACGGTTTGTAAAAGGTTTCTCGATGATAGCCACACCCATGACGAAGCTACTTCAAAAAGATGTTAAGTTCGAATGGACGGAAAAATGTCAGAAAAGTTTTGATCAACTGAAAACTTATTTGACTGAAGCTCCAATTTTAGTGCAACCCGAATCAGGCAAAGAGTTTGTCATCTATAGTGACGCCTCCCTACTTGGGTTAGGTTGCGTATTGATGCAAGAAGGTCGAGTTGTGGCCTATGCGTCGAGACAATTAAAGCCACATGAGAAAAATTATCCGACCCATGATCTCAAATTAGCTGCCATCGTATTTGCCTTGAAAATATGGCGACATTACTTATTTGGTGAGAAATGCCATGTATTTTCGGATCACAAAAGTCTCAAGTATTTGATGACTCAAAGAGACTTGAATCTGCGACAAAGACGTTGGCTCGAGTTGATAAAAGATTATGAGCTTGTCATTGATTATCACCCGGGAAAGGCTAATGTGGTTGCGGATGCCTTAAGCGAGAAATCACCGCTTGCTTTACTTCTGACGATGAATGTACACTTGTCTATTCTACCCGACAATGTGTTAGTAGCCGAACTAAAGGCCAAACCATTATTGATTCATCAAATTCGTGAAGCTCAGAAAGTCGACGATGAGTTGGTTGCAAAACGGGCTGAATGTGTTTCGAATGTGGAATCGGAGTTTCAAATTGATGATGGCGATTGTTTGAGGTATAGAAATCGGTTGTGTGTTCCAAGAAATTCAGAACTCATTTCGATGATTCTGAACGAAGCTCATAGTAGCCGAATGTCAATCCACCCGGGGAGTACGAAAATGTACAATGATCTGAGACGCCAGTTTTGGTGGCATGGTATGAAACGAGACATTTTCGATTTTGTTTCGAAGTGTTTAATATGTCAGCAAGTAAAGGCGGAACATCAAGTGCCTACGGGTTTACTCCAGCCGATCATGATACCTAAATGGAAATGGGAACGAGTCACGATGGATTTTGTGTCTGGGTTGCCAGTGTCGGCAAGTAAGAAAGATGCGATTTGGGTTGTTGTTGATAGATTGACTAAGTCGGCTCACTTTATTCCCATACGCACAGATTTTTCAATGGATAAATTAGCTGAATTATATGTTTCTCAGATTGTGAGATTACACAGAGTACCTATTTCTATTGTGTCGGATAGAGATCCGAGATTCACCTCGCGATTTTGGAAGAAATTGCAAGAAGCCTTGGGTACCAAACTGCATTTTAGCACTGCTTTTCATCCACAAATAGATGGTCAATCCGAGCGGATAATTCAGATACTTGAGGATATGTTGAGATGTTGTATCCTCGAGTTTAGTGGTTCATGGGAACGGTATTTACCTTTGATTGAATTCGCTTACAACAATAGTTTTCAGTCAAGTATTAAGATGGCACCTTACAAGGCTTTGTACGGTCGAAAATGCCGTACGCCATTGTTTTGGACCGAACTCGGTGAAAGGAAAATTTTCGGAGTGGACTTGATTAAAGATGCTGAACAGAAAGTAAAAGTAATCCGTGAAAATCTGAAGATAGCCTCCGATCATCAGAAGTCGTACGCGGATCTGAAACGAAAAGACATTGAGTATCAGGTGGGAGATAAAGTGTTTCTTAAAGTTTCGCCTTGGAAAAAGATACTCAGATTTGGCCGTAAAGGCAAATTGAGTCCGAGGTTTATCGGGCCATATGAAGTATCCGAACGAGTCGGTCCAGTTGCATATCGATTGATTTTGCCTCCTGAACTCTAAAAGATTCACGACGTCTTTCATGTTTCGATGCTTCGACGTTATAGATCTGATCCGTCGCACGTAATTAGTCCATCAGAGGTTGAAATTCAAGCCAATATGAGTTATGAAGAAGAACCGATTCGTATCCTAGCACGTGAAGTGAAAGAGTTGCGAAACAAAAGGGTTCCGCTAGTGAAAGTGTTATGGCTCAAACACGGGATAGAAGAAGCTACTTGGGAACCCGAGAACTCTATGAAAGAGCGATACCCAAACCTATTTACCGGTAAGATTTTCGGGGACGAAAATTTCTTAAGTGCCTTAAAACGACCCTAGTCGAAATGTGGTTTCGAGACCACAAAACCGAGGCATAAAAATAATTTAATATTTATTTTGATGCCTATAATATGTGTTAGTTCGTGTGTGACATTTTTGATGTTTTGATTTAGGGTTATAAATGTGAATTTCACTAAAAAGGACCTAGTAGTAAACTTTGAAAGTAGGATAGGGAAATGTGTGATGACTAATTAAATCATGCATGCAAAACAATGGTTTTGCATGTCAAATATCCCTTCTTTTATAAGTGGTGGCCGGCCATGACAAAGAATGATGGGCAAAACATGTCATAGACATGTTTTGTTGGTACATTATGGGAGGAAACAATAAACTAAGGTTAGGAATAAAGAAATGGAAAAAAAAAAGAAAAAGAGAGAAGGTGTGTGATCCCCCCCATTGCCGTGAGTTGAAGAAAAGAAAAGAAAAAAAATTTGTTCATCCTTTTCATTCTCTCTTGGCCGAAAATTCTAAGGAAGAAGGAGGGAGTTCTTACTTCATGTTTGGTTTGGAAGAGGATTAGGAAGAGGTTTGGCCATACTTGTATCAAGATTAAGGTATGTTTGATGTTGTGCCATGAGGTTCATGCATGTTTTTGGTTGCTAACTTGATGTTCTTATTAGCCCATGGTTCAAATCCTTGCTATGTCATGGGGATGGCCAAGGTGGATTTTGTGTTAATGCCATTGCATGTTAAATATGAAGCTTACTAATGATACATGTGATGGTGGATTGATGGCTCTTGGACTTTCTTTTTAGCATTTTTGAGTGAGACATTAAGTTCTTTGTTTAACCATGACCAAAATTGAAATGGTATGGTGTTGTGATGTATTCGGCCATGGTACATCCATAAGTATAATTTATGCTTATTGCATGGTAGGTAAGATTTGTGTTTTGGATTTATGTTCATGTTTAGTTATAATCAACTTTGAGATTTGGCTCTAGCATATATATATATATATATTTGTTTGCACATGATGTATTGGTATGATATATATACTATCTCAAGGTATATATTTACATATGATGATGTTTCGGTTATGAAGTAAATGATTGATGCGTATTGAGTTACAATATGGAATCGTTAGTTAGTAAAATGTATGCCGTTTATGTGTGGTATTAAGTGTATAACTGGCCTCAACATGGACATGCACATTCGCCACATGAGGGGATTGGTGTGCATGCATTCGGTTAGAGGCAAGCATATTGATGCCTATTCTTGGCTTAGAAAATTGCTAAGGAGAGTACTAACTAATGTGTTGAGTTTGATTCATGATTTCCGTACATATGTGACTTTAATGTCTAATGAAAATATGTGGGCTAAGTACCTTGAATTCCTCTTTCGATGCTCAAATGATTAAATCAATTTATTTGTTAAATTAAGCTCAAGAGCAAAGGGGAGCTAAATCCGATAAAGGGAAGGAAAAAGTGGTCGAATAGCCATCGGAATCATTCGACAACATCCGAGGTAAGTTTTCGAGTAATGGAACTTAGATTATGATCTAATTAGATTATGTAATAAACAAATCAAAATCATGCCCTTGTGTGTGGCTATTGAGCCGAAATTGTAAATATGATAAGTGTCTTGTGTTTGAGCTTTGGTAATGAGAATGTAATACGGATGTGTTATGATTTGTTGATATATGTGCTTGGTTATTCGAATGGTATCCGGGCTAAGTCCCGAAGGCTTTTGTGCTAAGTGACTAAATCCGGGTTAAGTCCCGAAGGCATTTGTGCAAGTTACTAAATGCGGGTTAAGTCCCGAAGGCATTTGTGCGAGTTACTAAATCCGGGCTAAGTCCCGAAGGCATTCGTGCGAGTTACTAAATCCGGGTTAATTTCCGAAGGCATTTGTGCGAATTGCTATAACCGGGCTTGTCCCGAAGACAATCGAACGAGTCGCTATATCCGGTTAAATTCCGAAGGTACGTGATTTGGAAATGAACGATCTTGCTGTGAAAATCCCAGTTAATACGCTTGAAAAAAATTCCAGCAATGAGGTATGTTCGTATGTGCATTGGAATAGTTGAGTTCCTTCGAATAATATTCGCTCAGTTGAGTAATGAGCTTCCGGTATTGGGCTAAGATGATCCCTTATGTATGAACATAGGGGTTGGAATGTAAAGTAGAAATGATTTGAAAGTATGTATATACGGAATTATCCGTTTAGTTATATGAATGCTATACCTCTGTTGTGCTTAAATTCTTTGCTCAAAACTTACTAAGCATAAATTGCTTACTCCGTATATTTGTTTCTCTGTTTTATAGATTTTGGCTCGTCAGCTATCGGACTCGGGATTTTTGGAAGTCGAAGTCTCCCACACTATCAAAGCCCCCCCCCCCCTTTTGGTACATTTTGGTTGAACTTTGAAATGGCATGTATAGGACTACTCTTTCGTTTGTTGGTCATAGACCCTTTGATTTTGTATAAATTTGGATAGCCATGCGAAAATGGCTTATATACACTTTGGCATGGTATCATAATCATTTTGTATGTTGTTCATTAAGAGATGTGGAAATTTTTGGACTCGATTAGCCCTTGGAATGGTTAATCGTGATCATCTTTTGTGCCATGTATGTTAAAAGGGCTAGTTGAATCAAGGAAATTATGAAGTTGGTAAAATCTACCTTAAAGACAGAGGTTGACAGCTGCAGTGATGTGGATGTGAAAAATCACTAAAAATAGTAGGAATGGAATTAAATAGTGAATAAATTATGAAAATTAACCTTGATGAATCTAATTTCATAGGAAAGTAATGAAACGATCATATGAACAGTATGTTAAGAGATATTGAAGTTTTCGTGAGACAGGGCCAGAACAGTTTCTGGATTCCCTGTTCCGACTTTGGAAATTCATTGTAAATTAACCAGAGATAATTAGGAGTCATGCCATATATGTATAGATTCCTCTTTGAGTCTAGGTTCTATAGAAACAAACGGCATCAGTATTGAAGCCCTGTACAGGGAGATATCCAAGTCATAATGCATGAAGGTCAGTGTAGTCGAACCCTGAAACAGGGGAGACTTTAACTAATAAACTGTACTAATTGGCTTGACCAAAAATTCTATAAAAAAATCTGTAGATGGACATATGAGTCTAGTTTCAGGGAAAAATTACGAAACTGATTTTCAAGTTTTGAAACTCAAGATATGATTTTTAAGGCGACAGTGACGCAGTAACCAGCTTGTCTGGAAATTTTTTTTTTAAATGGACTGTGAAAACAATTAAGTTAAGTCTGTGTGCACCTTGTGTTCGACTCCGGTAACGGACTCGGGTACGGGGTGTTACAATAATAATAATGATAATGGAAACAATAATATAAATAATAATAATCATCAACAAACAACAACAACAACAACAATAATAATAATAATATCAAAACAATGCATATAAAAAGAAAATGTCATTTTTAAAGTATAATAAGTACAAAGAAATTAATAAATATATAAATAAATATTTAAGAAGAATAATTTATAAAACATTGAAAACAAGAAACTAAATTAAAATGTAAATGAGAGTTGGGGTGCAATTTGTAATAAAGTATAATAATAATAATAATAATAATAATAATAATAATAATAATAATAATAATAATAATAAAGTATAACATGAAATGAATGGACAAGCGTCAAAAATAAATAAATAAATAAAATATAAAATGAAATAAAGAAATGACAAATGAGCAACTAAATGAATAAATAAATTAATTAAATTAAAGGACTTAATTGCTACCCAAACCAAATTTAAGAGATAAATTAAGATAAAAAATAAATAAAGGATCAATTCGAAAAGGGTGAATAACACGGAGGGACTAAATGAGGAAATATTTCTCGCCCTCTGAAACGCACAGTTCTGGTAAGATCAAATCAAAATTGAAATAAACTCTGAGGTATAAATTAGAAATAAATAAAAAAACAAATTGGATTAAAAATATTGAAAATGCGAAAGGGCCTACATGGCAAATAGACCATCTGGTCTAAAACATGCGGATCCTCTGCCTGTGGATCGGGTCGAGCGGGTCAGAGGGGAAAATGCGTCGTTTTGGCCTCTGAACCTAAACATCAAAACGACACCGTTTATACAAGGCATATTAGTCAAATTTTTGCCCAAAAATTCATTTAGCCTATCATTTTAAGAAAAAACTTTAAAACTTTTCTAAAACTCTCTCAACTTTCTCTCCTCTCTCCCCTCCTCCAGTCTAGGTCCGACCGAATCTCCGATGGGCCACCGTCGTATCAGTCGCCGATCACCGGCGTCGGCGCCATCGTGTATGGTGGTTGGCGAAGATAAAAAGGTTCTTTTTCAAGATTTCAACCCCCTGAATCTGAATCTGGCCTCAAAACGCCCAGAAAACAAAAGAAAAGGCTTTTTCCCCTACAACCAATTTCGACATCAGAGAAGGAGCCTCCGATGATGAAAATGCGGAATAACTCCGGTAAGTCCCCTTCCTTTTACTTTTCGCCTCTTTTTATATTTAAAATAGGTTTGTAAAAAATAATAATAAAATCAAAAGAAACAAGAAAACGAAAAGAAACAAAAAAAAAGATCAAAACAACACCTTTTTCAAACTTCTATTCTGCTTTTGATTTATTAGTATGCGTAAAAAAATTACAAAGATGAAGTTCGAGCCTTTATAGCCAGATTAAACAACCTTTCTTTCTATACTTTGTATTTTCTTTCTTGTTTTCACTGCTTGCGTGTGGATCTTTGCCTTGGTCTTTATTTTGCAGGTGTCAGAGAAGCATTAGAGGCGTAGAGGAGGCGTGCAGCGGCCAGGGGCAGGCCTAGGTGGCAACTAGGAGCAACGGCTGAAGTTTAGGGGACTAAGGTTAGGGTTTTCTGAAAATTATAAAGTTTTGGGCGTTTTGGGCCAATGTAATTGGGTTAGAGATTTGGGTTTATTTTGGGGTTGTACTGGACTGTTTAATGGACTTTAGTATTTGGATTTTTTTTATATTTTGTTTTATTTTTTGGGTCTGGGCCCGAGTCAAAATTGACCTATTACAGCTGTCCCTCTTTGCTTGTTGTCATGTAACGAGAGTAGAGCAAAAACTTCAAAAAGAAGGCCAATTTTGCCCGGTCTTGCCAAATCTCGACTTCTTTTGATACTTCTCTTCTTCAAGTAGCCTCATTCCATCTCACTGCATCTTCAAGGTATAGGAATTAGTGCTTTGTTCTACTCCACTGTAACTTTAAAGAGATAAGATTCGCCATCTTCAGTCTACTCCACTGCAACTTCAGGAAGATAAGACTTGTTGTAACTTCAACCTGCTCCACTGCAACTTCAAAGAGATAAGGTTTATAGCTTTAATCTGCTCTACTGCAACTTTAGAGGAATAAGATCTAACTTTAATCTGCTTCACTACAACTTCATGGAGATAAGATTTGCAGCTTTAATCTGCTCTATTGCAACTTAAGAGAGATAAGATCTAACTTCAATCTACTCCACTGCAACTTTAGGGAGATAAGATTTGTAATTTGTAGCTTTAATCAGTTCCACTGCAACTTCAAGGAAATAAGATTCGCCACCTTCAATCTGCTCCACTACAAATTCTTGGAGATAAGACTTGTTGTAACTTCAACCTACTCCACTACAACTTCAGGGAGATAAGGTTTATAGCTTTAATTTGCTCTACTGCAACTTCAGAGAGATAAGATCTAACTTCAATCTGCTCCACTGAAATGTCAGGGAGATAAGATTTGTAATTTGTAGCTTTAATCTGTTCCACTGTAACTTCAGGGAAATAAGATTCGTCATCTTCAGTCTACTCCACTGTAACTTCAGGGAGATAAGACTTGTTATAACTTTAACCTGCTCCACTGCAACTTTAGGGAGATAAGGTTTATAGCTTTAATCTGCTCTACTGCAACTTCAGAGAGATAGGATTTACTATCTCTGATCTACTCCACTGCAACTTTAGGGAGATAAGATCTAACTTCAATCTGCTCCAATGCAACTTCAGGGAGATAAGATTTGTAATTTGTAGCTTTAATCTGTTCCATTGCAACTTCAGGGAAATAAGATCCACTATCTTCAGTTTGCTCCACTACAACTTTAGGGAGATAAGGTTCGCCATGTTAGATTTCAATCCATCCCACTGCATCTTCAGCGTATGGGATTTGTAACTTCATTGATCTATTATACCATTCTATGTGCAACTAACCTGTAAAATTCATTTTATGGGCCTATCTTTGTGGAAAATGATTAGGATGTTATGATTAGAATGGATCAACTGCTCCTAACTAGATGTGTATGCATGATATTTGCATGAACGCAGAATGTCATTTTTTCGAGAATGATCTCCTTTTAATGATTGGGTTGACATTGCTCGTTGTTCATCGAGGTTTTACATTGACGTATTACACTGCCTTCTTGCTCCACTGGTATCTTTGACAGAAAACCCAATAAAATAATCACAAATTGGCCTATTCTTTCCCAAATGTTTCCAACTTTTGAATGTGGTCAGTTCTGACTAGATGTCCCGTTTCAGGTCCCTGTACTATTTAGAAGCACTTCAGAGTAATATGCAAAACTTCTTTTACTTGAATATTATTAGTCCATCAATAGTTATTTCAATGAAAAATGCTTGAAAAAGATTATCACAATGGACAAGATAGAATTTTATTGAGAGAAAAGCTCGAAATGAATTTATAATAGCAAATTTTGCTAGAATACAAAATGAATAAAATGAAAATAGGTGCCCCAGATATCGTAGCTTGAGCTTCTCCACACAAAACTTCTCGAGGACCCTTTGAACTTGCTATGTGTTTAGAAGACCTAGAAGGCTTTGTTGATGCCCCAAGATGTAGCATCCCTTCTCATTGTTAATTCGGGCAATGCAAGACTACTGCATGCCCCACCTTTGATCAAAATTTGAATTGCCCTTTTCCTAGGTTTTCAATTCAAAACCCTTTTAGTCACAAGGTGCCCTTTTACTTGTTTTCACCTTGGCCTCTCCTTTTTCTTTTTCTTTTCCCTTTTCCCTTTTTTCTTCTTCTTCTTTCTTTTTCCTTTTTATTTATTATTATTTTTTGAAATATTTCTTGATTTGAACTCATAGGATTAGCCAAGTCTTGTTATCCCTCCTAGTCAATAATTAATGCTTTTCCAAATAAGGCTTTCTTTACTACACAAGGTCCTTCCTAATTTGGCATCCACTTTCTTTTGAATTCCTTTTGTATGGAAAGGATCTTCTTTGATATCAGGTCCCCATCATGGATTTATCTAGGGCGGACCCTTTTTTTTTTGGTAAGCTCGCGTCATTTTTTTTTGTGAATGTCGTCTTTATGACATTAGTGTATAAAGCAGCTTCCACCCACTTAGTGAAGTAATAGACAACTACACAGATGAGTCGATGCCCACTAGAAGCTTTTGGCAAGATCGGCCCAATGACATCCATGCCCCACATAGAGGAAGGTAATGTATTCCACTGACTCTTTGTAAGGTAGGATCTGTTTCTCATCTTGGTCTACCATCCTTAACAAACCAGGAGATAAACTACAGTCTCGGTCATCTTCAAAGTCTTGAGGTTTCTCTGGACACATATCTTGCTTAAAAGGAGGTTCTGAGTCAATAGTAGTGCTGCTCATATCATTGATATCTGGAGACCTATTGTAGGGATGAATAAAGATCCAAAGAATGAAAGAGTCAAAGAATAATTATTTGTATGGTACGATTATGAATGGAATGAAAGAATAAAAGAATATTTGCTCAAAATGAGGAAAAAATGCATTTTATTTAAAATAAAGATGTTGGACATAAGCCTATTTCACAAAAGGTTTCTTATTGCTCCTAGGCTTAAAGCAATAAGCGTGTTTTGAACATTACTCTGAATTAGCTCTAAAATATACAAGGATCTCTTCCATAGTCCCATTGTTCAAAATGTTCCCCAGTATGTAAGGGCAGATGCCTGATAAATTCTCTTCCCTATCTCCCTCTTCGAATACGGCATTAATGTTCAGATTTCCCAACATTCCTTCCGGGTCTCTGACCTCTTCAAAGAATTTCAACTCTTTGTTATCCATTAGACTTTACACTAAAGCTTTGAATTTGGCTCACTCTTGGATTTTATGACCTTCTTCTGTGTGGAACTCATAGTAGCTCCTTATCCCTTTGGGTATCTTCTTTGAATCCTGAATGATTAATCCAATGTCTATCATTTGTTTCAAAACCCATTTTAGTAGGGTTTTTACTTTTGTAACATTGGTTTTGGTTCTCTTTTCTCTACCCTCAATATCGCATTTACCCCTAAGTCTGAATGACTGGGTAATAGATTTCTTACCATATTAGGTCTTGATGGATCATCAAACTTTATAATGCCCATTTTGATGAACCTTTCAACTAACTTTATAAATATAGTGTAGTTTTCAATTGAGTGTCCCATTATTCCCGCGTGGTACTCGCATTGGGCATTCGCATTATGCCATTTTGGAAATGGATGTTGCACGGGTTCTGAGTAGAACGGAGATACCACATACACATCAAATAGGTTCTGATACAGCTCTCTATATGTCATCGGGATGGGTGTGAAATGGAGTCTTTCTGTGTTTGGACTCGAGTTGGATTCTTGCCTTGGAGGACCTTGGTAGCTAGTGGTACGGCCCTTGGCTAGCCTACAGTGACCGATTTGGAATACCCTTTATTATACATGCTCAGGTTATTCACTACATTTTCCTTGTTCTTTGGGGTTGATCTTTTGAAGTTTTCCCCCGCATCTATCTTCCCACTTCTCACTGCATTTTCAATCATCTCGCAAGATATTACTATATTTGAGAAGCTCATGGTAGCACTTCCCAACTTATGATTAATGAACAAGGCTTTCAGAGTGTTGATGAAAAGCATTGTTGTTTCTTTTTCTAAAAGAGGTGGTTGGAATTATGTTGCTACCTCTCTCCATCTTTGGGCATAATGTCTGAAGCTCTCACTTGGTTTCTTTGCCATATTTTGCAATGTGATTCTGTCAGGTGTCGTGTCCATCACATGACTATATTGCTTCATAAAAGCCTGTGCCAAGTCCTTCCATGAATTGATTTTGGCACGGCTCAGTTGGTTGTACCATTTGGCAGCCAACCCAATCAGACTATCTTGGAAGCAATGAATTAACAGTTTATTGTTATTAACGTATCCTGTCACTCTTCGGCAGAACATTGTGATGTGAGCTTCAGGACAACTAGTCCCATTATACTTTTCAAATTCTGGAGTCTTGAATTTTGGCGGGAGTACTAGATCTGGGACTAAACTCAGATCCTTGGCATCAACCCCGCAATGGTAATCAGCATTCTCCATTGCTTTGAGTTTTTCTTCTAACCACCTGTACCAATCTTTGAGTTGTTTTGGCAGTTCCACCCTTGCTTTTTCTATTTCTGCCATTTCATCTAGATCAGGAACTACAGGATTGGTTGGATTGTCCCCCGGATTGAAACCTGAGCCTGTCGGGTAGTTCATTGGTGCGGAGGTACCGGTCTGATATTGTTGGGGTCTGATAGTAATGGGTGTTTATTGGGGTAAAACATGGGGGATAGATGGGGTCTTCGTTGTCGTTCTCCGAGTTAACCACAATGCACTTCCCTTTTTTGTGTTCTCTAGCCAGCAACTGCACCAATTGGCTTATCATACTATTTTGGGATTCTTGCATTTGATCCCTTATATCTTGTTGAATTTTGGCTAATTGTTCTTGCATCTGTGCTTGCAATTGATCTTGCATATCTCTTTGCATTTGTTCTAATCTTTCCAATCTTTGATCCATTGCCTTGGCTTTACGGTGAGTACTATAATGATATTTAGTTGGTAAAATCTCGTTGGTTTCCAGGGTAACTGTCATAATTTTAATTAATTAGGATCTCTTTGAGAATTTTAATACATATGATGCAATGTAATGCAGATGCATGAAATGAATGCAACAAGAGGCGTTGATTCTAATTCAATTCTGTTAGACCAACTTTACTAGAAACAAATCTCTTTATATAAAATGGATATTTACATATACGACCTTGACCTAATATTCAAAGTGAAGACATCGATCCTTTTCTTCATATTCGAATGTTATGATCGAATCTCGTGAATTGTCTAAGGGATCATTCTACTATCTCCTTTTTGCTTGATCTAGACCGCGACCTGGCTCACTCATCCCCATTATGCTCGTTAACTTCTTTAAGAAAATTAGGGTATTAACGGTTCTCGAATAATCTTTTTCGGCTTGAACCCTCAGGAAACAAAGCAAAGTCGTGTATCCCTTCGTCAGACTATCACCCTTCTTTCACTGCATTTTCTCAGACCATATTCAGACGACCGCATTATCTTCCACTTTATCAAGAAATCCATTTTCCATGACAAGCTCTCTATTTAGCAACTGAACATGAATCAACACCTCTTTTTCTATGATGAAAAATGCAATGCAATCATAACCAAAACAGAATAAAATAGGTTAGTACAAAGCAAAAGTAAGCAAGAAAAAATAAGTAGAGCACCTATTCGGGTGACCACTAGGGTTTGTTATGGTTTTACCTAGGGTAGGTTTTGAGGCTCATTATATGTAGTTTGGTTCTAAAGTAAAGGTAGCTGAACAGGCAGATTCCTCGATCCTCACCCATTATAGGCTCATACGGACCGAGTTCAGTTCAGGGGAATACATTTCCCTATGGCTATATGGAGATGAAAATCTCACGAAGACGTAGGTACGGATATATCCCAAAAGCGATCCACTATCCTATACGGAGGTGAAAACCTCACGAAGGAATAGTTTCTCACTCCCACTTAAAAGTGTAAAATCGACCAATTTATGAGATGTAATATACAAAGATACATCAAAAGATTTAAACCACTAAAGCAAGCATATTATGATGAAAACCATGAAAGTGACGGATAAAATGCAATGGAGCAGCCGTAAATTTAAAATAGATTTTCAAATTTCAAAAAAAAGACAAAAATTAATCAATTTGCGGCTTGACTCTCTTATTCGTCCACAATGGAGTCGCCAAGCTGTCGAAACCATTTTTTTGAAAAAAAAGGTTGACTTTTAAAAACGAAAAATTAGAGTCACCACCAATCCTTTTTTATTAGGTGTGATTGGATCACCTCAAATTAATCATTTTAATAAAATTTTAAATTTACTAAAACAATAACTTTTGGTCTACGAAATTTAGAAAATGAGTTCGGGAATCGGCTACTCACGAGGAATGATTAGCACCCTCGATACGCCCAAAATTGGTACCTAATTGATTAGTCGATGTCTTAGTGTCGAAGTTTGAAAATTAGAAAAAGAATTTAAAATACGATCCCTCTTTGTATTAATACTAATTTCTAATAAAATCTTTTGAATTTATGATAACGCGTAAAGGGACATCTTATCTCGAGGTAAATAAAAGGTCTATCCCGTAAGTTAAGATACAACATCTCGAATCCCCGAAAACAAGCTTTTTTATTTTATTATTCAATCGCATAAATTCAAAAGGATATTTGGTTATTTAAGTCCAACGAGAAAATCGAGACCCTGTAAGTTAGGGTACGATTTCTCGAATTTTCAAACACGGAACATTGCCTTTGTTTTCAAAATTTCCCTTTTGTACGAATTTGGATAAAATTAATGAAATATTTAAAATGATATACGTTTAATTCATTATGTTTTAAAGAAAAATCATTTAAAATGTAAATGGGGTTGTACTTGATGAATAATGGTAGTGTGACACAAATTTGGCGTAATGATAACGTAATACATATAATACAATATAATATATAACATTGATATCAATAAATTAAAATATTAATATGCATGGATAATAATAATGATAATGGAAACAATAATATAAATGATAATAGTCATCAACAAACAACAACAACAACAACAATAATAATATCAAAACAATGCATATAAAAAGAAAATGTCATTTTTAAATATAATAAGTACAAAGAAATTAATAAATATATAAATAAATATTTAAGAAGAATGATTTATAAAACATTGAAAACAAGAAACTAAAGTAAAATGTAAATGAGAGTATAATAATAAAGTATAACAATAATAATAATAAATAAATAAATAATATATAATAATAATAATAATAATAATAATAATAATAAAGTATAACATGAAATGAATGGAAAAGCATCAAAAATAAATAAATAAATAAAATATAAAATGAAATAAAGAAATGACAAATGAGCAACTAAATGAATAAATTAATTAATTAAATTAAAGCACTTAATTGCTACCCAAACCAAATTTAAGAGATAAATTAAGATAAAAAATAAATGAAGGATCAATTCGAAAGGGGCAAATAACATGGAGGGACTAAATGAGGAAATATTCCCTGCCCTCTGAAACGCATCGTTCTGGTAGGATCAAATCGAAATTGAAATAAACTCTGAGGTATAAATTAGAAAAATAAAAAAACAAACTGGATTAAAAATATTGAAAATGCGGAAGGGCCTACATGGCAAATAGACCATCTGGTCTAAAACACGTAGATCCTCCACCTGTGGGTCGAGTCGCGCTGGTCAGAGGTCAAAATGGCATCGTTTTGGCCTCTGAACCTAAACATCAAAATGACGCCGTTTATACAAAGCCATATAAGTCAAATTTTTGCCTAGAAATTCATTTAGCCTATCATTTTAAGAAAAAACTTTAAAACTTTTCTAAAACTCTCTCAACTTTCTCTCCTCTCTCCCCTCCTCCAATCTAGGTCTAGCAATCCCGATGGGCCACTGCCGTACCGGTCGCCTGTCGCCGGCATCGGCGCCGCCACGTATGGTGGCCGACGAAGATAAAGAGGTGCTTTTTTAAGATTTCGACCCCCGTGAATCCGAATCTGGCCTCAAAATGCCCAGAAAATGAAAGAAAAGGCCCCTTCCACCTATAGCTGATTTCGACACCAGAGAATGAGCCTCTGAAGACGAAAACACGGAATGACTCCGGTGAGTTCCCCTTCCTTTTACTTTTCACCTCTTTTTACATTTAAAATAGATTTGTAAAAAATAATAATAATAAAATCAAAAGAAACAAGAAAATGAAAAGAAACAAAAAAAAAGATCAAAACAAAACCTTTTCAAACTTCTATTCTACTTTTGATTTATTAGTGTGCGTAAAAAAATTACAAATATGAAGTACGGGCCTTTATAGCCTGATTAAACAGCCTTTCGTTTCTATACTTTGTCTTTTCTTTCTTGTTTTTACTGCTTGCATGTGGATCTTTGCCTTGGTCTTTGTTTTGCAGGTGTCAGAGAAGCATCAGAGGCTTGGAGGAGGCGTGCGGCGGCCAGGGGCAGGCCTAGATGGCAGCTAGGAGTGGCAACTAAAGTTTAGGGTGCTAGGGTTAGGGTTTTCTAAAAATTTTAAAGCTTTGGGCCTTTTAGGAAAATGTAATTGGATTAAGGACTTGGGTCTATTTTGGGCTTGTCCTGGACTGTTTAATGGACTTTAGTATTTGGATTTTTTTTATTTTTTGTTTTATTTTTTGGGTCTGTTGGGCCCAGGTCAAAATTGGCCTATTACAACTTCTTTATTTACTGTTTTGTGAATTGAATTTAGAATAATAACATTGAATGCTATTTTGAATTTGAATGTTATTTGCCAACCCATGAGTTAATCTCATAGTATTGGGATTGCTTGATGAAACCTTTATTTCCTTTAATGATTGAAGCCTAGATTAGTTTTAATTTACTGTTTCATTCGATGGTATTTATGAATTGCGTGCGTATAATCTCTAGACATAGATGAATGTGCAGCATGTTTATGAAATTAATCTAATACTGGTAAGGTTAGGTTAGCTAGATTGAAATTGAATGATTTGAGCAAGTATTCGACCGAATACTTGTAGCAGTCTCTAGACATAT
This sequence comes from Gossypium arboreum, assembly GCF_025698485.1. Taxonomy (NCBI): domain Eukaryota; kingdom Viridiplantae; phylum Streptophyta; class Magnoliopsida; order Malvales; family Malvaceae; genus Gossypium; species Gossypium arboreum. Next base: position 14,380,154 of record NC_069082.1, on the reverse strand, counting down.
AGCAGCGTTACATACGAAAAGAAAACAAACAATGCTGGTTACCGTGCTAAAGGCCTATAGATATATATCACTTTAGGCATGGTAAATTAAGGTTTTGCTCTCAAAAGAAGCAAACCACTTTAGATCTCTTTCGAGTAATGGAATAAGATTGATTTTGCCAAGGCATATTTGGTTAACAAGGGTAGATTCTCAGTAATCCCAACCTTCTAAGTCAACTGTAATAGCCCATTTTTGCCCGGCCCATTTCAGTATTTAAAATAATAAACCCCCAAAAAATAAAAATAAAACAAAGTCCAAGTCCAGTACAAAATTACAAACATATAATTTGGCCCAATTGGAATGGCCCATTACTTGAAAAGATTTAAGGTCCATCTATAAGCTTGACTCATATGGAAATATAATCTTTAAGGATATGCAATCTTAGATATGATATGCAATCTTAGATATGATATGCAATCTTGAAGATATGATCTTGTAATCTTGGAGATTTAATTTGTAGATATCCTTTAATCTTAACCGTTGATGTAATTGATTTGTACCGTTGGATTTGGGGAGGCTCAACTATAAATAGAGGCCTCTCCCTTCATTGTAAATCACTTGAGTTTTGGGAAGCAATAAGAATTCTTGAAAGCATTCACTCAAATTTCTCTCCCTCTTGCGTTCTTACTCCCTGTGGTTTGTTCTTATTTTATTCTTCGTCTATCTTAGTTTTTCAACCTTTTTTTTATTTTAATTTCTTCATTTTCAAATATGTATATTTATTCCTATCTTTTATATATTTGATTATGTATTTTATATATTATAATATTTAACCTTTTATATAGTTTATTTTCAAATATATATTTTCTATGCATGTATATATATTATATTATCATTTCATGTATTTTGAACTATTGCATTATATTTTATAATTTTAAATGTTCTATCTATTCAGTTTTTGTGTATGTCATTTATCTTATTTGTGCATAGTTTCATTTTTTATATACTATATTTAATTATTTCTTTTATGTGCTATTTTATGATATATATTGTTGTATAATTTTTGCATGTATTATGTTTTTCTTTTAGTTTACTCATGTTTTTATTTGTTCATTATCTTATACTTACCCTAGTATGATTTTTTTATTAAACGTATGTTCATGTTATTTAGTTTTGTCTTAATGATATTATTTATGTTTGTATGGAAATGTTAGAATATTTTGTACATCTCTGCTTCATGATGCATTAATATGTCATCCTAAAACGTCATTTAAAATAATATTCCAAGGTTTTTTTTTTAAAAAAAATAAAAGGCAATGCTTGATGTTTGGAAACTTCGAGAAAGGTAGTGCCTAATTTACTGGGTTTCGACTTTTCTCGTTGAATTCGAATAGTCAAGCACCCTTCTAAGTGATTTTGAGTTTTCAAAACTTAAACAATTATTTCGAGATTTCAAAATATAGTGTCCTAACTTACTGGATATGGCGTTTTGTTGTTTCGAGATAGAAATTTTCGAAAGACGAGCTTATTTTCGAAGGTTTTAAAATGTTATGTCCTAACTTACTGGATGTGATGTTTTGACTCGTTCAAAATAAGTGAGCCTTAATTTTCAAAATTGAGACATTCTAATTAAAAGAGGTTTGCATCTTAAAACTTTCAAATTTCCGACATTAAAGACACTTGATAATCAATTAGGTACCAATTTTTAGGCGTTACGAGGGCGCTAACCCTTCCTCGTACGTAACCGACTCCCGAATCTGTTTTCTCGACTTTCGTAGACCAAAATTAATGTTTTAAAACAAAACATTTTATAAGGTGATCCAATCACACCTAAAAAGATTGGTGGCGACTCCCATTTTCATTTTTCTTAAAGTCAATTCCTATTTTCCAAAACTCGATTTCAAAATGGTCTCGACAGCTTGGCGACTCCACTAGGGACTCCATAAGAGAGTCAAGCCGTGTAATTGATTATCTCTTGTCTTAATGTTGGAAATTAAAATTTTCAAAATCTAATCCTCTTTGCATTACATGTGTTTGTATTATTGCATGTGTTGCTATATTCTGATGCACATTGCATTTGCATGACTGTTGTGGTCACACTCTTAAGTGCGAGTGAGAAACTACACCTTTGTGAGGTTTTCACCTCCGTACAGGATAGTGGATCACTTTCGGGATACATCCGTACCTATGGTTTCGTGAGATTTTCATCTCCGTGTAGCCATAGGGAAATGTATTCTCTTGAACTGAACTCGATTCAAATGAGCCTATAATGGGTGAGAATCAAGGAATCTGTTGGTTTAGGTACCGCAAACTTTAAAACCAACCTCATATAGAAAAACCGTAAGAGCCCAACTTGGTTAGAGTTAAACTTTAGATATTACCCTTATAAATTATCGTTGAGATTTATTAATATCATGTGATACTAACTATTTCTTTTCTTTTGTTCGCATGTCATTTTGCATTTACAAAGGTATCGATTCACGGTCAGTTTCTAAGTTAGGAAGTTTTATTATGGAGAACGGACTTCTTGATAGAGTGGAGGGCAACGCTAACGTCCATAGATGGTCTGAGCAAACTCAACTAGAAAAGGGGAACAGTATAACTATGGGATATGTGTCAGAGCTATCAGATTATACTCGTATTAGTGTCACACAGAATAATCTCCAAAAGCTTAAGGAAATTTGGGATCAGTGGGGCAATGAGACCAAATAGTTATTCTACAATAGTTACGGAGACTTACCTTACTTGCTCGATGTTCAGGTAGATGAGCACTTGTTCCGAGCCCTTACTCAGTTTTGGAACCCAGCCTACAGTTGTTTCACTTTTGGGGAAGTAGACTTGGTACCTACCGTGGAGGAGTACACTGCCTTACTTCGTTGTCCTAGGTTTTAGAATGATAGGATCTATTCTCGAGGTGCTTGTGTCCCTACCTTTTGGAAGAAATTAATGACTATTACAGGGATGAGCGAGCAGTGGATCACGACCAGAATTAAAGAGAAGGGTGAGTGCAAGTGCATTTCGTGGGATGCTTTAAAAGATCTGATTTTGACATACCCCGATGAGACGAAGAAGGTAGATGTTTTTGCCTTAAGTTTGTATGGACTGATGGTTTTCCCTAGGGCTTTGGGATATGTGGACAAGGCAACCACGGGTCTTTTTTATCGACTCAGTAAAAAGGTCACTTTCGTCCCTACGATTTTGGCGGAGACATTCAGGTCCTTAGGTGCATGTAGGAGGGCTGGTGCGGCAGGTTTGTTGGTTGTGCTCAGTTACTTTTATCTTGGTTCTACAGTCACTTTCGATTGATAGATAGGTTGGTTTGTCGGGTCTTCTTCGAGGATTACTCCCCGTTGAAGGACATAGCAGCTTCAACTAGGAGAGTTGATGTTCCTGAAAAAATTGGATAGCGCTACTTCAGAACCTGCAGTCAAAGGATGTGGAATGGAGGGCTCCATAGATGATTCCTGGTGAGATTCTTTGCCAAAGCGGCAGTTTTGATTGGGTTCCTTTATTGGGAATTTGGGGTGCCATTAGTTATACCCCTTTACTTGTGTTGAGGCAACATGGATTGAGACAGTTCATACTGGCAACTTTCGGTTTGGTTCAAAGTGAGTTCATGTATAGAGGAGCTGACTACAAGAGGAAGGTCAGTGAGATCTCTAGTGCTTGGAACAAGACTTGTCGATTAAAGGGAGTAGTTATTAGCCTTGCTACGCCTCGGAGTACGTCGAGTGGAGAGGTAGAAGGATTAATGATAACATCCCTAAGCCAAGCGTGGAAGGAGCTCGACCGATAGAGGAATATTTGTAAGTGATGCCCTCGGAGTTAGAAATTATGAAGCAAGAGTTTGAGAGAAAGAACTTAGAGCTTGAGAAAAGGATAGCAAAGCTTGAAGAAGAAAAGATGTACTTGAGCTTAGACATCAACGTTCAAAAGATGGAGGTCGAGAAAGAGAGGAAAGAAAAGAGGAAGATCGAGATGATTTGAAAGAGCATTACAAAAAGGCACACGTATCCTTGAGGAGAGCGAGAATAGGGGGTCTTCGGATCAGTTGCAGAAAGAGAGGAAAAAGCTAAAGCTGAGTATTGGGAGAGGAAGTTCCAAGAGATGCAGTCGCAGAATTTGGCATTAGATGAAGAAAATAAAGGGTTGAAGACCAAGGTAACTGAGCTTGGAAGATCCCTTTGTTGGCATCGAAATCATGATCCTACGGTCGAGTTAAAGGAGTTAAAAAGTAAGGTGGAAGATTTGGAAGTGGCATTTCATGATGGTGAACTCCGGATTGAGCAGCTCGAGGCACGATAAGATTATCTAAAAGGAGAGCTTCATCAGTCTAGAGGATAGGTCAGAGAAAGGGATCACATCATTGGTGAAGCCGTAGCCCAGATTCGAGAGGTTGCCGAATATGTGCAAGATTTGGCAATACGAGATGATGTATTGAGTCTAATGTACGGATCGTCATCGGATATAGGACGAGAGTTAGCCCTTTTATTAGATAGAGTTAAAACTTTGGGTATTAGGGTGAAAGCGTATTTGTAATCCATTTATATGTAAAGATATTCTTTTTCTAAATAAAATTTTCTAAATGAGATTGAATCGAGATCGATACCTTTTGCATTCATTTGCATCTTATAGCATTTTATTGCATCATTTGCATTCAAAATTATAAAAAAAACCCTAATTAGTTAAAGTTATTAAAAAGAGAAAGAAAAAGAGAGAGAGAGAAGAGGGTCACGGCTGAGTGAAAAAGAATTTGAATGGGAATTAATGATGTTCCCTTACATATCCCCGAATTTTGTGTCAGGAGGGATAGCTTACCCGGAGAATGGGGTGTTTGGAAATGAAAATCATCCCATCAATGTCATACATGAGGAAGGGACTGAACAAAGAAACATTGAAGGCATTCGCCCTTACGAACCGGGAAGTTCTTTAAACAATTGGACTGCAGAAGAACTTCCTATAATCTTTAGGAATTTTACGAAGTAATATTCAGAACACTCTTGTTGCTCTAAAGCCTAGGAGTAATGAGATTTCTTTTGAGAAGTGGGCTCATGTTCAGACATTTTTATTTTGAATAAAACATACTTTTATTATTTATCCGAGTAAATATTCTTTCATTCTGATTCTTTTGACCTTTGACATTCTTTATAAATTTTCATTTCATGTAAATAGTCATTCTTGAATTCCTTGTATATTCTTTTGTGTGCCTATCATAAATCCCTAGATATCAATGACACGGGCAACGATACTACAGATTCAGAGTTCCTTTTGAGTGCGATATGTGTTTAGAGGAATCTCAGTACTTTGAAGGTGACAGAAATTGTGACTTGTTTCTGAATTTGTTGAAAATAGCTTTTACCCCATGAAGTGGTGGTAGGAAATATAGCTTTAGAGGAAGGAAAGATTGCGAAATTGGAATTAGCTGAGGAGACAAAACAAGACCTTGTTGAGACTATTATGGGTATTCAAAAATGTGGTCCAAAGACGTATGCAGGAGGATTTGCAATTGCCAGGATAAAAATGAGGTTTTGGGGCACTGTTAGTCCACTATGGAAAGGGATCACATCAGTTGTACAATGAATGCCAAATTTAAAGGAGTCAAGACTTATGGGGCATGTATGTTATGGGCCCGAGCTCGTCAAAAGTTTCAAGCTGACAATGACTCATCTTTGTGGACGTCAACTACTCTATTAAGAGGGGGAAATAGCTTCATATGCCAATATTACAAAGTCAAAAGTCATCCATTTCCAAAAATAAAAAATAAAAAAGGATTATATATAACTGCACAATGCCAAAAGTTTGCAGTCTTTTCAAAGATAATGCGCCATACCACAGTACAATAAAGGTTGCCAAAATAAAAGAAAAAGACGAAAAAAACAAATTACAGAAGATGATCGAGACTGGTAAAAATTGGCATAAGAAACTACCGCCTACTCTCTATGCTTACGTTGGGGCAAACACCTTCAATTCCAGTTGTTTCAAAGGTTCCAACCATCATCCTTGGAATGGGTGCATTGTTTGGCTTTCCTGAGCAGTTTGATGTGCCGTCAATAGCTGCAATGGTTAGCTCCAAGCGGTGGCCATTGATTTCCAACTATGGGGCATCAGGTCGTACACAGTCTCTGGAGCTTAAAATGATAGATTCTTTCTTCAAAACCAGTTTCTAACAAAGTGGATGACGGTATCATGAAGGAAGCTCTCTTAGACTTCTATACAAGTTCAGGGAAGAGGAAACTTGATCAAATTATTATTTTCAGGGATGGGGTTAGCGAGTCTCAATTCAATCAAGTTTTGATCAAGTTATTGAGGCTTGCGAGTTCCTTGACGAGAAGTGGAACCCTAAAGATTGTGGTTATTGTTGTACGAAAAACCATCATACCAAGTTTTTTCAGCAGGGATCTCCTGACAATGTGCTACATGGTACTGTCATTGACAACAAAGTATGTCATCCAAAGAACAATGATTTTTACCTTGATACCCATGCTGGAATGATTGGAATCACGAGGCAAACCCACTATCATGTTCTCTTAGACCACAGCCATATTTATCAAAGGAGCACCACAGCCATATTTGTTGTGGCTCCTATTTGCTACGTTCATTTGGCAGCTTCACAGTTGGGGGCATTTTATGAAGATTAGGGATGCTTCAGAAACATCATCGAGTCATGGTGGGATGTATGCTCCGAGAGTAATCTCTGTACCTCAGCTTTCCAGGTTGAAGGATAAAGTCAGCAACTTCATTCTTGTCTGCTGAGAATCATTGAACCATCTTTTAGTAGGGTTTGACAAACAACAGCTAGGATTGCTGCTAGGGCAATCCCTTTCTCATGGGTTTATGAATCAAGATTTTTCCTCCAAACTTTGATAGAGTCAAGAATTGAATACCTCTAGTAAACTTAACTTGAAAGTATTCATCCTAAGCAAATGTACCAAGAATGGATGACACAGACTTATAACACCAGATCAGGTGGTTGAGTTCACAATTGAAGTGTTTCCTGGTATGGCTCCGGTGTCAATATCTCGTTATCATATGGCACCAACAGAGCTAAAAAAATTGAAGGTGCAATTGTAAGATTTACTAGATCACAGCTTTATACGCCCTAGTATATCACCTTGAGGAGCTCCAATGTTGTTTGTTAAAAAGAAAGATAGCTCGATGCGACTCTATATAGACTACTGGAAATTGAAAAAGTTGACGATTAAGAATCGATACCCTCTACCTTATATCGATGACTTGTTTGATCAACTAAAAGGAGTTTTTGTCTTTTCTAAGATCGATTTAAGATCTGGTTATTATTAGTTGAAAGTAAAAGATAATGACGTACCTAAGACGGTATTTCGTACGTATTACGACCATTATAAATTATTGGTGGGTTAACTAATGCTCCTACAGCATTCATGGATCTCATGAACTGCATATTCCAACCATATTTGGATCAAATTGTGGTAGTTTTCATTGACAACATTTTGATCTACTCGAAATATGAGTCCGAGCATGAGCAACACCTTAGAATCATTCTACAATCATTGCGAGAGAAACAATTATATCAAAAGCTTAGGAAGTGTGAATTTTGGTTATCGGAGGTTGTGTTTCTGGGGCATGTTATCTCAACGGATGGAGTTAGAGTTGGTTCGAGAAAGATTGAGGTCATTGTTCAGTTGAAAGCACTAAGGAATGTGTTAGAGGTTTGCAATTTTCTTGGTTTAGCTGGTTATTACCGAAGATTCGTAAATGGATTTTCGAAGATAACTTTGTCAATGACAAAGTTGTTGCATAAGAACGTTCAGTTCGTTTGGAGCAATGAATGCCAAGAAAGTTTTGAGAAATTGAAACAGATGTTGACTGAAGTGCTAGTTTTAACCTTATCGAAATCGGGAAAAGATTTTGTGGTTTTTAGTGATGCTTCTTTGAGCGGTCTCGGTTGTGTTTTGATATAAGATAGAAAAGTTCTCATATATACGTCTCGTGAACTAAAAACATATGAGCATAATTATTTGACGCATGATTTAGAGCTAGCTATTGTGGTTTTTGCTCTAAAGATCTGGAGACACTATCTGGACAGCAAAAAATGTCACACTTATACTGATCACAATAGTCTTAAATACCTCTTAACCCAAAAGGAGTTAAATTTGAGACAGTGTCATTGGGTGGAACTTCTAAAAGATTATCATTGTGTTACTGATTATCATCCTTGTAAAGCTAACGTCGAAGCTGACCCGATGAGTAGAAAGGTAGTAGTTGAATTACGAGCGATGTTTACTCATCTTAGTATCAATAATGATGGAAGCTTGACGACTGAGTTGCAAATCAAGCCAGTGTTGTTTGATCAGATCAAAGTAGCACAGTTAGATGATGTCAAGTTAATGAAGAAAAAAGAAATTGTTCAAAAGGACTCAATAGAAAATTTCAGCATTGATGATTGTGATTGTTTAAGGTTTCAGAATCGAATCTGTATTGTTGCAAAATTAAAAGAGTTGATACTTCGCGAAGCTCACGATAGCCTATTTACCTTACATCCTGGAGGAACGAAAATGTATCGCAACCTGCGATAATTGTATTGGTGGCCAAGAATGAAAAGAGAAATAGTTGAATACATAGCTAAATGTTTAACTTGTCAGCAAGTGAAGGCAAAACATCAAATTTCCACAGGATTACTTCAGCCTATTTCAATTCCTGAGTGGAAATGGGAACGCATTACTTCAGCCTATTTCAATTCCTGAGTGGAAATGGGAACGCATAACGATGGATTTTGTAATGGGGTTACCTTTATCGTCAAGTAAGAAAAATGTTGTGTGGGTGATCGTTGATCAACTTACGAAATCGGTTTATTTCATTGTATTTATAATTGATTGGCCACTTCAAAAGCTTGCTGAAGTTTACATTCAGGAAATTACTAGATTGCACAAAATTCTTATGTCGATTATTTCCAATCGAGATCCGCGATTCACTTTAAGATTTTGGAAACAGTTTCATGAATCTCTTGGTACGAGACTCAATTTTAGCACAGCCTTTTACCCGCGGACAGACTGACAATCTGAACGTGTTATCCAAATTTTGGAAAATATGCTTCGCACTTGTGTAATCTATTTTGAATTAGGTTGGGAACGTTATTTACCTTTGGCTGAATTTGTGTACAATAATAGCTTCCAATCGGGTATTCAAATGGCTCCGTACGAAGCCTTATATGATTGTAGGTGTTGAACACCTATTTGTTGGATGAAATTGTGTGAAAGAAAATTTGGGCCGAAATTGATTCAAGAAACAGAAGATATCGTTAAGATAATTTAGGATAGATTGAAAACAACCTTTGGTAGATAAAAATCGTACACAGATTTAAAATGTCGAGAAATTGAGTTTGCTATTGGTGACAAGGTATTTCTTAAAGTTTCACCCTGGAAGAAAGTTTTGAGATTTGATCGAAAAAGAAGCTGAGTCCTCGTTTAATTGGACCGTATGAAATCATTGAAAGAGTAGGACCAGTCGCATATCGATTAGCATTACCTACGGGATTGCAGAAAATACACAACGTTTTCCATGTTTTGATGCTTAGGAGGTATCGTTCAGATCCGTCTCACATTATTTCTATGGAAGTAATTGAAATTCAACCTGACTTGTCTTATGAAGAACCGGTCGAAATTTTAGCCTGCAAGGTGAAAGAGTTGCGTAATAAATGTGTTACGTTAATAAAAGTTCTATGGCGTAGTTATACCGCTAAGGAAGTGACTTGGAAGCCAGAAGAGGCAATGAGATCTCAATACCCCTACCTCTTTTCAGGTAAATTTCAAGGATGAAATTTATTTAGGGGGGAGAATTGTAACGACTAGATAGGCAGGGGTGTCAAAACACATTTTTTTGGGACTCTGTTCCTATGAACCGGACCTGTAAATATTTTTACTAAATATTTAAGGAGTTATATTAGAGACGAATTAAATTTTGGATATGTAATTTGCATGAATTAGGAGCTATTAAGGAACATTGACTATAAATGTAAGGGTTAAAAGTTGGATTATAGATTGAAAATAAATTAAAGGGGCTAAAATAGTAAATATGCATTTAATTAATAGTAGTGGACGACATTAATGATATGTGTTATATATATATGATAAATTAATATATATATTTTTATAATAAATAAATAAAATGAAATTATATATATTATATAATAATGAATTAAAATGAAAACAAATAAATGAAATAAGAATGTAAGTAGAGGGAGAGAGAATTATTCATGCAAAATTGAAAGAAAAGAAAGAAAGAAAAGAAGAACAGAAAGAACGCACAACACTTAGGGGTTTTAACCTTCCAACTTCAATCGGTTAGTCAATTTAATCCAATTTTCTTATAAATTTTATGTTTTTGAAATCCAAGTACTTCGGGCTACCCGACCCATGTCATAATTTTTAGTATTTTTTAATATTTTAAATGTTGTCATTGTTGAGTAAGTATTAGGGGTT